>NC_056733.1:767021971-767386971 GCF_019279795.1 Protopterus annectens
AGATTTCAGATATTATTTAAAAATGTAAATTACTTATTGAATCTTGCACAGCAACTAACACAGATCATTGGATTTAGTGCATATTAATCAGTCAAAAAGATTTTACAGGAAAAGGAAAAACTTTGAAGTATAATTTTCCACTATGAGGTTTGGTAAGTAAGATATGTTATTATCTATTGTAATTGACTAGAGATGAAAAAAATGCATTGTTTTCAATATTCACAGCATCACTTTTGTAATATGTTTATAGAGACTGAACATAATACATTTAGAAACACATATACCTCCCTTTTGTTTTAACACCATCTTTATTTATGAAGTAAAGGGCATGTACTTGCAACACAAGGTGGTGTTATGAAAATCTGTTGCACTATTAGTGGAGGAGGGGATGTTATAGCTAGAAAGTCCTACATAAGTAAATGTTGTTAAATCAGGACCAGATTATAACAACATTACTAATGTACTCCCAGGGGTAGTTATAATACTCAAGTTGCACAGCCTCATGCCACATTTACACTCTCAAAGGCGGATTAGCTAGAAACATGGTCATAACTAGTTATTATAGCTTGTTGATTAAAAAAGATATTCCGTGACACTTTTCCTAATATCCAGTTTAAATTTGTCTTGTATAAACTATTGAAATGCTCTATAATATTGATACTTCAAGGCATTTTCTATTTCTAATTTACCATTACTAATTAGTATTCATGATAAATATTTAAGCAATAACCCACGCCTGGGTGTGGGTAATGCTGGATTTACCCACAGTTGATGTGGCTTGATCACGAGGGCGAAGCCCGAGTGGCCAAACAAAAACAACCGTGAGTAAATCTAGCATTACCCACACACAGAAGTGGGTTATTGCTATTATACAATGATATTATTTAAGAAAAAATACTTACTTTTCTTAAATAATGGCATCGTATAATGCCTCCTTGCTGCCCTTCTGCAGCTGTCCAGTATTCTGCGGCATTTCTGATGTACTGCACATACGTATGGTTACGCAGTACATCAGAGCTGTGTGTGGAAGCAACAGAGAAAGGAAGATCTCCGTTGCTTTTTAAAAGTGTCTCACTATGTTAAAAGAGTTTAACATAGCGAGATATCTTTAAAAAAAAGCAACGGAGATCTTCCTTTCTCCAGTGTTTTTTTAAAGCTGTCTCACCTCGTTTAACATTGTGAGACAGCTTTAAAAAAAGCAACGGAGAAAGGAAGATCTCCGTTGCTTTTTTTTAAGATATCTCGCTATGTTAAACTCATTTAACATAGCGAGATAACAGCAACAGAGTTCTTCTGTTCTCTGTTGCTGTCCAACACACACAAAAAAAGACATACTAATGGAAAAATCCGGGCGACCGGACCTTTTTCCATTAGTATAAGTCTTATTTACAATGGGCACGCTGACCAATCAGCGTGCATGTTTTGGAATATTAATGGGGGGGGTCGTTCTATAATTTAGAATAATATATGCAGAACCAAGATATCTCATTTAGTAATTTGTTAATGTTCTCATAAACAGTAGCCTAATGTCATACGAAAAGGCTTGCAATAAAAAGGCCCTGTTTCTGCGATACAGAGATTTCTGATTCAGCATCACATTAACCTCAGGGATGAAAGAGATTTAATATGGTGTAATATTTATGCAAAGGAATCTGGACATGGAAAACTTTACAATACAAACAATAAGAAGACAAAGAGGTAAAGTCAAAAAGGAGATAAGTAATGGAGAAGTTAAAGAATAGAAACTGAGGTTATGGAGTACCTCCAAAGTGAAGGATTTAGTGTAGAAAATCTAATTCAGAAAGTACCACAGGAGGATAGAGTAATGGATATCCAAATTAAGGGGAAACCAGTAGAACAGGAAGCAATCGACCAGTTAACATATGAAGATAATTTGGAGCCTTCCACAGGAAACCAGTATAAATGTTCACTTGAAGCTAGACAGTAAGGGAAGGAACAAGAAACTGTGGAAACGCTGATGCAGTCAATGTTGAGGAGTGATAGGCCAGTGAGTTCCAATATGATAGAGCAACAGACAGCACAGGATGAACTTGATGAGAATGTGTCACAGGAAGATGCTATAGAATCTTCTATAGAATGCCCGCAGGAATTGGAAAACAAGGGACATGCCCTCAGTTTGAAAGAAAATGAGCTAAGAGAAGAATTGCTTGATTTAATACACATGAACAGGTAAATAAAGATCAATGAAAGAAATAGACTGCAAAAGGTTAATAAAACCCAAAAAGTCAGAAGTCTGATAAAACAAATAAACACAGAAATTAGGACTGTTCATAGCGATCCAGGTGATATAACAGATATAAACAGGATATATTACTGTGCAGCTAAATTAATAACTGATAAAGTTCTACCACAAGGACACAGGGTAGTGAGGGAAAGGAAGGGGAAAAATCGAATACCATCATGGAAATATCGAATAGAGAAAATTATAAAGCAATTAAGACAAGCAGTGTCACTGCTAGAAGACTATAGAAAAGGGAATAGATCAACAAAAATACTAAGAAAATGCTAAGAAAGATAGATGTGATAAAAGCAATGTGCAATATTAGAACAGATCAGGATCTTTCATGCACTATCGCAAATAACAAACTAAAAATTTCAGCACAGGCGGAATAACTTAAAAGATATGAAGATAAATATAAAGAAAAAGTGCAAAATAAGCAATTTATTGATGACCCAAAAAGGCTTTATAGAGAACTGGGAAATCAGGTGAAAGGAAATGAAAGACCACCAAAAAAAAGAATAAATTAATACATTTTGGAGAAGTGTCTATGAAAATCCTGTGGAACATAACAAAGATGCTAAATGGATAGAAGAAAGAATAAGAAGTTTAAAGGTAGAGAATATGAAATGTGATGAAGTAACAGCCAGAGAGATTGAAACAAAGTTAAGAAAAGCCTCTAGTTGGAAAACCCCAGGCCCAGATGCAGTACTTAACTTCTGGTTAAAAGTATTAACATCTTTACCTGAAGATTTAGCCATGAGTAAGAACTATTTATATGCACACCCAGAACAGACACAACCTGTCTAACAACAGGAAAAACAATGTTCCTACTTAAGAGTGAACCTGCAAATTATAGACCCATAACTTGCCTTCCGACGATGTATAAACTATACATGGGAAGTGATGCCGACAGAGTTTACAGTCACTTAGAAGAAAACTCAATTATGGCAGTAGAACAAAAGGGCAATAAAAGAAAGTCATATGGAACAAAGGATCGTTTGTTGTTAAATAAAGTCATAGTGGAGAACTGTAACAAGGGGAAGAATCTAAGTATGGCATGGATTGACTACAAAAAAGCATTTGATAATATCCTTCATTCATGGATAAAAAGAGTGCTTAAAAATGTATATGATATACCCCACACTGATCAACTACATTACAGTGACCATGAATCAGTGGCAGAGCACTCTGCAATTAAGCCATGATAAAGGACAAATTGTTATCCCAGTGATAAAATTGAAAGGGGATATTCCAGGGTGATTCCCTGTCACCGTTACTATTCTGCTTTGCCCTTAATCCATTAAGCTGTTTACTCAATAGCTCAGGCCATGGCTATAATCTGGAAAACAACAAAGTGTAAAGACTTCTCAGCTTCTCTTTGTCGATGGTTTAAAACTGTATAGCTCATCAAATGAGGAACTGAAAGCACAACTGCAAGTTATCAAAACCTTTTCAGATGATATAAGAATGTCATTTGGTCTTGATAAATGTGCAAAAGCAACATTCAAAGCAGGAAAACTGCAATGCCAGGAAAACATCAGCTTGGGACAAGAATGTGATATAAAAGAACTTGAGCAAGAAGGAATGTATAAACATCTGGGAATTGATGAAGGATCAGCAATAAAACATAAAGAAATGTGAATAAAACTTAGTAAGGAATACTTCAGAAGACTTAAATTAATCCGGAAAACAGGACTGACATCTAGGAACAAAATCCAAGCTATAAACCAATTTGCTCTTCCTGTCCTAACTTACAGTTTTGGAGTGATTGACTGGCCCCAAAATGTGTTTGATAGATTAGATAGGAAAACAAGAAGGATGCGTCATGCTCACCAAATAATTTAGAAAAATCAGTGCATACCAAGATTATATATTTCCCATTCCGAAGGAGGGATGGGCCTCCTTGAAATTGATTATATGTACAGATCTGCAATTGTGGGACTCCACACATATCTGCTGAAACATAGTGAAAGTTTTAAAACATGAGGAGAATAAATCTAAGATGACTTTTCTGCTTAATCTAGCAGAAGCTTATCGGCGTCAAGCAGGAATGGAAATCAAACCAGAAGTAGATAAAAATCAGGCAGCAACAGAATGTGCCAAAAATCAAAAGAAAGAATATAAGACATAGGATCAGATGAGAAGGCAAGAAATGTGGAAAAAGCATAAATATAGTTGCAAGTATAGAGAACTTCTGGGAGAACCTCATATTGATCAGGAGTGAACACAGGAATGGTTAAGGAGAGGCAAATTCAAACCAAGAGATGAAAGGTTAATATTGACGGCCCAAGATAGTGGGCTGTGTACATGTTGGTTTATAAAGTCCATTGAACATGTGGGAGAAACAGACAAATGTAGGTTTTGTAAAACCGAACTGGAAACAGTTTCACACCTCATTGCTGGTTGCAACATACTAATGGCTGAAGGATTACATACTGAAAGGCATAATAATGTGGTGTGACTGTTGCACTGGGGATTGTGCAAACATTATGGTATTGAAGTGGCCAAAAAACACTGGAAACATGACCCACAAAGCATCATAGAAAATGAAGAAGTCTACAACACTCGGGATCATCCATTACCAATAGTTCAAAAGATAGATGCTAGAAAACCGGATATAGTGGTCCACGAAAAGAAGACAAGAGTAGCATTGATCATTGAAATAGCCACACCCAGTGACTACAGTGTCTTGCATACAGAGAGTATCATGATCTGCAGGCAAACAAGAGCAATGTGGAAGAAAGATACACAGGCAGTTCCAATAGTAGTAGGAGCAATGGGTCTTATAAAAAAGAATTTACAGTCGTATTTAAATATGTTACCAATTCATGTAACTCCATATGAACTGCAGAAGGAGTCATTACTGGGCATATTAGAGTCTATATTACATTGTTGAAGGGTCTGTTAAGTGAACACTCTTTGATCGACACGTAAATGTCGAACTACGTAAACTTCGAATGGCCAAGTAAGTGATTTTTTTCCCCAAGGAAAAAAATCACTTGGCCAATAAAAAAACAAACAAGCCATCAAACCCTAAGAACTAGGGGGCTTCACCCCCCCACACCCCCCTAACTAAATATACCACCTTTGAGTTTGCACTACAGTGGAGGAAAGGGCAAGTTCCCGATAACGGCCAAGCGATTTTTTTCCCCTGGGAAAAAATTTGCTTACTTGGCTGTTCAAACATTTCATAGTTTGACATTTACATGTTGATCAAAGGACTTTCTCTTAACAGACCCTTAGACAACATAAATGGGACATGCACATTGCAGGTGCTGCAAAGACTACTACTGGCTGACATCAAAGACTGAAACGATACTAATTTCATGAACTTTAATCATACGTTGACTTAGGAATGGGGTCCATTCCAGTCATGGTATTAGAAACCCAAAAGACTTGAGAAATTAAAAAAGCATGAAAGACCACATTATCAACTAATTTGCATGTCTGTGCATTGCTGTTAATTATTCTGAGTGCAGATTACCACTTTCCTGTGATAAATAACAATGGTTACTGCATTGTGTTAACACAGACACCCTTTCTTCATTCTCCCACACTCAAACGGACAGAAAAATACTCAATAAAACACATACCACATACCCAATACCTGTTTCTTTTGTCAGAACACCTCAACGTCTCCTTTTTCCCTACCTTGGTAATTCATGGATGATTCAAGTCAGTCCTTAATGCCAGACATTCGAGTTTCACACTTAACATCCATCTGTAAATAAATGATAGTAAAAAAATATATTATCCTATCAATGTTTTAAGTTTGTAGGAGGAATAATTAAAAGCAGTTCATGCTTTTGGCTTTGCCTCGATGTCTTGTGATATGAGGTGGAGAGGTCTGCTTAACATTTTCAGTCATTCCCACTTTTAATGCCATGAACTAATGCAGGCATTGGATAATACCTGAGATCTTCATGTCAGAAAGCCTACTACACTAACTTAGCAGTTCGTGCAGTGGATTAGTGCCAGACATGCATGGTTTCAATCCTTTTACCTCCCCCACCTTCGTAGTTGTGTTTTTTTCTTTGTCTTTTTTTTTATGGGAAGTCACTGGTGTCTAGCAGTGACACAGAGAACTAATATTCTGCAGAGGAGGTGGCTGAGTACAGGGCTTGAATCCTTTTTAGTGCCTTTAAGGCATGATACTCTGGTGGCTACTGGCTCCCCACACCACATTTTCTTTCTTTTTTTTTAATTGTGTCCCTTTAAGGCATGCTATATATATTGCTCTAGGTGCCTAGTGTTCCCTCTGGCCCGCATTCTGTATAATACCATTCAGGCATGATTTTAAAGAGGTATTGCTTGTGGTTATTTGCTCCCCTTACTCCTGATTCCTGTTCTGTTTAAGTGCTATTTGGGCATGAGTTTAAAGAGTTTTCCATGGTGACTAGTGGATCCCCCATCCCCCACTCCCTGCTCTGTGCATGTGCCTTTCGAACATGAGTTTAAAGTGGTATCCCTATTGCCTAGTGATTACCCCCCACCCCACACCCAATGCTGCAGGCTTTGCATATTAGTACAGGGGTGTGTGGAGGTATGACAGCCACCCCAACTGTCCAACACACATGTATACACATGTACACACACACAGATGCATGCACACACACACACACACACACACACACACACACACACACACACACACACACACACACACACACACACACACACACACACACACACACACACACACAAACTACACCCTCACTAATTCCCTCCACTGAAAGACACACACACACACACACACACATATATGCAGTTCCTCATATGCACACATGCACATACCCCCTAACACTACCTCAGAAGTAAATTCCCCAGCACTTACTTCTTCTGTGATAGATGAATGAGGCCTTTTGGCCATGTTCATTATCATGAGCAGCCAGGAGCAGCAGTGCTGATCTATGCAGCCAAGCAATTCTCTGAATCGATCGGATGGGTAAATGCCTTATCACAGACATTTCATTGGGGAGAGTACTTCGCTAATTAATATATGCCTCTTCCCAGGACTGCCTGATTAGCATGTAACATGGCTGCAGAAAACACCCTTGTAGGGCTGTCTCTGAATTCCATAAAGTTACAGTTCATGGTAACTTTTATGAATTCGGGACTAGGTATGTAAAAAACTATTTTGCTTTTTTATTTTACTCCCAAAAACAGTTTGCTATGTGTTTTGAATCCATCATTTAACCCATTTTTCCCCTAATGCTGACTAACCTCAGCCAAGCTCTGGATGCTATGATATGGTGGTAGTGACATGCCTGTGGTTAGACCGGATCTTCCACATTCCGCATCCAGTCACCTTTTCCAAAACACTGGATGCTATCCTATGGTTGTAGTGACATGCTTGTAGTTAGAATGGTTATTCCATATCCAGCATCCAATCACCTTGTGTTTCTATGAAATCATTCTGGTTGTGCCGCAGTGATCAGCACACACTGCTTTTTAAAATACATATTTTTGGATGGCTGACAGTTGGCAATCCTCTTGCTAGAGGCTTCTGGGTTGACAGCCTAGCTTATTGTAACTTGCAGTAAAATACACAATTTATTTCTCCATGCTGGATCTTTATCTACTCCCATATATGTGCTTCTGCTCTAGTATATTCCACATGTGAAATTCAGGTGGTAGGGGCATTCTCCCCACCATCACCTCTCTCTTTGTTAGAGAGAAGAACTACCCACTAATTGCTTGTCAGAAGAATTGCCTTCGTATGAGGCCCATATGTCAATTTCCTACTAGAGCTGAAGAGTAAAGTAGAGTCACATGGGGTCTAATTCTTACTTATACATAAGGAACATCACTCCCTGCTTCCTGCATTCTGGGTATTGTAGAGGACTTTCTCTCCATCGCTGTGCAGGATAGTGATAACATCTTCTCCCTAACTCATCTCATACAGGGTGGTCATTATATATTATTTATAGTTCTTCTTTCACTATGGAATTGTTTGCAATTTTGTTTTTGTTACCCCTACCTTATCTCTCAAAAAAACTGTAATCACATCCATTATGGTCATTGTTTGATGCTGGTTAACAAATTTAAATAAAAATTGCCTGTACTCAAGGATGAAGTAGAACACTGGTGGCAGTGCTTATTAACTTGGGCTAGATGGACAGTTTGCCTTCATGTACAGTTCAGGGGGATAGCTAGGCTCACCTGGCTGATGGGAATGGGTTTTCTTGTTATGGTCAGTGCTAAAAGTATAGGTCAGATATGGGCCCTGGTCTGGGGAGATAGGCCAGATTCACCTGACCACGGTGAAAGGTGTCTCCCTGACCATCTTACTCGTGTATTTTAACCCTAACTGTAACCCAACCCCTTCTTCAGCCCCTAACCATAATCTTACACATTACATTACATTACTGAAAACTCATTCTTTAACAGTATCACTACTAAGATGACAAGTGTGCTTGGTTTTGTTGCCGGGGTTTACTGATATAGAGATTTTTTAGCAGGAGAGAAGCATTCAATGCTTTGTATTCACTCTTATGAGTCATTCAGTTCTTTGTAATTCTTTCTTTTTTGTTCTACCATCTGTGATTCTCACTGTTTTGCTTTATCATTTCTGATTTTCTCTGTGAAGAACTGAGGGGCTGCCAACCCAGCCAGATAGAATTTTATAAATAATTCTATGTCAGTGTAAATATTAATATGATCCACAGGCTTCTGTAACAAATGTAAGAAAACTGTGTTATGTTCTGAGCTTCAAAAATGTAACCACAGTGCACCCTACTGGAAGAAAGACGATGAGTAAAGCATGTTATGACTGATCTCAAGCTAGGAGACAGGATGTCTGGGCTAGGAAATTATATCTATTGTTCTAAGATATAATTACTAGGTTTTGCATGTAAAGTTTATTTTATTGCTGTGGCTTCCTAGCAAGTGCAGATTACAAAAAAATGTTACAATTTTAAGTTTTGTGAGCCTGGGAAACTTAAGTAGAAGTGTCAAGAGTGATGTAATCTGAAATGACTCAGCAGTAATGTGTATTATCAATTTAAGACTTTCTCAGACAGAAAGATTCAGCATTTTGTATTTGTCTTCAGAGCTGACAACAACTCACCAGCACTTTGTCTTGTAAGTAGAATTTAGAACATAGTTTCTCTTAGAGACAGATAGGAATGTAGCCAGAGTAGTCTATCTGTTTTCTATATTTATGTCAGACTGTCCTACAATATTGTTTTAAAGTATTTTCCTGTAAACTTTGAACTCTCTGTTAGCACTGTGTTGAATTGATGAGTATTGTCTTGTGTTTTTATTATTTATTGTTAAATAGTTTTAACCCTTTCAACTGTGGCTGTTTTGTGTAGAGATAATTTAAGCTCTCAGAGTACTTGCATGTATTTGGCGATACTATATAAGCCACTCCAATAGCCTTAGCCCTGGGTTACACTTACTATCTGGGTAACAGTAATAGCACACAGTGGAATTGGTCACCCTTTGGGAAAGGCCTTATAGTAGCTGACAAGTAGTGGTTGGTGGCAGTGATTTCTACCTTATAGTCTGGGCAGGATGAGGCATAGCTAGAGAACCTGTGTGTTTGTATATAATTCATATCTCAAATTGTGTGTGTCAGCTACTTAGGCAGGGACATGAAGCACTGGTTGGACAGAGAGGGAGCTGGAGGTTTTGGCTTGACCACTCGACAGATCTGTACCCTATAGCTGTGTCAGTGGGGAGTCTTATTGGGGATCTGGAGAGAAAGGGAGAAACCAGCCCCAGACTAACTGTGATCTCTGTGTGCTCTTAAGGGAAATCGTACTTTACTGTGTGTGTACTTGTTATCCTTGTGCAAGCCCCTCACTGGTGCTAGTGGTGAGGATTGAGGCTCCTTGATTACTGGGCCAGTGCACATGCATCACATATTAATTGTTTGGTAGTGGTGGGATATCCACATCAAATATTAATTGTTTGATAGTGGTCGGATAGCCATAACACATACTAATTGGCTTGTAGTGGTGTGGACATTGAATTCCTGTAGCTTGTGTACAGTGATCACTGAAGGTGTTTTTGTACTCTAAATCAGCCACACAGTGAACATTCAGAGTTCAGATAACAATTGTTTTATTTCTTTTGCTAGCTTAGTTAGTCAGGCAGAGCAGGCAAGCATGTCAGTAGAGGAGTATGGTAAGCTGACAAGGAGCCAGTTTTCTGAGATGTGCCAGGTTAAAGGACTGGTGCATGGAAACCTGATTAAAGCAGACATGATTGCAGCTTTGGTCACAGCTGCATCAGAGAATAGCAATCAGGAGGACAATCAGGCTGGCCGTGGAGATGTACAACACTCAGAAAATGGACAGCTCAACCTTTCTACGGAGGACTTAAAAATCCTTCTGGAGTTAAAGAGACTTGAATTGGCAGCCAAGCATTTGGAAATAGAAACAGCAGTGAGACTGAAGCGTCTAGAGACTAAGGAAAATGAGAAACTGTGATGTCTGCAGGCTGAGGAGAATGAGAAACTGCTTCACCTGTAAGCTGAGGAGAAGGAGAGGCAGAAGCAACATGAAAAGGAGATGCTGACTCTTTGCCAGAGTCATGGAGGTAATGGGGAATGGAGTAACTGGATCCCAGAAGCACAAAAGGCCAGCAAATTTCTTCCACAGTTTACAGAGGGGGATAATTTTGATAGTTTCATTCATATGTTTGAGAGGTTATGTAAACAGTATGATGTTGACCAAAGGCTATGGGTACTGTTCCTGACCCCCTTACTCCATGGTAAAGCTGTAACTATTTTGTCCAAACTGTCTGACAATGATTTTTTTAAACTATAATGCTGTAAAGAATTGTTTGCTATAATTTTTTAAGCTAACACCTGAAGCTTATAAGAAGAAGTTTCGTGAGCATAGATGCAAGGCAGATGAAAGTGTGTGTGAATATGTTACTGAACTGAGCACTTGTTTTCATAGATGGGTGAGTGGATGTCAGGTCACCACTTCTGAAGGGCTGGCAGACCTTTTGGTAAGGGAACAAGCCCTTAGCACTTTGCCTGAGGACATGAGGATCTGGTTAGCTGATAGACAATGTGCTACTTCAGATGAGTTGGGGAAGAAAGGAGACCTATACCTAGCAACCAGGGCATCTCTGCACAGGAAAGGGACACTCAGTGCTGCTCATGGGTCTAAGGGAACCCATGGTGGGCAGGCCAGGCTGCCCCAACAGAATCTGCCAGTAGCAGGGGAAGCCACTAGTCCAGGTACATGTCCAGGACCTAGGGTTAAATGTTTTGAATGCAATCAGTGGGGCCATGTAGCATATAGATGTCCATGGAGGGAAGATGGGGAACAAAAGGTGAGGGAGCCAGTAAGTGGGAATGACAAAATGCCAATAGTAGGTTGTCTTGAGACAACAGGGGTACCAAACTACCACCCTGCTGATGTCCTTATAGGGAAGGATTTTGATGAGGCAGTACCATGTGTTTATGCAGTTACACGCAGTCAGGCTTGGAAAAAAGCATGTGGGTCTGGTAGCCTGGGGAAGACCCAGACAGACTGTACACTTGCAGCCAGGACTAGTGAGGTGGCTACTTCAAGGAGGGAGCTACCCTGTAGCAGTGAGACTGAAGGTGAGCCACAGCTGCTTGTTGGTAATGATGGTCTCTTGGACAGAGTGACTGTAAGTGAAGTACCCAGGCTGACAGTGAGGCACCACTGTCAGAGGATGCCAGACTTCCTGTGGAAGGAGAGCTGGGAAGGGTTACAAAGACAGAGTTGAGACAGGCTCAGCTCTCAGACCCTACATTACAAGGCCTGAGGTAGGTAGCTAGTGAAGCACCTGATTCTCAAGGGAAGGGGAAATCTGTATACTGAGACAAAGAATTACTGTATAGAGAGTGGACCCTTTAGGGAGGGCTAGAAGGTGAGAGAGTACAACAGTTGGTAGTGCCTAGAGCCTACCATCTGGCACTTCTAGCCATAGCCCATGATATTCCCTTTGCAGGTCATATGGGCATAAAACGTACAAAGAGAAGTATTATGCAGAACTTCTATTGGCCTGGAATTTCCAGAGATGTAACAGGGTACTGCAGGACCTGTGAGCAGTGCCAAAAGGTAGGCAAAGGCAGGAGACAAGGTAAGACCTCTTTTTATGCCTTTGTCTCTGATTGAGGAGCCATTTCAGAGGGTAGCTATGGATATTGTGGGGCCTCTAAGTACCCCAAGTTCCACAAGGAAAAAGTATATCCTAGTGGTAGTAGATTATGCTACAAGATACCCTGAGGCAGTGGCTTTGTCCTCCATTGAGGCAGAAAAGGTGGCAAATGCTTTGTTAGAGATTTTCAGCAGGGTAGGTTTCCCAAAAGAAATAATGACTGACAGAGGTGCCAATTTCATATCAGACCTGCTGGCTTGTCTGTGAAAGTACTGTGGGGTGAAGCACTTAAAGACCACCCCTACCATCCCCAGACTAATGGTCTTGTTGAGAGGTTAAACTCTACACTCAAGTCCATGCTACAGGCATTTGCAAACCAGTTTAAGAGGGAGTGGGAGAAATACTTGCACCATCTGTTGTTTGCTTACAGAAAGGTTCCCCAGGAATCCACAGGTTGTTCACCCTTTGAATTGTTGTATGGGCATAGGGTGAGGGGGGCCTCTATATTTAATTCATGATGAGTGGGAGGGTGAGTGTAAATCTCACAAGGAGTCTGTTGTGGCATATGCCCTAAACCTCAGGACAAGGCTCAGGGAACTCATGGGCTTGCCCAGGAGAACCTGGCAGAAGCCCAACAAAAAGGTCTGGTATGACAGGAATGCTCAAGCCAGAGAGTATACTGTAGGGCAGCATGTAATGGTTCTCATTCCTGTCAAACACAACAAGCTGCAGGGAGCTTGGGAGGGATCCTACAGAGTGGAAAGTGATGTTAACTACATGGTAAAACTGCTATGTAGGAGGCAGGGGCATCAGTTGTACCACATTAACATGATGATACCTTACCATGATAGGGAGGCCCTTGTGCCGAATAATTGCAGTGGATTACAGGAAGAGTCTGAGGGAGATCTGGGGACTGATGTCCTCCATGAGGCTTGGACTGACACCTCAGTGGAAGAGGTGGCAATGCCCCAGCAGCTATCTCCTACCCAGGTTTGAGAAATCCGAGCAGTGTTACAGGAGTTTGCGGACATGCTCACTGGGAAACCATGGTGCACCCACCTGGTGCAGCATCAGGAGGATATAGGACCCCAAAGGCCTATTAGGCAGGCCCCTTATAGGGTGCCTGAGAGAGTCAAACAGACTCTGTGGGAGGAAATGCAGGAAATGTTGGAACTAGGGGTAATCCAAGAGTCCAACAGTCTCTTTAAACCTTATGAACAGTTTTCCCCCCAGACTTACAAACCATAACCTTAAATATACCGGGTGCATACAGGCCTGTTAAACATATGTTCAGCACTAATATATGACTGTGAGTAATTTTGTTGTATACAAGTCATGGAAGGGCTTGTTGCTATCACTACATACATGTTTTTTTTAACTTTCCAATTATAGCATTTGCTTATTTCAGTCATTCCTAATCTTTGATACAAAACAGTTAATTTTCAAAAAAATTGGAACTACCACTTTATCAAAAAACAAATGGAAACTAAGCTTGTGGTTTTATGTTTTCAACTGTACAGTTTTCATTATGATTAGTAATCCTTTTTGACAGATAATCAGTGATATTTAATGATAACATCTTACTAAACCCATCTGCTGCTGTGTTTGCTACAACTTCTGTCAGAAAACTATATCAGCATACATTGACATATGTATAAATTCACCACATGTTCATATACGAACAATCATAAGAAAAGAGGAACTTTTTGTAATCACTGTTCTTCTGGTAAGGCTGCAGAAATATGTTTATAATTACTACTGATATAAGGCAGCTGGAATAGTAACAGAGAATAAGACATCTGACAAATTTACCATACTTTTTCCATTGTTAAATATTCACTGGCATTGCTGTAATATGATGATTCAGAATTTCTTGGCAGAAAAGAAGCAACTTGACTTAGCTTTAAGAAAATGTACTGGTATTTTCAGTTTGGAGTTAAGCTACAGATCACCAATAAATTATAAAATTAAAATTAAATTTAATGCACTTTAATAGGTTTAATGTTTTAATTATTTATTTATTTTTGGGAGGGTACTTTGATGCTTACCTTAAGTCTTGGATTCTATCAGTTGCCCACCTCCCATTTTATTTGGTCTGTCTAGAGGTGAAGGCTGGATGGTAGACTCCCAAAACCATTGTACTGTAGAACTGGATCAGATCTTTCTTTAATGATGCTTACCTGATGTTTCCTTCTGTCCAAAAGCCCTTTGGTATGGTGTTATCAGTGTAGAAAACAGTGCAAGAAACTTCTCTGTGTGGAAGATTTTCAGTCCATATATTTCTAGTTAATCACTGTATATTAATCAGATCAGACAATAGTAGTAGAAGTAGTGAATGTAAACTCGTCAAGTCAAAAAGCAATAATAGAAAATATATAATTCTACAGCATTACTAAGTATTCTAAAGTAATCCAAGCAAGGCAGGCAGTCTGTTTCCAGTTGAAAATCAAAATCCTTTATTAAGTACACAGACAAACGATCCAAGTAAAACAAAAATAGAGTAGTGTTATCAGTGTAGGAAACATGAGTGTACTAGCATGCATGTCCATTGAAGGAGATATCTGCCTGCATCCTCCATTTTGTTGCTTTCCTGTTGTATACCTCCCAGTATCCACTGGAGAGAAGAGCTAGGTGTCATCTGGTAAAACCCTCTCTGATATCACATTCCTAGCTACACTGACCTTTGAGTAACACATGCTTGGTGTTCTCATAGTTATCCACCTCTAGAGATTTTTCACAAATGTTTTAATACTATGTTGTAGTATTCAGCTTTCTCCCAACTTCTAAGATGAGGTTACATCTGTGCAGGAAACACATGCGTTTTTACTTGTCTGTTCCATTGTAGTCACCTATGTGTGCCTCACCACTGTTGGTCTTCTGCAGGTCCTTCTGCCACTACGAGGGGTTGCCATATAGTTCAACTGCATGCCCTTCCCAAATAGAGTAGACCTGGCCAATTGCTTCTTAACACATCTTGCTACCTGCTGCCCTCCTGACAACTGGGCAGATAGCCAAATTTGGGCTTCTAGCAACATAGATGGAGGCATTCCCTCTGTACCATCTGCCAACCTAACTTAAGATTTTTCAGTATTTTACCAAAGGTGGTTTTACTCAAAGACTCTGAAATCTGTTTAAAAGTGAGAAGAAAAACATTTTGTCTTGCATCTGAAAAGAGTTATTTATTATTTATGTATTTACAGTTTGCTGACTGCATTAGTATTCACACTGACAAAGGGAAACATGGCCAGGGCACTGGGTAACTTCCCCTACTTGTACTTTGCATGGGGACACTGTTTGCAGTTAGTTACATTTCCTGCTTCCAGTCTGAGCATGGAGGCAGCTCGGAGAAGCAGGAAGAAACATGGTGAGTATCAATGGCAAGAAGGAAATGGTCTGTGAAATGGCTAATGCAGGAGACAAAGTAGTTGTTTGGGAGGTGGAGTCTGATCCTTCACAAACTGAGGTGATGGCAAGGATCAAGGAAGGAGAGGAGTGGTTAATTAAGAAGAAACAAGACCGGAGTGCTGAGTTAAAGGTAAATGCACATTTAAAGGATTCAGAAACTGTGTTCCAGGAGAGATTAACGAAAAAAAATCACAGGATGGATATATGATTAGAACCCTCTGATTGTGAGGGTTGCAGGATGTTTATCTGAGGGATATGTTAAGTCAGAGTGAACCTGAGACTGAGATGGTAGCATCGTGGGGTGAGACTATAGAAAAAATACAGGAAGAGGAGGTGAAAGAGATTATTAAAAAAGAAGTCATGTGCACACAGATAGTGAAAGAAGGAGAAAGACAAGGGGAGATGGTAAAAGACAACAAAGAAGAAATTTGTGGCAAGGATGATCAACAAAGAAGAAAGAGACTTGAAAGGTATGAGGTTTGGGACACTGTAATTGCACCTTTGGGTATTTCTCCTAAGGATGTAAGAGCTTTTATACACATTAATAAAGACACATATTGTGACATTCTGTTTGAGACAAGAAAATGCATGGAGGAATTTTTAGAACAATTTGAGATTAAGAGAAACTGTAATCCATGGAACTTATATTTACTGCAAACACTTAATAGAGAAACAAAACAGAGCATTTTTGTGCAATTCAGATGGCATTTCAGAAATAAGTGTTAAAAGTCTATTTAAAGGCTTTATGTTGAGATGTTATGTATGTTACAAAAAATTATGGTGATTGAGGTTTGTGGACTGGGGATGGGAATGTG
Source organism: Protopterus annectens (assembly GCF_019279795.1). NCBI lineage: Eukaryota > Metazoa > Chordata > Ceratodontiformes > Protopteridae > Protopterus > Protopterus annectens. The sequence continues at coordinate 767,038,526 of NC_056733.1, forward strand.
GTATAATTTTGAAAATGGAAAATAAAAAAAAAAAAATTATACATATTCTAAGCATGCTAAATGTGGAAGGAAACAGAAGTTTTGGTAAATACAGGGGACAATTGAAAACATGTTTATGTGGAAAAGATGATCATTTAATCAGCAATTGTGATAAAAGAAAATGTTTTATTTGTGGGAAGCCAGAACACTAAGCTAGGAAATGTGCAGTGATATATAGAAAATGTGGCCAAAGTGGACTTGCATGGGTGGATTGTGTAGATAATATAGAAGTCAAAAAACAAGAGCAAAAGCAGGAAGGAAATTTAGAAGATGAACATGAAGAGCAGATTATAGTACAATAAATAGTACAGAACAGAAAATAGTATATGAAAAAAAATTAAAATAATGAAAAGGAGGAAATGGTACAAGAAACAAATGAAGATGAATATATAAATTGGAGAACACTTAAGGGAAAAGAGTTCTATATGGAAAATGATGAAAGATAGAAAAAAGAAGTTTAAAAGTGTAATGATATAACAAAATAAAAAAAGGCAAAGGGTAGAAGCAGAATGGGATAAAAAAATGATATAGGAAGAAAGCCAAAAATCTTAGCTATAAATGTTAGTAGTATAAAGAATGTTAAAGGAAGATTAGGTTTATTAGATGTTAGTAGTATAAAGAATATTAAAAGAAGATCAGGTTTGTTAGAATGGTGTACAACACTTGACATGCATGTTGTTATATTAGAAGACAAGAATATAACAAAAGAAGAAAGGGTACAAAAGGAAGAGCTATGAGATGGAAATGTTATTTGGAACATGGGAAAAGATACATGTTCATGAATAGGTATATTGTGTTATAAAACAGTAATTTTGTAGATTACACTATAGTAGAACTAGGTAGTGTAACTGTGATAGATATAAGGTGAAAAAAAGATGTATAAAGAATTACTGCAATAAATGCATATGTCACAAAAAGAAAGAGAAATGATGTTTAAAAATGTCTAAATTATGTTGGGTGAATATGGAAATAATATTAGTGGGTATTTTAATTGTGATCTAAGAAGAAGAAAGACAGAAAAAAGTGATGTTAGGATGATGTCAGAAATATTGAATAGTGAAAAATTATATATATGGAGTTATAAGCAATGGGCTTATAAAATGAATAGTATAAAAACAGAAATTGGTTATTTTGTAATACATGATAGTTTGAAAGTTATACAGGAAAGAATAAAGGTAACACACTTTTCAGATCATTTAGCTAAATGGGCAGAAGTGCAAGAAAAGGAGGATATATAAGAGTAGGCAAAGGTTTTAAAAGATTAAAAGAAAAAAGAATTCAATGAGGAGGGTAAAAGAGAGATTAATCAATTATGGAAAGCGCATGCAAATAGATTTTTTATGAAAATAGGACAGACTAGTGGATACGTTTAAAAGAAAAATATAAGAAGCGTTTTTTGGAATGTCAGTGTCTAAGAAGAATGAAAGAGAAAAAAAATATAAGCAGTTTAATCACAAAGCATTTAGAGAAGTGTTAAGAGATAAGATAGTCTGTAAAAAAGAGAAGCAAATATATGTAATGAATCCAGAGAAAATTAAGAAAATATCATTTAAGTAAAGGTATTTTTACAAGGGAAAAAGAAGAGGTTGCTCAGTGTTTAAATAAGATAGTAAAAGAGAATAAAAGAGTAATAAAAGAATTGAAGAATGATAAAGAGGAAAGAGCAATTACACAAGAAAAAATATTTGAAGTAATAAAAAAAGTATGTAGAAAATACATTCAGAAGGAAGGAGATAAAAGAGAGACAAAAATGGAAGGTTAAAATTGAATAAAGAAGATAATGAAAGCTTAGAAGGAAATGTAAGTATAAATTAATTCAATGATATTTTGAAATAAGTAAATATGGAAAAAGCTATTGGAATGGATGGTATTGTTTGTTATTTATATATTTATTTATTGACATTTGTTGACCAGGAATGTCCACTAGGCCAATGACCCATTTTTAGTGGAGGCCGGAGGAGAAAAGCTCCATACAATCACAGACATTTTTACATAACATCAGCTTAACTTTGAAAGTCAAGAAAGTTTTTACACAATGCAAATTGAAGTAGATATGCAAGACAAATACATATTATAGAGGTATACAATACACGAAAATATTGAATATTGAATATCATATGTATATAACATGGAGGAATGGCAAAAACATGATTTTGTGGAAGTAGTAAATGAATGGTTAGAAAAATGAGTGGTAGAAAAAAATATATGTATTGGGGTAATGAAATTTATATTGAAGAAAGGAGAAAAAGAGGATATAAGAAATTAGAGACCAATAGTATTAAATAATACAGATTATAAGATATTTATGAGAGCACTAGGAAAAGGCTAGGAAATAAAATACATTGGATGAGTATACCATTTTGGGAAAAAGGAAAGAAAAGCAAGAATTGTTATTAATGGCAAGAGAAGTGATAGATGATATTAATAAAAAGGTTAAAGATAAAGTTATGGTAAGAGATATGAGTAAAGCATTTGATATATAGGATATAATGAAAAAATATAAGTGACAAAATAATAAAAATAGTTGCTTTAGTGTAAGAAAATAATAATGCAAGAATAATATTAAATGGATGGTTAGGTGAAGAAATAAAAATAAAATGTGGGATAAGGCAGGGATGTCCAGCAACCTGTTTTTTATTTGCATTCATTATGAATATAGTTGTTAATAAGATGTATACAGTATTAAGAATAGCAAGATACAAGATAAGAGAAGGAGTCCAAATACCAGTTATTCGTACATATGCAGATGCTATTGTTTTAATTACTAAGAATAAAGAGTGGATGGAAGAGGGAATTCGACAGTTAAACCAGTATTTAAAAGTGGTTGGTTTATGTATAAATAAAGACAAGAGTAAAGGGATTGGAATAGCAGAAAGCATAATAAGTATTCAGTTTAACGAAGAGGTTATACATATTAAAAAAGAGAGATTCGGGTGGTATAAGAAAATGTATGAATGTAATTATTTTCTGTGGAGATTGATATTAAGTAAGTTACCTTTTAAAGCTAATATGCCATATAAAAGAATACAAGAAAGAATGTGTAATTATTGTGGGGAACTGAAACAATCGACTATGTTTTTTGAACCATAATAGAATAAAAAAGCTGTGGAAGAAAATATGTGAAGATAAGATATTGAAAAGTTTCAAAAATGTAGTAGACTTAAATATGAATATGTTAGAATATGGGTATTATGATAATAAACATAAGAAAGAGGCAAAAGAAGTTGATAAAAAGATGTTTTACATTTTATGGAGTATATGGAATGGAAGACTAAATGAAATGAAATTTAATGGAAAATGGAAATTCTGAAGAAGATACATTTTTGATTATGGAAAAAGAGGTGATGGGGGAATCAGAGTATATAAGAATGTATTAAATTGTAAATGGAACAATGTAAATAATGTATAGTATGCAAATAATGTAAATAATGTTAATATATTCTGATAATAAAGAACCCCTACTCTTTGGAGGAGAATAAATGAAGCACTCTTTGGAGCTGATAGGTAGTGCTGGAGGGCTGGTACTGTAGTTCTGGGAATCCCATGATGGAGAAGAATGCAGCAGAGATGGAGAGAGGAGCAGGAGAAAAAAATTACTGAAAGAAGAAGGAGATGAAATAACTACTACAGAGCTGGAAAATGGAGGACTGAAATCACCAGTGCTGATAAGTTTGATGAACCTGTCAAAGCCAAAAGAAGGAGAAGAAGCAAGGTGTTGTGACATGGTGGAGAGAGTGCTACAGGAAAAAGAAACTGAGAGACTGGAAACACAAACAACTGCTGGTGAAGTGAAAACAATGGAGGTATTCTTAACTGGTGGAGTAGCTAGTTTTCAGGGTTTACCTTTACAACAGGGATTTTTAGTACAAGAAAGAAGTTATGCAGATGCAAGAAGGCAAAGAGGAATGGAAGAAGGAACTGAGAGGCGACAAACAGATGCAGTTTCTGAACATCCACAGAGAAGATAATCTGTAGTAAGAATACAAAGTAAAAAGTGATGGCAGTGTGAGCAGGCATGACATTATGGATAGTATTATTTTACCACTAGGGTTTAACATTAAACACATAAGACCATTAATTTATTTGAGAGCTGAACATTTTTGAGAAGTGACATTTGAAAGCTTTAAAGTGCTGGACATTTTTATGATTGAGACTGAAAAAGGAAATGCAGTAGCACCATGGAAAGACCATTTATTTCAGAGCTTTGGTCTGTAACTAAAAAGCAAATAAATATGCAATTTGGATAAGCATAAATTAAAACTGCCATTTTTTTCTTTCCCTATGTAGCAAAGTACATGAAATTAAAATATTGGATGAAAGAAAAGTATGGACTGGGGGTTGAGAAGTGCGGGTAACAATGAATGTTAAAAATGGGAAATTTTAACATATTTCAAATGCAGTAATTGTGAATTGTAAGATAGGATTTGTTAGGTACTGGGATCAGCTAAAGCATGTTATTTCTTTGGGAATAAAATCATTTAGTACAAGACAGTAACAAATTAAGTTGTAGCCAATGCAGGGAAAAGGGACATGTAGTAAAAAAACTGTAAGCCTTTTTGTAGAAAATGTAAAGAATTTTTATACTTCCGGTTTGGCTGCCCCTTATTAGAAAAGGAAAGAGTAAATGAAGAGGAAGGCTCAAAAAAAGACAAACAGTAGAAACTATTATTATAGAAGATGTTGAAAGAGGAAGTGATATGGGGATGGGGATACTGTAGAAACATTAAATAACGAAGAGGTAATTAGAGAAGAGAAAGTTCAACATGAGACTATTAATACACAGGAAGAGAACAGATGTGCAATTTTAAAAAGTAAAAGGGTAGAAAAGAGAGAAATTGGGACAGGAGAAGATCAAGAACAAGATACTGAAAATCCATTTGTAGGAGACTTAGGAGAAGGAAAAGAAAAAAAATAAGCTCTAGAAGTAAAACACACAAAAAAGGAAAGGATGATACAGAAATTCTTGCATTAAATGTTAGTAACATTAGAAACTATATAAGAAGCTTTGTGATGGTGGAATGGTGTAAAAAATAAAAATGGATTTTTTTTTGCTTGCTAGATACCAGATGTAACAGAAAAGAAAAAAAAAAGGAAAAATATAGGCAATATGGGGGAACATCTTGCTTGATTGGTAGGAAATGAAGAAATAAGAATTTTAGATGTAACCATAGTAGTGCCAGGAAGGGTAGTGATATGTGATAAGAGAATAAGACAAGCATGTATAATAGTAATTTATGCATATACTAATATGATGGATAGAAACTAGTTGTGGCAGATTTTAGAGGCATATGGTATAGAAGAAAATATTAAGGTAAGAAAGAAATGTTATGAAGATTCATGGCAATATTTTACTTGAGGGCCTCAACATTTCATTTCGTGCAGAAGTGGGTGTGTCACGAATTGAGTGACAACCCAGTCTGCATATGTAATTAGCCTTCAAGTAATCGCGTGTGCATACATGATGTGAGAATATTAACATAAATTAAATGTACATACTACTTCCAAAACACAAAAGTTTAATGCACTATAAACCCTTACTTTTTTATTTATTGTTATATTTTTGTGCTGAATTTTTGATATTTATGTTCAAAGTAGGTGGCACAGTATAGGACAAACTTTGCGGAGTATTGACAGAAAATGGTTAGGTTCTGTTGAGGGGTTATGTGCATTTTAACAGTACAGATTTTCCTCCCTGGCTCACACAGAGGTCCGGTTGGATTTGTCCACATTGTCATTCCTGTGTCTGCAACATTCCTCCTACCCCCAAAAGCCACAGATACGCCATAGGTGAACTGTGCACCTACACTTTGTGAATGAATGAACATTTTGTTTGTGTTGTCATTCACATGGACCTCTGTACACTGAAGAGAAAGTTTGCACCCCTTAAATAATAATGTTATAAGTATGCTATTATTTCTGAATACAATGGCATAAGTGCACTGGCAAATAAGCTTTAACATTTACGGTGGAGGTAAATCTGAAAAAGGTAGTAATTGACTTGAGCAGAGGAGTGAAATGCCTCTGGACTCCATGAAGGTTCTTTGATACCTATCCATGAAATTATTACTATACCGCGAAAGTGGCAAAATGGATTTAAATCATATTTATATTATTTTTAACAGTGCATCAGCTTATTGTCTAATATGAAAACAGTCTAGTTTAAAGTTATTTGAAAATGCTTTAGCTGTATAGTACCAAGAACAGACATTGCATCGAAATACAAATAGTGAAGCTATGTTAACACCATGTTATTTAAAGCAAGATGAAATTGAAAAGTTATTTAAATTGAATGAATGACAGTCTTGTCTTACTTACTGAAGCTACCGAGTGACTGTAGCTATGTGTCAGTGCCTAGTAATAATAAAAGTCTAAGCAACTTTTGCATGTTGGAACCAAAGTCTTTTTTTGACATCCGATGGTACATTCGGAGGGAATGCATATTCATGAGTGACATATCACGGGGGTGGGTTTTGGGTGGGGCTTGCTACTGCTCATTTGGTGAGGCCCTCAAGTAAAATATTGCCAGATTCATTGGTACAAGTTATAATAAAAATGGATGGATGGGAAAATAAGTATTAATACTGGAGAAAAACAGGGATGCCCAATAGGTATGTGCTTATTTGTATTAGTAATGTATCCAGTAGTACAGGCATTCATGTATAAAATGGGAGAGGCAAAATGTGAGATGGAAGGAAATGTTATGTTACCAATGTATGACATATGCAGATTATTTAGTTCTAATAATAAAAAAACAAGGGATGGATAAGTGAAGTGTAATAAGGACTCAAAAGCTGGCATGCAATTAAACAACATGAGGTATAAGGGATTTAGTGAGATAAAATAAAATAAATGGAATATATTTCACAAGAAAAGAAATAAAGATCTTGGGGTGACATTTGATGAGTGTGACATCTGGTGGAAAAGTTTTTACTTAGCTTTTCACAAAAAGATGTATATGCTAAATACTTATGCATTAGGAAAACAGCATATTTAGGGGGACTATATGTTTTCCACTCAAATAGAAAAAGAGTTATTAGAGATTGTTTAGCTTTGTTTGGGGTTTAAGGCTGAATCAGGTGAGAGGAGGGATCATTTATAATAAAAAGAACATGGTGGTTTGAATTTGAAAAATCCAGTGGTGTACTTAGCATCTATGCATTTACCTCAAGGTAATAAGAAAGGTAAAAAAAGACAAAAAGAAATGACAGGTAAGATGCTATATGAAGTCTTGCATGCCTCAGTCTTGCAACTATGAGGATACCCTCCACTAAGTAATAAGGACTTACTACCCCTCTCAGTGAAGACATCCTTGAACTACTCCCAAGTTCCTTCATCTCTATTCCTCAAATCACCACTAAAAGAAGAAGCCTCAGTGTATGTACCTTCAACTAACATTTGTGTAATCCAGCTAAACAGTTTGAGTTAATATTCTCCACCTTCGGCGAGCATGATAAACAGCCTACCATAGTCCACTCCCTGAAATCCCCCCATTACAGTTTTTCACTGCATACTCACATTGCCCGCAGCTGAAAAACATTCCGATATATTTATAAAATACAAGTTCTTCCCTAGCAGTACTATTTGTTGCCATTTTTTGCCAATAGAGGGCAGCATACACCCACTTCTTGAGGGTTAAGGTATATTCTTACCGTGTCCCTCCACTACTGTTTTACTATAACTATCCCTCTCCCCACCTGTGTATATCTGTGGAATACCCACTAAATTCTTGCGTCTTACTTTATCCTCTTGCTACTGAAATCCTACCTTAAAACAAACAGAATCTCCTGCAGGAAAGTAGTTAAGTATCTTACCTGTGTTCCAGTCAATGATACTTTTTTTCACAACAATCTCCTTCTTGAGTCTATCCCCTCCCCCCATCCTCACATCCTTCACTACCCTTTTCCCACCCCTTAGACTACCCTCCGCCCCAAAAGCTACATCACTGTGGTGCTATCAGTGGTGCCAGTTTTAAAATTAGGAATTTTTTGTCCTCATCCACCAGGAACGGCCGTGCAGTTGGGTTTTATCCCTTCTTACTTCTCTACCCTATCCTACAACTTGCTCCTACCCTGATTGTTTCTGGCTTTGAATACTGATCACTTCCCACCCCCTCTCTCTTACAGCTTGCAACTACGAGGATACCCTCCACTAAGTAATAAGGACTTACTACCCCTCTCAGTGAAGACATCCTTGAACTACTCCCAAGTTCCTTCTTCTCTATTCCCCAAATCACCACTAAAAGAAGAAGCCTCAGTGTATGTACCTTCAACTAACATTTGTGTAGTCCAGCTAAACAGTTTGAGTTAATATTCTCCACCTTCAGCAATCATGATAAGCAGCCTACCGTAGTCCGCTCTGTGAAATCCCCCATTACAGTTTTTCACTGCATACTCACATTGCTCGCAGCTGAAAAACAGTCCAATATATTTTTATACAATACAAGATCTTCCCTAGCAGTACTATCTGTTGCCATTTTTGCCACTAGAGGGCAGCATACACCCACTTCTAGAGGGTTAAGGTATATTCTTACCGTGTCCCTCCACTACTGTTTTACTATACCTATCCCTCTCCCCACCTGTGTATATCTGTGGAATACCCACTACATTCTTGTGTCTTTTTTTCCCACTTTCTACTGAAATCCTACCCTAAAACAAACAGAATCTCCTGCAGAAAAGTAGTTAAATATCTTACCTGCATTCCAGTTACTGTTACTTTTTTTTCACAACAATCTCCTTCTTGGGTCTGCCCACTCCGTTCGCCCTGCGGGCTCACTCTGCTATCTCCCACCCCCTTATCCCACCCACCCCACATATCATTTCCTTTATACTTCTCCTTGCAAACCACACCTCCATAACTCATCTAATACCCCTCCCACCTACTTCCATATCCCCTCCCACTTATTTTCCTCCTCTTCTACTACCAACCCACACACCTCCTAGTATCTCTCACTTCCACTACTCCTCCACCTCCACATACTCTACCTTACATTATGTCCTTCAGACCTCTAATTTTGCTCCTGGTACCAATACTACACTGGCTCTACTCTCTCACCTCCTGCCACTCACAACTATCTCCACACCACTTCTGCCCCACTAATCTCAACATAAATATAAGCACAAATACCCATCCTACTTTACATATCTGTCCCTCCATCCTAACCTATAACACTTCACTGCCAAAAATAAAATTATCCCCATCTTTCTCTACCTCCTTCAAACAAAAAAGAAAAGTCCCCCCTCTCAAACTAGTACATTGCCTCAAACCCCTACTTCAATCCGGGGACATTCATCCCAATCCTGGCCCAACTCACCCTACCCAAAAAGATAATACTCATGTAACAAACACACCTAATCTCTCTGCCCCTAAAAAGCAAGTATCATTGTATGCTATTAACCTCAGAAGTATAGTAAATAAAGTCCAGGAATTCCATGCCTGGTTGGCTACCTATACTCCAGACATAGTCGTTCTAACTGAAACTAGGCTGAAACCTCACTACCAAGATAGTGAAATCACCCCTCCTGGCTATAACATCCTAAGACTGGATAGACAAAAAAAAGGAGGAGGAGTAGCAATACTTTATCTTGATAACCTCTCCCTATCCGGTCCAAACCTCCAACTACCTCCTTTTCCAAACGCTGAACTCCTACTTGCCAATTTTAAACATAACAAGTTTACTATCATAACTGTTGTAGCTCTTTATATCCCCCTTGGAGACAATACAAACTCTCTTGAAAATATCCTATCCCACCTCTCTCAGACCAACCATAATGAAACAATCATAGCAGGTGATGTAAACATTGATTGGCTCTCAGTACAAAACCCCAACACAACCCCATGTATCAACCTATACGGATTTGAGCAGCATATTAATATCCCCACCTTTATTAATAAGTCACACCTCCTTAGCTCACTTCTAGACGGGATTCTGATCTCCCACCCACATAACTACCATAACCCTCAGACTCTCTCAAACGCCCTTAGCGACCACTGTCCTATCACAGTGACCAGAAAAACATCCCATTTTTCCAAACCTTCCAAGCTCATCTCCTCTTGGAATACCTCATCATTTAGCTCAGACTCTTTCATTGACCAACTCTCTAGAATTGACTGGTCTCATCTTACCACTTTCTCCTTAGATACAGTGGTCCAGTCCTTTAAAACCACCTTTCTCAACATTCTAAACTCTCTGGCTCCGCTCTGCACAATTAGAATCAGATCCAAGACTGCTCCCTGGCTCACCAAATCTACCCTTACCCTTATGAAAAACCGAGATAGGATATGGAAATTGTGGACTAAAACAACAACCCCTTCCCTCTTATAGTCATACAAAGAACTAAGGAATAAAATAAAGTTATCCACAAAGACAAGACAAACTTCTATGCTAATCCTCCCACTTCCCTAAAATCTGACCCCAAAAAGTTCTGGAACTCTATCAACCACATATTGCACCCAGGAAACCCTAGCCCTCCAAACCCATGCCCAAACTTAACTCCAAAAGAAACAGCCATTACATTTAATAATCACTTTATTGACTCTATAACAAACATAGTCAATTCTCTTCCCACCAGGAAAAAAGACAAGGAATCCCCACTCCCATCTTCTCCTACCAATCCCTCAAACTCCTTTTCTCTTACATCAGTTTCTACTAACTACATAAAATCCTTACTATCCAAACTTAAACCCTGCTCCCCCTCAGCTGACAATCTACCCTCCTATTTCCTACAGATTAATGCTGAACCCCTAGCCTATCCAGTTTCTATATTCATCAACCGCTCTATCACTGAATCTCATGTCCCAGCATTATGGAAAAAATTCTTCATACTACCCATACATAAAGGTGGCAATTCCTCTGATATAGCTAACTTCAGACCAATTGCCATACTCTCTCCTCTCTCAAAACTTCTAGAGAAATGCATCCACAAGCAAGTAATGCATTACCTTTTACAAGAAAACCTTCTCACAAATACTCTACATGGCTTCTGTCCCAAACACAGCACCTCTACTGCACTACTATCTTTCATCAGTACTGTAGCCCTTGCCCGTGACAACAATAAACGTGTCTCCTGTCTGTTCCTACACCTCTCCAAAGCTTTTGACACTGTCTCCCATCCTCTCCTACTGGAGAAACTCTCCTGCCTGAATTTCTCTCTCTCCACTATCTCCTGGTTCTCTAGCTACCTCTCCAATCGACAGCAAGCTGTCAAATGGCAATCTGTTCTATCTCCTCCACTCAATGTGTCCATGGGAGTCCCTTAAGGATCCATACTTGGGCCACTCCTCTTTAATATCTTCACAAATCTATTACACACCTCTGCCTCACACTCTACACTTGTACAATATGCAGATGACTCTACTGTCATCACTATTGCAGATAATACATCAGACCTTCACTCTGCCACACAGGCATCTTTCAACACCATTGAGGCATGGCTTAGTGACAATAAACTAATTCTCAATCCAAAGAAAACAAAGTTCCTTCTCTTTCTCCCCAAGAACCTCTCTAATCTCAAAACCACATTTACCATCTTATCTATGAATAATACCATCATCATACCCGAACCCAGTACTAAACCTGGGAGTTACAATTGATGATCAGCTTAAATTTGATCTACACATTACCAGTACTGTAAAAAAAATACACCAGAAACTTGGTCTCCTCTACCGGAATCAAAGATATCTAACCATCACAGCCAGACTAACACTCTCCCATGCATTTCTTCTTCCCACCCTCTTATATAGCTGTCACTTATTCACTAACCTTAACACCTCACTCATTACAAAACTCAAAACTACCTATAATAAGGTGGCTAGATTCGCAGCTAATCACACATACAAGGCTCACCACTGCTTATCTCTCAAGCAACTGACCTGGCTAGAATTCCCCCATCTGCTTCTACTACATCAATTATAGATTATTCACTCAATCCTCTATCTACTCTCTTTCTGCCCCAGCCTATCTTTCATAATAACTAAATATATTCCAAACAGGACACTACGCAGCTCTGACCAAGACTTGCTACAGATCTACAAACTTAATACCAAAACAGGCCAATTACTCTATAATTATTAACCCTACTGTGGCTTGGAACCAACTACCCCTGGAAATTAGGTCCCTTAACCATACAAAACACTTCAAGCTAGCCACAAAAAACACCTGATGAATAAATGGTCCTGCCACTGTAGCCATCCCCCCTGAAACTATTTTACCCTAGCTTTCCCTACTCCAGTTCTCACATCCTATTCATTGATCTTCAACTGTCTCCATTCCTTGCTATTTCCTAAGCTATAACTTCTATCTTTCCCTGTACTCCCCAGTCTATCTCATTCCCTGCTCTTAACCCTCAGTCTATCTGGCTATAACCACTCTGTCCCTTTGCAATATTCTTCTCCCTTTTCTTATGCAAATTCTGTAATGACCTAGTCTAGCATTAACTAAGCTAATACCAGCTACTTGTTAACAGTATCCAAATGTAATATTCTAGAATGTAAATTATATATTGCTAATTGTTTTTTTGTAAATATTCTTTTTTTTAAATCTCACTATGGAACTTTTCTTTCCGGGTCTCCACTTAAAACGATCCAAAAGCTCAGCTGGGCTAACCTGGTTAACAAATGTAAAATAAATAAAATAATAAATGAAAAGTATAAAAATGTATGGGAAGAAAATCAGGGAAAAGAGAAGAAAAAATGGACAGGATGGAAGAAAAAGAATATGACAAAAAAATGAAATAATGGAAGTTAAATGTAAGTGAAACTGATTGGGAAAAGAACGGTATAATATGATTTTAGATTTTTTTGGTGTTCCCATAGAAGGGATTAGAAGAAGATGAATAAAGAGCAATAAAAGATAAAAGAAAAGCGTTTGAAAATTTTTTTTGAAGCAGCGAACATTTTGTGGAGAATTGTATTTATTTATTTATGTATTTATTTATTTATTTATTTCCATTTGTTTGCCAGGAGAGCCTGACTGGGTCTAAGATGACCCATTTTCAGTGGAAGCCCGGGGAGAACAGCTCTACAAATGCAATGTTAACATAGTAAAAACAATTTTTGAATACTTAATATATACAGTACAAAATACATGAAGGATACCTGGGTAGAAATTAATATGAAATTATAAAGAGAAAAAAATTACAAACATAACAATTTAAATTAGTTTAGCACAGTGAACATTAATAAACTTTTAGGAAAAGCAGAATTAATACAATTTTAAGGTGAGGAAATGCTGTTGCCTGTCAGGTAAGATTCTAACCAGGCAACAGAGGGATAGAAGAAGGAAGTAAATGGGAAGGCGAAAGTTGGGTGAGGAATAAGGGGAGAGAGCTAAGTATGTTTAGAGCTGCTAATTAGGTTTTGTGCAGGAACAAAGCCAAGTGTCATTAAGGTGTTCCCTTAGTAGTTGTTTGAATATTGAAGTATTATTAGTGTTGAGTATATTTTGAGGTATATCATTCCAAGTTTTGGCAAGTTTGTATGAATATAGGGAATCCCTGTAGCTATTGTTGAACTTGGTGACCTTCAAGAGCAATTTATTAGAAGACCATAATGTTCTACTGCTGGAGTAGGGCTGAGCTAGGTTCCTAATAGATGGGCAGTTGTCAGGGTGATTAATGGTAGAATTAGTTAAAACTAGTTGGTTATAGGCTAGAAGGTTGGGAAGTTCCACCCAGTTGAGTTAGTGTAGTACCTTTCAGTGATGAGTTCTTGCTGGTTGGTTGGAAGCAAATCTGGCTACTTTCTAATAGGATTCTAGTTTGATTAAGTTGCATTTTCTTAAGTTAGTGAAAATGGGTGAGCCATATAAGAGGGTGGATAGAAGATAAGTTCTACAGATAGCATGTCTGGTGGAATCAGTTAGGACGGGCTTTACTCTATAAAGGGAGCCTAGTTTGAAGTGCACTTTCTTGATAATTAGGGAGAAGTGTTTATCAAATTTGAGGTCCTTGTCTATGGAGACTCCCAGTAGCTTTGTATAATCAACTGGTTCAATAAGGGTATTGTTAGATGAATAAATGGTGAGCTCATAGAGTTTTTGCTACTGGAGAAAAACATAGGTTTTGTTTTTGAAGGGTTAAGAATCAGTTGTGAATTATTAAGGTATTTTTCTATGTTCAGAAAGGATTGTTGGGTTTTGTATTTTTATTTATATTTTATATGCATGTACTTATATTTTATATATTTATATTTCATAAAATATCCAAGCCAAAGTTTATGGTATGGTACTCCTGAAAGCTAACATTAAGTGTCAGAAATGGCTGCATATGTTGGAGGCCTCAGCCACATTCTTTTCACAAGACAATTCTGTGATGCTGGAAATCTTACATGATGTCTTACGTGAAGCTCATCTTGGAATGTTGTGAATGAAAGGATCAGCCTGATCACACAAATGGTGTCCTGGCATGGATCAGAATAGTGAAAAAAGAAGTAAAGGTGTATGAAAAATGCTAAGCAAACAGTAAATCTCCACTGAACGTACCTTTATAGCCTTGAAAACAGTTTCATCAGCCATGCCCAAGTAGACCTTGGTGGTCCATTTCTTGGAAAATATTTATGGTTTTGATAGATGCTCATTCAAAGTGAATGGCTGTATATGCCATAACCTCTGTTGTGTGAATGCAGCCACTGCAAAACAGACACATTTTTGAACAGAGCTTAACCCTTTAGTATCTAAGATAATATGACATTTTCTCTCTATGTTTTTACTCTTCAGCAGTCATCTCCTGCTGTTAAATGAATTGCAACCAGTCTTTACTTGTGTCTTTCTTAGATCTACAGCTGGAGTTTGTCTAATCATGACAAAAATAGGTTACATCGAATAGTCAAGTCTGCTGAAAATATCATTGGTGCTAGTTGGCCTTCCTTACAGGACCTGTACAATTCCCGAGTCATGAAAAGGGCAGGGAAAAATCATCATAGGTTCATAGGTGTGTACTAGGCTAATGGCCCTGTAGCCTTTACAAGCCTAGCCCATAGAAGTGCCCTGGCTTCATGCCACCCTATGTAAGTTCCCAGTGCCTCTATCAAGTAGAGCCACTGGAGTGATCCCCAGGGTGAACTTCCTATTTCCCATCCACTCATCAAGATTTCTCTTGAAGAAATCCAACGAGGTGCTCTGCTTGACATGTATGGGATGGGAAGTGTGTTCCAGAGCGTGGGCAGCCTCTGAGTTATGACCCTGCCCCTCCAGCATGTTCTGTTGATTGTGGTAATGAGGTTGAGGGCTCTGGAGCATATAGTGTGGAGTGATTGGGGATTTCTTTAGATGTAGCATTTGTAACAGAGCTGGGTCAGACATGGCTTTGTAAGTCAAGCAGAGATCACCTCTTAGTAGACAATACGAGACAGAGAATAGCTGGAGTTTCTTGAGTCTGTCCATGCAGGACATGTGTTTAAGGCCTAGGATCCTCTTCATGGGGTACTTTTGTGGCCTTTCCAGCTGTTGTATGTGTTTAGTGAGTACATGCCAAATGGGGTATTATACTTGATGATTGGCCTAATGAGGGAAGAGTAGAGAGAGATGATGACCTCTTTCTTCCTGGATGCAAAACCTTTGGTAATGAGATGTGCCACATAGAAAGACTTTCTGACCACAGTGGCAATGTAGTGGTCGAAGGAGAGGTTGCTGTCAACCTGTGTCACCAGATCTCTTATAACACCTTCAGTATTCAGTGAGCTCCCATCGATGTGGTAATTAGTGGACACTGAGTTTTCCCCAAAGGGGATGATGACACATTTTTTGGCATTAAGCTTAAGGCCATGGTTTCAACACCAGTCATTGGTCTCAGTGAGGCCTTTCTGTAGGATGTCTACATCACTTAGGGAGTTAATAATGGCTCCCAGTTTGCAGTTGTCTGTGGATTTGATCAGCCAGAGTCTCTCTGTGTTTGCCTGGACTTCTGAGAAGTAGATGCCAAACAGGAGAGGACCCAGGACCAATCCCTGTGGGACACCACTTGTGACTGGTTGGCAGCCTGACTTGGAGTCTGCTACTTTCACACTGTGGGTTCTATCTGTGAGCCAATTTGCAACCCACCTAGTGAGACAGGGGTTGATGCCTAGTTTTGTGAGTTTATCAATAATTCCTGAGTGGGGGATGGTATCAAAGGCCTAGGCCAGATCATAGTAGGCTGTATGAACTGCCTTGCCCTCATCCACAGCTCTGGTGACTGACTTAAAAAAGTCAACCAGGTTGAGCAGGCATGATCTACCATTCACAAAACCAAATTGCATGGGATCTAGAGTTTGGAGAGTCCCTATATCCTTGTTAATTAGTTCCATGATGATGCACTCCATAGCCTTGCATATCAGACTTGTCAGGCTAATGGGGCAATAATTCCCAGGGTCTGTAGTTGCTCCCCGTTTATGGAGAGGGATGACTGTAGCAGTGCTCCATTTGGTAGGGACAAAGCATGAGGTGAGGCTGTGATTGAACAGGTCACACAGATGTGGTGCCAGTTCACTTTGTAGTTCATGTAGAACACATCCAGGGATATTGTTGGGTCCCATGGAAGACGTATTCTTGGCCTTGGACAATGCAGCTTTAACCTGTGCTGTAATAATGCTGGGTGCCTGGCATTCCTCCAGTATTGTGAGTGGTCCTTTGGGGGGGGTGGGGGAGTAAAGTTGGCACTGAATCTGTCGGCCAGTATGTTGGCAATATCTGTTGGCTCAGTATAGGAGGTACCATTGTGCAGTAACTCAGAGCAAACGTGGGTATTGCTGTGGAGATACTTGATATAACTATAGAAGACTTTGTGGTTGTTTTTAGTGTCTGCCGCAATTCTGCCTTCATAGTTGGCTTTAGAGGTTTTGATCGACCCTTCATATCCAGGCCACCATCTTTTTGATCTATTACCATCAGCCAGGTGTTATAGATTAATATGCACAAAACAAGCAGATATAAGAACAGTTTTTTTTCCACAGTCCATCAAGTTCATAAACGGTTAACTCAACTTATTATGCTGGGATATTCTTTTTCTCAAGACTCCGAGAATTCTGTAGTATTGTTTACATATTCTTACTACTTGTTTCTTTCAGAATTTATTTCAGTACTTCTTGCACTGAGTTGCACTTTGCACCTTGTATGTATATGTATATGTATATATATATTTACTTTTTATTTGTCTTCTTCTTAATAGTTAATTGCATGTCATTTGTCTTGTCCTTAATAGTTGTATGTATGTCATTTATGTAATTCATACTTGGAGAGTCACTGAAACCAGAATCAAATTCCTTGCATGTGTGCACACTTGGCCAACAAATGTGATTCTGATTCTGATACCTAAATATTAAATTCAGTTGAATTCACTAATATGCTTTCAGTTTCAGAAATTTCCTAATATGTGATTCTTTGATTCCTATGCTTTTATTACTTACTATGAATGCCACATCAGTGAATCCTAGCAGTAAGTACACTTATTACTGTTAAGAGATCATTAGTGAATTGCTAATGATAAAGAAATGGTTGGAAAACTTGTTGTTGTGTCTTTCGGCTTTTCCCGGTTAGGGGTCACCACAGCGGAACTCCGGTCTGCTAATGATTGCCAGTAGATTTTTACGTGCCGAGTTGCCAGCCTTGATGCACAACCTTCAATGAAGGTACGCCCATTCACACATGTCTCCACACAGAAGACGCTCTAGCTGAGAATTGAACAGGACGTCTAACTGTGAGGCGACAATGCTACCGCAGTACCACCAATAATGTTAAGAAATCAGTAGTACACACTCACGTGCACACACACACACACACACACACACACACACACACACACACACACACACACACACACACACACACACACACACACACACACACACACACACACACACACACACACACACACACACACACACTGTCGGGTATCTGAATCATATGACAATGCATCCAAGTTGCTCACAAAGATCTTTTTTTCTCCAACAGATATTTTTTAAAGCAGTGAGACAGATGATACATTTTGTAATCTTTTCCTATATATGTATGGACATTAAAACACTGCACCCAGCATTAATATCTTATTATCTGCAGACAAAAGGCTTGTGTCATCCAAAAGCTTGACTAGATTTGACTGTTATAAAATCCACATTGCTCCCAAAAAGTTATCACATCACCTCTATGTATTCATAGAGTCATATACTTCCAAGGCCATTAAGACTTATGATAATTCATACCTTGCTAGCACCCTCCCTTATGCTGTACCTTCTTTCTCCAGGAGGGCCATACCAGTCAATCCCCAAATAAATTTGTGGGTACCCATTCAGTCTGCAAGATTATGTTTAAAGGAAGAATGTGATTCACACTACTTAGCATTCAGGGGAGGTTTATTGAAGATGTTTGCGAAATGCTGGACTATAAGCTTGTCACTTCAACGTGTTTTATTTAAGTGCTGGTGATGACTAAGGTACTTAGTTTGAGTACTGAGATATTGGACTTGCTGAAATATAGGATGCCTTGGACAACTGGGTCTCTAATGGTGCAGTAAACACAAAGACAATGAAACAGATGTACTGTAATACCGTTTATTGGACCAGCATAGGTTTTGCAATTACTTGAGCTTTCTAACTGGCATGAGCCCTCCATCATTTTCATCATCATCATGAATCACCTTTTTCCTAGTTTCTACATGGGGTTGGGGTGTTGTGCCAACTGTTGCCACTTCTCTCGATTCAATGCCATTCTCCTATCTTCTTCAACACTCATGTCTGACCCTTGCAGGTCTTCTCTCACACAGTTCATTCACCTCTTTGCTGGATGCCCTTGTTTCCTCTGGCCTTATTCCTGTCTGTCCCAAATCTTCTTCACCAGATTGCTTTCTACCTTATTTGCACATGTGCCACAACCACCATAATCAGTTCTCTTTGACCATTTCTGCAATTGGAGCTACTTTGGCTTCTGCTTTTACATCCTCATTTCTTTGTCCTACAATGTGCACCCTACTACCCATCTCAGCCATTTCATCTCCATGACCTCTAGCTTCCTCAACTATTCTGCCTTTACTGCCCGGGTAACACCGCTGCTTGGTATACTGTACTATTCAGTTTCTTTGGCATTCTTTTGTCATATAATACCCATGACACTCTGTGCCAGTTGGCTGCAGCCCCTCTAATTCTAGCATCAACCTCCTCATTCAGACTTCCTTTTTTCTTAACTTACCCTCCAAGATACTTGAAGCTGTTAACCTTCTGCTATTTTCTCTTGTATCTCAGTTCTCAGCTTCTTCTGATTTCCCTCATTTGCTGCGATTACAATTGTCCCATGCAAGATATGACACTTGTACTGACATGAGCCCTTCATCAGGAGTTATTAAGTTACTGATGTTAAAAACAGTGCTTAAATATCCACTTGTGCCTAGAAAGGGAAGGGCATTTATTTGGAAGTGGCTAAAAATGAAACCTTGAAAAATGTTAATGTTGAAAAAAAATGCAACTTGGACTGCAGACATGTGCTCAAGGTCACTCTGCCAGGGAGATTGACAGAACTGTAGATAGAGCAATACAGCTACCACAAGAACAGCTGCTTCAGTATAAAGAGAGGAACCCCTTTGACTGAGTACCACTAGTGATAACATATCATCCAGACCTTAAAAAAATGCACAAAATTGTAAGGGTCCTCCAACCAATGTTCAGTGAAAATCACAAGTTGATGGACATTTTTCAAGCACTTCCACTGCTGTCATTTAAACAACCACCAAATCTAATGAATCTTCTAGTCAGAAGGACACTTAAATCAGGATAGAACACAGTAAAACCTTGCATCCATCTAAGGTGCAAAACATGTCACATAATTTGTACAGGATGTGATGATGTGAGGTAATGTCAGGTACACCTGGAGAAGTAGGGCAGTGGATGTGTAACATATGCCAGCACAGCTAGCTGGAATTTTGTAAAGAATTATATTTCATTTGTACAGATGCTTGTGTGAAAAATGTATTTGTAAAGTTGCTTGTGCTAAAAATGTACCAGCAGTGGCCCCTGCTGTACAGAAAAAGAAATATACATGTATTATTGTAACTGTTTAAATGTGTATGTTGTAACAGAGGATACTGGAAGAGAACATGTTAATCTAAATCCACCTAACTTTGAAAATAGTTGTTTGAAATTAAATTAGCCAGCTTAGGCCATAAATATTGTATCTTACAGTTCTCAATGCAGCCAGAGACAAAAAGTCTGCACTAGGAAGCTTTCTGCATTGTCTTTGGGGTGAACTAATTGCTACTCTGGAAGGGTGGGGGGTTGAAATTGTTTTATGACGTCCAGGAGCTGCAGCATATCTTAGCAAGGTTCTCTGTGTGTGTATTATTGAAACATAGGTGCTAACTCCTGACAGCGTCTAGTGAAGGGGGGGTAGTGTGGGAACCAGAAGTCAGATGACTAGATATATGTGATGTCATTTTGTAATTCATCACTAAAAATTATATTTTAATACTAGGTGAGACTGAAGTCTCATGACACTCTGTTTTTGAAAACTTACATAGAAGGATCCCTCACCTACTTCATCTTGCCTTGCGCTAGTAAGTGACCAAGGAATAGTAATTCTTTAAATCAATCAGGAAAATGTAGTGAGATTAGTTAAGTACTGTTTTTCTGTATCTGTTGTGAATATATTCATCTGTGTTATTTTAATATTTCCTGTGTCTGAAACTCTGGTGTTTATTGTAAATAAATATTTAGTATTTTCATGTTGTTTTAATTATTTATTATTAAATATATTTAACCATTTCATTGTGGCTGGTCCTTTAGATAATATTTTTTATCTCAGAGTACTTATATATACTTGGTGACAATTCTGGCCACTCCTGAAAGCCTTGCTATTGGATAAACTACCATTTGTACTAATATTAATTTTACTCATATAATTGGGTACCCTTGTAGGAGCCTTAGATAGCTGGCTTTGGAGTGTCTGGTGGCAGCAACTACCTTATAGTCTCGGCAGAAGGGGGCATAGCTAGTAAATCTGTGCCAGCCTTTTCCAGGTGTGCGTGTGTGTGTGTGTGTGTGTGTGTGTGTGTGTGTGTGTGTGTGTGTGTGTGTGTGTGTGTGTGTGTGAAAATCATATCTCAAAGAGTGTGTGTGTCACCTGCTTATAGCAAGGGCCTGAAGCACTGGTTTCACTGAGACAGTGGTAGAGGACTTGGTTTGGACACCTGGCTGAGGACACAACTATATAGCTGTGCCAGTGGAGAGTCTTACTGAGTGTCTGGAGAGAGAGGGAAAACCAGCCCCTGGACTAAGTGTGTTCCCTGTGTGCTTGTAAGGGAAATTGTGCTTGATGCAGAAAGCTGCATCTGGAAATACTGGGAGAATCTCTTTTTGTTCTGATTGAATGTCCCTCCAGTGTCAGTGGTGAGGATTCAAACTCTTTGATTAGTGGCCCAGAGTGGGGACATCACACAGCTTCAACAAAACAATTGCACAGAATGGAAGTTTCAAACCACAGGGTTCATTTATGTGCACTTTCAAAAATGTGGTTTATCTAATCAAATGCAGGAAATGTCCAGAGACATGTTACTTAGGAGAGACAGGCTACTTAGAACTAGGATGAATGCCCATAGAGACACAATTACAAATGAAATAACTGACAAACCAGTGTCTGCAGACTTTTTCCCTGTCTGAACATTCTGTATCAGATGGCAGTTATGGTCTTTAAAGGACATTTCCGTACACCTTTGTAAAGAAGAGCAATATTTAGTCTTGCAGTCAGTGATATGAATCTGGATATTGATTTTATGAGATACTATATTACCTAACTTTTCCTTTTGAGCAACTAACAGTGGACCTAAATAAGATATATTGAAGAGCAACAGATTTTCTTTCTGGTAATGCATGATTTATGATGAATTTACTTTGAATTCATACCGAGGACTACTTCAGAATATTAACAGTAACTGTTAAGATTACTGAGGTCCATCTTTTATCACTTGCGTATTATTCATGACAAGAAAATAGTTAACTTTATCATAGGGTAACATTCTGATCAGACCAGTAATAACCATAAAGGTATCAGTCAATAGGGCCTTAATTTTCAGACAGTTTTAACTCTATGACACAACTTTGTAAAATTCTGCTGTTCTTCAGAATCTTAGGCTGCCATAACAACACCATTTTCTTTTCTCTCTCTCTCTCTCTCTTTCTCTCAGTTAGTTAAACCACAACTAGTGTAGAATATTAACTGCATACAAAATATATACGTTCTAATCCTGCATCTTATTGTGTTGGTTTTCCATGCCTTTCTGTTTCATCATGAAGTGGACATTATTGCTAATTCATATTTTCTGTTAACCAAAACATCTGTCTCACAAATATTGCTTGTTTAGACAGACTACCAACTTACAAATTATGACTTCTTATTTTCTTCCTTTGGATTTAACTTATCTCCCTACACAGCTCTTGTTTTAAGATTTATTGCTTCATTAAATTTCATAGCATTCTCTCTGAGTGTCATCTTCTCTGCTAAACGAACACTAACTTTAATGTAACATGCCAAACTTTGACTTTTATAGCATGTTGTGACCCTGTTCTACAGTTTTGGTCCCTCTCTATCTCTCTGTCTCTCTCTCACATGTACACACATGCACACACACACACACACACACACACACACACACACACACACACACACACACACACACACACACACACACACACACACACACACACACACACACACACACGGTGTCTGTCTCTGTAGTCCAAGCTGATTTTTTTTCCACACTTAAATTTTCAAGATTTCTTTTTTAGCCAAATAGAAATATGAATGATGTACTTCCCTTTCTAGGTACAAGTGGATATTTAATTATTGTATTTAACATCACCAGCTTAATAACTCCTGAGGAAGGGCTCATGCCAGCTTGAAAGCTCAAGTAATTGCAAAACCTATGTTGGCCCATTGAAAGGTGTTTCATCATGTCTGTGTTCCAGTGTCTTTGTGTTTTCTGCTAGTGTACCAGGTATACAGTATTTCTTTTTATTTTTTTTTCTTACATAGTTCAGTAAGTGAGACTGAGATTTCTCCTCAAAAGTCTGTAAGACATTGAATAAAGGGATAGAGCTTCTATTCTTTCTTGAGAGCACAGGGACTTTAGGAACTTTTGGGGTATTTCTGATTGTTTGATATGTTGTTTAATGAGGTACACCTTGAAGGGGGCATTGTACTTTATAATCAATTTGATCAGTACTGAGTATAAGAGTTTGAACATATTCCTTTGACAATTAACTGTTCTAAATAAAATGGTTGCCTGACAACCATTGTCACATGATGGTCAAAAAAAGAGGATGTTGTCAACTCATATTCCTAGGTACCTGACTACATTTACATTTTTTTCAGTGGTTTGCTGTCTATATAATAAGATGAGATGAGGGGGTTGTCCACCAAAAATGATGATGCTATATTTTTTTAATCATTTAGTCTGAAATAATTTTTAGTACACCAAAGGTTTATTAAGGAGAGTTTATTTTGGAGGGTTTGTGTGTAAGAGTGTGACTTAACAAAAACAACCAGTTTGCAGCCATCTGTTAACTAGAGATCCTGGCTGTCTTCTTGGAGATCTGAGAAGTAAATACTGAAAAGAAGAAGTCCTGGCACTAAACCCTGAAGGAAACTGCTAGCCACTTTCATACTTTCTGATAAGGCATCTGCAACTCGCACTGTGTGGGTTCTGTCTTTTATCCATTTTCTAGCCATCTTACCACATATGAGTTGATTTTTAAAGCATTTAGTCCTATATGATGCAGGCATGGGATGTGGTGTCAAACACCTTGGCCAGATGACGATACTCCATGCATACTGCATGGTCACTATCTACAGGTCCCATAACTCTTATGCAGAAGTTTTACCAGATTCAGTAGACAGGATCTACCCTTCACAAAAACAAACTGTTAGGGGTTAAGACTAATAAGATTCTTGATATCATATGTCATGAAAGGAGACACTGCCAGCCCAGCTATCTGGAATTTTGTAAATAATTATATGTCATTTGCGAATATCAATATGATTCATATGTTTGTGTTACAAATGTATTAGAACTGTATGTCATATAAGATGGTTTGTACAGACATGTGTGCTGCACAGGTATTTTACAAAAGTACTTAGTTGAAAGATGTTTCCACCGTGTACTCTACTGGAAAAGAACAGAAATGTATACATACTATTGTAACTGTTTAAATGTATATATTTTAACAGGGGAAACTGAAACACAGGAGGTTAACTTGTAAAACTTCAGAAAACATAGTTGAAATTAAATTACTTTATGGCTGTGCCATAAAAAAGATGTTATATTTCAGTTTCAGTGCAACAGGAGAGATAATGTCTGTAGTAGAGAGGTTTTTTTGTATTGTCTTTAAATGTGGAGGAATGTAAATTATTTTATGACTTCCACCATTTGCCAGAAGATCTGAGGTCTATGTATTTTCACAGGTAGATGCTAAATGCTCCAAAAAACTCTAGGTAAAGTAGAGTGAAACACCAACCACAGAGATGAAAAATCTTCCTTTATTCACATGTCCTGGTACCTCGGCAATTCGCCTTCAATGGAACAATTCATCAAAGCAAACTCATCTCCTTAAAATCCAAACAGTTCTAGTTAATTAATTGATTGATTGATTGATGAGTTAATTGTCACTGTATTTAAGGAGATGTGTTTGCTTTGATGAATTGTTCCATTGAAGGCGAATTGCCGAGGTACCAGGACATGTGAATAAAGGAAGATTTTTCATCTCTGTGGTTGGTGTTTTGCTCTACTTTACCTGGAGTTTTTTGGTGTTTGGTTCGTGTACTTGTTGCTGTATTATTATAGATGCTAAATGCTACCTGCTGGCATCAGTGGTTCTTTAGAGCCTGGGAACTGAATTCAGATGACAAGAAATGATGCCATTCTGCAAGCTATCCCAGCAGTAATATTTGAGATATTAATTTAAGAACTCTCTGAGAGAGAGATAATATTCTGTATTTTAAGTTTGAGCTGACAACATCAAGATCCACTCACCACATCTGCCTTGATTTTTCTGAAATAAGTTAGTTGGGTGTGGTAATTCTCTTAGATACAGTCAAGAATATAGCAAAGCTTAGCTTAGATGTTTATCTTTATTTATTTGAGACTGTCCTGCAGTGTTGTTTTAAATATTGCCTGTGATTTTGAACTCGATGCTACTGTAAATCTATATTTACTATTGTCTTGTTCTTGTATTATTTATTATTAAATATATTTAAACCTTTCATTGTGGCTGGTCTGTCTAGACATATTTAAGCTCTGAGAGTACTTGCATATTTATTTGGTGACACTGTGTAGGCCAATCCTAATAGCCTTGCACTTGATCAAACTACCATTTGTATTGATAGTAACATTACACGATAAGACTGGACACTCTTTGTTAAGGGCCTTAAAGTAGCTGATAAGAAGTGACTGGTGACAGGGGAAACTACCTTATAGTATAGGCAGAAGGGGGCATAGCTAGGAAACTTGTGTCAGCCTTTCCCAGGTGTGTGTGTGTGTGTGTGTGTGTGTGTGTGTGTGTGTGTGTGTGTGTGTGTGTGTGCGTGTGTGTGTGTGTGTGTGTGTGTGTGTGTGTGTGTGTGTGTGTGTGTGTGTGTGTGTGTGTGTGTGTGTGTGTGTGTGTGTGTGTGTAACTCAAACCTCAAAGATTGTGTGTGTCAGCTACTTGGACAGGCACACAAAGCACTAGTCAGACAGAGAAGGTGCTGCAGGGCTTGGCTTGGTCACTCAGCTGAGATCTCAACTCTATAAGAAACTACATTCCCTCATAAAATCATCCAAGGCTAGCTTCGAAAGAAAACTTGCCGTGTACTCCAAAGATAGCCACAAGGCATTCATTAGCTATGTCAAGAATCTAAGTGGCAATTCTCAGATCTGCTCTGAGATAGTACAGAATGGCACAAAATACACTGAACCGACTGATATAGCCAACATCCTGGCAGACAGGTTCAGTGCAAATGTCACCCCCCCTCTCACCCCCAAAAGGGTCCATAACTATACCAGAAGAATGTAGGGCCCCTGAAATCACAGACACTCAGGTTAAAATAGCCCTCTCCAAAGCCAAAAACACAGCATCAATGGTACCGGACAGTGTCCCAGGCTGCGTTCTACACCAGCTCAAATATGAACTAACCCCTCACCTAAACACATTGTTTAAACTCAGCCTCTCCACAGGCTATGTGCCCACAGAGTGGCACTCAGCAATGGCTATTCCGCTTCACAAAGGTGGCGCCACAGTGGACCCCAGGAACTATCACCCTATAAGCCTGACTAGCTTGGTCTGCAAAGCTATGGAGTGCATCATCATGGATCTCATTAACAGAGACATTGGAAATCTCCAAACACTGGACCCTACCTAGTTTGGCTTTGTTAAGGGCAGATCATGCCTCCTAAACCTGGTGGAATTCTTTAAGACAGTTACCAAGGCTATAGACGAGGGAAAGGTGGCCCACACAGTCTACCTAGATCTTGCAAAGGCCTTTGACACCATTCCCCACTCAGGTATTGTAGACAAGCTCACCAGCCTGAACATAAACCCCTACATCATGAGATGGGTTGCCAACTGGCTCACGGACAGAACCCACATGGTAAGAGTTGCAGGAGCTAGGTCTAACTCTAAACCAGTTACAAGTGGTGTTCCCCAGGGCTCAGTCCTAGGACCCCTCCTGTTTGGCATATACTTCTCATAGGTACAGGCAAGCACAGGAGGACTATGGCTGACCAAGTTTGCAGATGACTACAAACTAGGGGCTATAATTGACTCTCTGGCTGACACAGCCATCCTCCAAAAGGGTCTCACTGAGACAGATACCTGGAATCAAAACCATGGCCTCAAGCTAAATGCCAAAAAGTCCATAGTCATCCCCTTTGGAAAAAACAAAGTACCCACAAACTACCACATAGGTGGTAGCCCCCTAAATACAGAAGACATAATAAGGGATCTGAGGACCCAAGTAGATAGTAACCTCTCCTTTAATAATCACATTGCCAAAGTGGTTAGAAAATTTTTCTATGTGATCCACCTAATCAAAAAAGGGTTTGCATCCAGATCAAAAGAGGTCATTGGGCCCCTCTACGCATCACTCATCAGACTCATCATAGAGTACAATGCCCCATTTGGGATGTACCTTACAAGACACCTGCAACAACTGGAAAGACCACAGAAGTTCCTCACCAAGAGGATCACTGGCTTCAAGCAGATGCCCTGTGCAGCTCGACTGAAGAAACTCCAGCTGTAATTGGTTGCATACCGCCTACTCAGAGGTGATCTCTTCCTGACATACAAGGCCATGTCCAACCCAGAATTGATGGACATGCTCCACCTAAAGAAAACCATATCCCCTCAAGCCACATGCTCCAGGGATCTAAACCTCACCACAACAATAAGTACGACGTGCTGGAGGGATAGATTCCTGTCCCAGAGACTTCCCATGCTCTGGAACAAGATTCCAATCTACATTAGGCAGAGCTCTTCACTAACCCTCTTCAAGAGAAACCTTGACGAGTGGATGGGAAACAGAAAGTTTACCCCAGGGATCACTTCAATGGCTGTGCTGGACAGAGGCACAGGGAAGTAATTGAAGGGGGTGGCAAAAGCCAACACATTCCGGCTAGGCTTATAAATGCCTTCGGGCAGATAGCCTAGTACCTACCTATGAACCTATGAACCTATAACTGTGCCACTGGGAGTCTTATTGGGGATCTGGAGAAAGAGGGAGAAACCAGCCCTGGACTGATTGTTGTCTCTGTGTGCTCTTAAAGGAAATTACACTTGATGCAGAGAGCTGCATCTGGAAATATTGTGTATCTGTCATCCTCCCAATGTACATCCCCCACTGGTGCTAGTGGTGAGGATTGAGGCTCCTTGATTACTGGTTCAGTGGTGGGGCATCACGGCTCTGCATATGGGGATTGTAAGACTAATAGGTCTATAATTACCTGGGTTAATTGTAAGGCTACCTTTATGTAGTGGCATCATCACCACTGCACTGAGCCACTTATTAGGGACAAAACCAGTAACTACATTTAGGCTAAACAGTATAAGGAGTGTGTCTGCAAGGGCATGTTTAACAATATTGATTAAGCAACCATGTATTTTATCAGGGCCCATGGAGGAAGTATTTTCTAGTGTTTTTAGTAATTAATGTACATTCCAAAAGTTACTGACTTGGAGGTAATACTTTTTCAGGTACTTCAGTATTTTATACATCAGAGATTGTATATCATGTATTGCTTGTTTTCATCACTGCAGCCTATCAGAATTCTAATATTAAATAAAATATGTCTGTTTCTGTGTGAGGATATGGAAATGGGCTGGAAAATTTGCTTTAACATTTATTATACCTAATGCTTTACCAGCAAAAGGCAGAGATTAACAGGATCTGTTTCCTTTAGCTCCTGCCTCAGTGGCTTATTTTAACAAGTGAATTCAGTCACTCTGTTCTCTTCCCTTACACAGAATAATTATTTTATCTCACATCTTCTGAGAGAAGTGGCTATCAAAGGGCACTGTTGGACCATAGGTCCTACATTAGCAGTGATAACATCCATACTCATGTCAGGGGGGCTGATCATGCTTTTCCTTTATCAGCAACTAACCAGGAAAAAAACAATGCTGCTGGTGAGGCTGGCAGATTTCCAACATCTGGATGAGCGTTTCCACATCAGCATTTCACTGTACTCCTGTTGTGCATGGATGACGGAAAGACAGATGAAGGGAAGGAGGAAAACAAAGATAAAGAAATAAAGAAAGAACTGCCTTTGATGTAGGAAGAATAAATATCACAAGGGAATTAAAGGGGGGGGGGCTATGCATGTCAGGGCTATAAAGTTTAATCAGGTTTTTGACTATAAAGTAACAGTTGTAAATGTTTCCTGAGCTGGAAACTTCCTCAGCTTCATAGGCTTCACTTCTGAAAATGTGTTTAGAAATGCTTCAGGCAATAGTTCAGCAATTTTCTACTTCTGCTTTTATTGGAACAGAAAATTCACTCTCTCTTGGATTTAATCTGTTGCAGCTGCGTACATCTGAAATGATAATCATGTACTTTATACAACTTTTATTGTTTCTGTGTTTTTCTGGCCAGGATTGCTGTTCGCGTCTGAAAAAACAGGAAACTGTAATATCAGGTGTAAACTGATTTATTTTTATAGTTACATGAGTAACTGTTAAGAAACAAAGGACTATATAGCTATAGTGACTTAAATATTTATTTATTTCACATTTGGGGTCCTCAGACCCTTTTCAGGCATGAACCAGGCAATAAAGTACACAACAATAGAGTAAATGCAGTTACATAATTAAAATCAGATGCAACAAAGCTTGATATAATCAAATGCAGTCTTAAAAACGTGTACACATATTCAAATTTGTCACAGCAAAATACAGGAAATACAATATGATATAAAAAAGAAAGAAGTGAATGATAGAGAGAAGGAAATATGAAGAGATGAAGGAGAGAAGGAGGTGTTATACAAGATAAGCTGGTTAGTAGTGTGGGTAAGGTGTTTACTTCAGAGGTACAAGGTACAGGGTTCAATTCTCACCTTAGATCACTGTCCAGTTATTAGCTGGGTGTGTAACACTGCAAATTAGTTGCCTAGTATTTAAGTATGAACCTATAAGACAAACAATTAAGAAGGAGGTGACAGTAGATAGAAGAGATGAAAGGAGTCGAGCAAAAGGCTAAGTAGCACTAGTAGCAAGTAGAAGTGAGTAGTGACAGAGTCCGGACGTAATCTGCAAGGGAGCTGAAAACATATATGCAGAAAAAATATATTAAACTTTTAGACACTTTTTGTAAATGTAGTTCTCATGACCTGGAAATTAATGTCATACAAGACTATAACCTTTTTATGTAAGCCTAGTTTGCCAGCTGCTATACTATCCACAAGCATGATATAACAATACTGACTTACAGTCATACACCATCACCCCAATTCCTAAACTTGAAAGCCCCCCTTCCTTTGACAGATTCCCCTCAGCATTCTTTAATGGACCTGTTTATAGGTTCATAGTTTCATAGGTAAGTACTAGGCTATCTGCCCGAAGGCATTTATAAGCCTAGCTAGAATGTGTTGGCTTTCGCTGCTCCCTTAGATTAGTTCCCTGTGCCTCTGTCCAGCAGAGCCACTGAAGTGATCCCTGGGGTAAACCTTCTGTTTCCCATCCATTCGTTGAGGTTTCTCTTCAAGAGTATTAGCGAGGAGCTCTGCCTAATGTAGATTGGAATCTTGTTCCAAAGCATGGGAAGTCTCTGGGACAGGAAACTATCCTTCCAGCACGTCCTATTTATTGTTGTGGTGAGGTTTAGGTGCCTAGAGCGTGTAGCTTGAGGGGGATAAGGTTTTCTTTAGGTGGAGCATGTCCATCAATTCCGGGTTGGACATGGCCTTGTATGTCAGGCCGAGATCACCTCTGAGTAGGCGGTCTGCAACTGAGTACAGCTGGAGTTTCTTTAGTCGAGCTGCATAGGGCATCTGTTTGAGGCCAGTGATCCTCTTGGTGAGGTACTTCTGAGGTCTTTCAAGCTGCTGCAAGTGTCTTGTAAGGTACATCCCAAATGGGGCTTTGTACTCTATGATGGGTCTGATGAGTGATGAGTAGAGGGGCACAATGACCTCTTTTGATCTGGATGCAAACCCTTTTGTGATTAGGTGGGCCACATAGAAGGATTTTCTAACCACTATGGCAATGTGATTATCAAAGGAGAGATTACTATCTACTTGGGTCCCCATATCCCTTATTACGTCTTCTGTATTTAGGGGACTACCACCTATGTGGTAGTTTGTGGGTACTTTATTTTTTCCAAAGGGGATGACTATGCACTTTTTGGCATTTAGCTTGAGGCCATGATTTTTACACCAGGTATCTGTCTCAGTGAGACCCTTTTGGAGGATGTCTGTGTCAGCTGAAGAGTCAATTATAGCCCCTAGTTTGTAGTCGTCTGTGAACTTGGTCAGCCATAGTCCTCCTGTGCTTGCCTGTACCTCTGAGAAGTATATGCCGAACAGGAGGGGTCCTAGGACTGAGCCCTGGGGAATGCCACTTGTAACCGGTTTAGAGTTGGACATAGCTCCCGCAACTCTAACCATGTGGGTTCTGTCCATGAGCCAGTTAGAAACCCATCTTGTGATGTAGGGGTTTATGTTCAGGCTGGTGAGCTTGTCTATAATACCAGAATGGGGAATGGTGTTGAAGGCCTTTGCGAGGTCTAGGTAGGCTGCATTGACCACCTTTCCCTCATCTATAGCCTTGGTAACTGTCTCAAAGAAGTCCACCAGGTTTAGGAGGCATGATCTGCCCTTAACAAAACTGAACTGAGTAGGGTCCAGTGTTAGGAGGTTCCCAATGTCTCTGTTAATGAGTTCCATGATGATGCACTCCATAGCCTTGCAGACCAAGCTGGTCATGCTTATAGAGCAATAGTTCCCCCGGGTGTGTTGTGGCTCCACCTTTGTGGAGCAGAATAACCATTGCTGTGCGCCACTCTATGGGTATGTAGCCTGTGGAGAGGCTGAATTTCAACAGTGTGTTTAGGTGAGTGGTTAGTTCATCTTTGAGTTTGTAAAGGATGCAGCCTGGGACACTGTCTGGTCCCACTGATGCTGTGTTTTTGGCTTTGGAGAGGGTTATTTTAGCCTGAGTGTCTGTGATTTCAGGGGCTCTACATTCTTCTGGTATGGTTATGGGCCCTTTTGGGGGATAGAGGGGGGTGAAGTTTGCACTAAACCTGTCTGCCAGGATGTTGGCCATATCGGTTGGTTCAGTGTATTTTGTGCCATTCTGCACTAACTCTGAGCAGATCTGAGAATTGCCACTTTTGCCATAGTTAAAGAATGCCTTGTGGTTATCTTTGGAGTCCTTGGCAATTTTTCTTTCGAAGCTTGCCTTGGATGATTTTATGAGGGATCGTAGTTTCTTGCTGATACTGATCAGGGATGTCTTCCCTTCTTGGGATTGTACTCTTTTCTGTACTAGTTTCCTCCTTCTATTGTATAGTTTGTTTATGGCAAGGGTCCACCAGACTGGTTTCCTTTTCTTGGAGGAGTGAGTCTTGTTTTTGCTTGGGATAGCACGATGCATGCATTCTTGTAGGTGCCTGTAGAGTGCATTAATAAAGGATTTTGCAGCTTGGACAGCGTTATCCTTTAGCATGGGGACTGTGTGGAATATGCAGCTGTTGCTTGCCTGTATAGTCCTTGAAACCCCATCCACTCTGCTTTGTTGTGATGAGATTAACATTCTTTATGATAGGCAGATGTGTAAATCCATAACCTAACTGAGTTCATGATGTAATTGCAATGCATGATGTCATATAATTAATGATGTGTCATACTTTGGTGGCTCACTTGATGGACCTTTTATTACTGAATGAATAAAAACATGTCAGAAATCCAACTGGCTAAGGATTTTGGAATCCAGCATTAGTATCTCTGCACAATGGCATTAATAGGATACAATCAGTAATGCTGCCATACCTCTCAACCACTTAGCACAAGAAACCTGGACAAAGACTGACATAATGGGGGAACAAATGCACATAAATAGGGACACATTTTAAATGCTGCTCTTATAAACTTAGAAAGTTGCAAGAATAACAGGATTTGTGTTAGCATGCATTTTTCTGAAGGATATGAAATCTGAAACTCAAATGGATGCCATTATTTAGCAGCTTTAATCTTTAGATCATCCCGGTGATTTAAAAAAAAAAAAAAAAAAAAGACATTTTTTTATGAGGAGCAGACCAAAAATATAAGCCAAAAATCTGGACAGTTGAGAAGTATGACTGCTGCATATCATGTCTGAAATGGAGGACTTCCAAACTGCCTTACATTACATATATACATCTTGTCTCAGGTAAGCTGAGCAGCTGTACCTCAGTATCATTTTAATTAATAGGTAGGAGGTCACTCTGCTGAAGGACATGCCTATGACACTTCATATCTGTAAAGACATTAAGCTGAATCGTGCTTTTATTAGCACCGAAAATAATTTACTTGTGTAAAATGTGCATACAATGCAATCAATTCCAAGACTGTTGTTTCTGTATTGTTTGTACTCTGTAAAAGGGAACAAGGGCAAAGATTTCAACTTTTCATCAGGTATTGTTTAGTTTACTGATAAATGAGAAGACTTCTATGTTTTCATTACCTAGTCAATATTCTGTTTATGATGTTTATTGCTGTTTGTGAAACAAAAAAGAAAGAAACAGCTTTCTATTAATACGCAAAGTATTCTTCAATTGTTCTTATACTACATATTTAAAAAATCCCTAGTTCCTTTTGAGAACTCTTGGAAGAAAATTAACTGCATGCTTTTTTCTGCAAAAGCAGCATAAGAACTTTTAATAGGGGTGAAACTTTGCCTGGTTAAAATGAGAAAAAAAAGATAAGATGAGCAAAAAAAGTAGTAATGTAGAGGGACCTGAATCTTTGTAAGGGCAAGATTAAATGGACAGGTCTAGAACGTTAACATGATTAAGCAATAGTTAAGAAATACATTTACTGTGCATAATATAATGGTTTGAACTCAGATATTCCTCACTGTCAAAGAGCTTAATATGTTTTTGAAGTGATAATAATATAATTTTTGTTTAATTATGATGCATATTTTGTGATGTTCTTCACTCCCCCAGTAACCTTTACATTTAACAGACTACTTCGAGGAGCAGACCATGGACTAAGTATAGTGCTGTGTCACGCTGTTGAAGTTCAACCTTCTGAACCACTTTGGCTTTGCAAATATGAAACCTGTTGCCTGCACTGTTCACTAGCATAGGTTTTAGACCTTCCACAGGGACTGTAGTTCCATGGATACCCTGGTGTATATCTGGGCTTGATGCAGGACTAATTGAAGGGGCAGAAGAGATACAGCTACAAGACACTAGTGCACAGAAGGGCAGATTAGATGTACATGTTTTCTTCTGTTGTTACTTTTATGTAACATATTGCAAACTGTAATCAGTATCATAACTCTCAGCCTCTTAGTGCAAGAAATCTGGACAAAATCAAAACAAATGGGGAGACAGTGGCCCAAAATCAGGCACAGATATTAAATATTGCTCTTATAAATTTAGAATATTGATAGAATAAACAGTTTTGAATTAACATGCATTTTTTTGAATAATATGAAGGCTAAAACTCAAATGTGTGCCATTAGTGACTTCATTCATCAATAATGTGTAGAAAATCGCAAATTATATAAAGAACAGAGACAAAACTCTGGATATTCTGTGAAAATCTGGACAATCAAGATGTATGATAAATATATTCTTGAAGATAGGTTGAACCAGATAAACATGCGTTCATTTATTGTTATATGAAGTATATACAGCTGCTGAAGTGAAAGTTAACAAAGCCAGGTACTAGTGATATATTTTTGGAAATGGCAAACACAGTCAAGGGAATAAGATGTTATCTTAAGAAGCTTGATATTTGTTAAAAAAGGATAGCTTATCATTCTTGAAACAAATCACTTTAAAAACATATTAATTTAGCAAATAATATTAACAGCAATTTACATTTACAGTGTGCCTAATTTGACACAATGAGATTTTCAGGAAGGTTTCCTACCATAAACATTATGTTTAGGGGGTCTATATTGAATGTTCGAACATTCAAAATTCCGAATCTCATATTATCACCATATGATCAGATTTTTGAATGTTCAAACATTGTAACGGAGATTTCCATAAGGGAAGATTATCCTTTTCTGCACTGTAGTACGGTCTTGGAGTTGGTATATTTAAAGAGCGGGGGCTATGGAGGGTGCAGGGGGGCATGCCCCCCTGCTTAAAAGCGTAAGGTAGGTGTTTTGTGTAGTCTATTTATTTTTATTAGATTTTCGGAATTTTGAAAGTTCGATCATATGGTGTCGACCATATCAGAGTCGAACTTTCAAATGTTCAATTAGATAATATAGACCTGATTTCGGTTATCGGTTGAAGATAAAGAAAAAGAAGCTTGGTATTTTAGTGTATACAATGTTAGTGAAAAATTTGACTGCAAAAATGAGACAAAAGCAAGGGTTAGAAAAAATGAAGATAGATTTCATGAAGGCCATTTGTATGGCTCCTAATTCATAACAACTGACTGTGATAACTACTGATTCTGCATGTGCACAGCACCCCATTTCTCTGAGATATAATGACCGCAAAGATGATGATATAAAAGGGAGGTGCAGGGGTTTGGGGGAGAAGTTCCTGCACTTAAGAAAAAAACCTTAAAATCTGCACTTTTATGAGTTTTCAAAGCTGTTCTTTTAGACTATGCATCTTGCACTATTAGCAATCACAATGCAGTTGTCCTAAGTACACAAATGACATACATATGTACATGGGAGTGAATGAATTGAGACATGCCTTCTTCGATCAAATGAAAAGGGACATGATGGAGATATCATAATATACATCTGAAATATGTGTGAAACTAGTATTAAGCAGTATCCTACCGTCAGCAAAAGTGATACCACAATATGAACAAAAGATAACTGACTTCAAGTTATTGACTTAGCTACTGATACCCTTCTAGGAGAATCCAATAAACATCAGCCAAAGAGGAGGTGAATGAGAACCCTGGCTCTTTCCATATATTTGCCAATACTTTTTCCTCCCCACAGTGTGTTTTTAGGCAAGGTCAGTCTCCTCTATTTACCTAAATAGCTGATCAAAACTACATAAAGGTAGCAGTACTCAATGTTAAAAACCTAAACAAGTAGTTACATTCCTAATGGGCATTTCTAACTCTTTAAAATATGAATGTTTGTGTAGTTACTAAAACACGGTTTCAGAACAGCAACATGACCCCCACAGTGAAGGGTTTGAATGTTTGCCACTCTTTCAGACGCAATCTTGAAAATGATGATATTACTGGATGGGATTTGTCTGCATTCCTAAGAGGTCATCTCACCTCTTGACTCATAAGCCAAAAGAATGACATTGAATCCTCTATATCCTTTTCAGGGTACATCCCTGTCTACTGAGCCTATTACTATTCTCTTGGGTGGCATAAACTATCCCTTCCTTAACAGGGAAGCTTACACTACCTCAAATAAATAGAAATAAAGATCAGTGGACTTCATTAATGCCAGCTTCCTAGACTAACGTCCCACCTAAAGGTTCAAAAATATTGGACCCAGTTCTCATCAGTATAGTATCCCATTATGCTCAGCATGTAAGCATCTATATCAGCATTTTGAAAATTGAATAGTTAGAATCACTAAATGTCGAGCTGACATGATCGAACTATCCAATTTACGAAAGCCGATAAAAAAAAAAAAAATAACACACCAAAAAAAGAACTAACTAGTGTAGGCAGGGGGGCAAGCCCCCCTGCACCCCCCACACCCCCACTACTTAAATATACCAACTCTGAGACCACAGTACATTGAGATAAATGGAAACCTCCCCTTACAGAGATTTACATTTACCCGTTCGACGTTCTGCACTTTCGGTATTCTCGATGCAACAATATCAAATTCGATATTGTCAGCATTCGAGATGCTGATAGGGACCCGCATGTAAGGTTACCACATCACTGCTCATGTCTGACCAACATTCAGTAGCACTCACAATAAGGGTAAAATCTCACTTACCACAAAAACTTTCTGTCTTTGGAGACTTCTCTAAGGCAAACTTAATCCCGCTAACTGATGACTTTATGAAATTTAATTGCCTTCCTCACCTAAGTGACCCCATCTCACATGCTACCATATTTGCAGATAATTTCTACGACCACCTGAAAGAATGGTTTGAGACATCTGTTTCCATAATGCCAAATTCAGGAGTAACCCCCTATTGTGAAACCCTAGTATAAAAAAATTGTGTAATAACAGGAAGAAACTCATAGACTGTAAAAGTAAACTTTATACCCAGTTAACTTGAGATGAACTCCAAAAGGTCAACAAAGAACTCAGAAACAAAATAAAATCCTCCAAAGCTAAATACGAATTGAGAACTGCCACCTCTACTATGGACAACCACAAAATTTTCCTCACCTATTTCAGAAACCTTAGAGGTAGTATCAGGTAATGCTTTGAGCTAATACGTAACAACATTACTTTCTCATACCCAGAGGACATACCCAGCAGATTAATGTACACATTCAGCTCTAATTTTACTCTCCTGTTTCCCCACCACCTCGTCTAGTCATCTCCGAGCACATCCCAAATGGCTTGTCCAAGGCCAAGAACATTTGTTTCATTGGTCCTGATAACGTACCAAACTGCCTTCTTGTGAATACCAAACACTGCCTAGTTGACTAACTACTAAGCCTATTCATCCTTAGCCTTTCCACTGGATTTGTGTCAGAGGAATGGAGAACTGTGCTAGATGTTCCACTCCACAAGGGGGTGTCCACTACTGACCAAGGAAACTATAGATCAATAAACCTCACCAGCCTTTTCTCTAAAGCAGTGAAAAGCATCATTATGGAACTTATTAACAAGGGTATAGACAGTCTACAAGCCCTAGACCCAAGCTAGTTTGGGTTTGTTAAAAGCAGATCCTGCCTTCTGAACCTGGTGAGTTTTTTGAGCAACTGATGCATTAGACTCAGGCAAATCAGTTTGTGCTGCCTACCTGAACCTGGACAAGATCTTTGATACCATCTTTCATTCTGGCATTATTTATAAGCTAATCAAACTAGATGTATACTCCTATGCTACCTGCTGGATAGCAAAGAGGCTAATGGAACAAACACCATGTATTAGGGTGGGGGCCACATTGCATTCAAAAAAGAGTAGTTGCCAGTTGTGTCTGAAAGGGATTGGTCCTTGGACCACTTCTGTTTGGTATTGAATTCTCTCATATCAAGGATGACATCAAGGGCCTTTGGATAACTAAATTTGTTGAGGACTAAAGATAATCAAGGCCATATCTCCCTTGAGCTACCCAGACCACCTTAAAGTCCCTTTCTCTTTTTGTTTCCTACAGACTCTTGAGAGGTGACCTCTGTCTGACCTATACCGCCTCAATGGAACCAGTCCTATCCAACCTCTTGCAATTATGCAAAATAAATAATACTCTAAGCACCTGTTTAAAAGATCCTAACTTCCAGTGAAACATTCATATGATCTGCTGGTGATATTGATATATGTCCCAAATAATTATTTCTTTTATTGAACTGACTTCCTTTGAATATAAAGCAAATCAATGCAATCTGGAGAGGTAGATAAGCAATCATAAATACACTTTGAGTCTGGTCCTTCAAGCCCTCATCGAAAGGGTTTAAACTAGATAAAAATCAGTCATATCATTGGGTACCTATGACTCAGGATATTGTGGATTGGCCACTAATGGTCCTCTGGCTCAATAGCCTAGTATTAACCTATAAAAGCATGAACATATAAAGCTGGCCTTCTTGCAGCTGGTTACTGTGGTAACAAACTGGCTAAAATTAGTGTTTCTATTACAAGGAGGATTATATGAGAGGGTAACACTTTCAATAAGAATCTGGTGTAGGTGCGTATATGTTTCAGGTTTAACGTAAGACAGAATGGGGAATATTTTGAAATCATTAAAATAAGGAAGAAGGGGTAATTATATGTTATAATTCACATGGGTACTCAAAGCATGACAAAAAGATATGTAGAGGTAATTAGAAGTAAAACTGAATGAATAAAGAATAATTTGTGATAAAGATGGTGTACCTGCTGCTTTTCATTGGATATCCATGTTTCCCAGGCTGATAAAGCTAAGAAATATGGATTTATCCATCTGAATAAATGGTTAAATGGTGGTATATTAAGGAAGATTACATATGTACTGGGGACTGTAGTGAGTTTGGGATGAAAAGAGATTATTAACTAGTGACCAGCTACATTACAGTGTAGAAGAAAAATACTAGAAGAAAGGTTAGATTAGTACATTAATAAACACAATCTATGACTGAGGAGTTTCATGATGGAAGCAGCAACATACTTACACATATAAAAAGGTGAATTCAGAGAGACGTGAAGGAAAGAGAGTTTACTAAATGTGTACATTTTGATAGAGCAAAGGTTACGATGGGCATTGTGTGGCATTCAAAATGAGAGAAATCTGCTAAAGACTATATTATGTGAAAGAGCAGACATAGCTACAAGAATATTAATGTAGGGCAATGGGAAGAAAAAAAGGGAAGTCCACTGTACTGCACTCTATGCTTTTATGTATTACTGACAGTCTCTGTTTTATGTACTTCCATGATGAGACTGGAATTAGTCCATTGAGATAAGTGCTGTACCCCAGTAAACAAATATATAACTAAATTAGAGGGGCAAGTAAGAATACTGAGGATGCTTGGAATATTGATAGTATGTTGAGATAAGATCTCTGTTATGAAGGTTCACAGGTAATAATAGTTCACGTTTCAAAAGATGACTTACAACCACCACATTTTTTGCATCACAAAGATTTGTTTCCCTATAAAACAATCTCCAGGCCTTCAAATATAAGAAGGATCTGACTTTAGTGTTTCTTCCTATTTCCTGCCTGTATCTGATTCTCCTGGCATGGCACACCATTTTGAATTTGCTTGATTTGAAATCCGTTATTATTTTCCTTTTGGATTTGTCACAGCATATATTTTATCATGTCCCATTTCTCCCACATTGTAACTATGAATTGTGTCCACGGAAGCATGAACAGCATAGACATGAATGTCAAGAAACTTGACACCTGCAGTTGAGGCAGCAAATGAGTTTGGGATGTGCTTTCTTCAACTAAGATCTTTAGAACCATTACAACAGCATGTAATTAGGGCACAGTTTCCTTGCTAAAATAAGGCAGAAAACATAAACAAAAGTGAATAACTGAATAGCAGTCTGCTGACACTGTTTACAGGTACTTTAAAAACATGGATTCAAGGTATTATAATTCTAAGAGAATATGGGAGAGGTCTGAAAGAAAATTAAAGTCAAACAATGCCTCATTAAGGGAACATAGTGCACCGTGAGAACAAATATTCTTGGATGAAAGACAAAATCCCACCACTATACCTGCTACCACAATTCTGTTTTGTTGTTGAGCAAACTATAATCAACCAGATCAATGCCAGGACAGCACTACTATAATGATCAAACAGTAACTTATTATTTGTTACTCTACCCCTAAAGGGTAGAATACCCTAATGCAACCAGAATATCTTGTCTAACTTCTACTTTAATGCAGGTATTTATGTTTACTACCCATGCATATCCATGTTTATAGCTGTTTGTATATAATAGATTCCATTTTAATATACTGTTGTCATATTGTATCAGTGTGATTGTACCACTGAGACTATATTCTTTTATTCAATATGGTCTTATGTAATGTGAACCAAAACACTATACTACTGTTTATAATTTTCTAATACTGCACATTTTATCTTGTATTATAGTGTACAAATGGAGCTTTTCTCCCCAGGCCTCTGCTGGAAAGGGGTTCTACACCCACTCAGACATCTCCAGTCAACAAATATAAATAAATAAATAACATATGATTGTTTATGTTTGAGATAACAAATGTTCTATACACAGTGGAGGTAATAATTGCTGGTATGCAGCAAATATTTTGAGCATTGAAGCAGCATACATTTTGTTTTGGAATTTTTTGTAATAGTTATGAAATAGATGAAGAAGCACACACACACACACACACACACACACACACACACACACACACACACACACATGCAATGTGGCTTATAATTCCCATTTTTTGGCAGACTACGAGGACTTGAGAAACAGGGCAGGAAAAGTCAGAAGATGATGACATGCTCTAGACGAAGCAGTGCTCAAAGGTGTGGAGAGCTGTGCTGTAATGGAAAAAGATGCTTAAGGTACAAGCCATAGATTAAGGAGACTATAGAGTGTTTGCAAAGTTGAAGACATTGGTAGACAGGAAGATGATAGTAGATATTGAGACGGATATGATGGAATATGAAACAGTTGGGATGGATTAAGGATTGACTACAAAGTTTCAAGGAATTGTAGTACGGTGGGAGATAACTGATAAAACTATGAAGAATGGTGTTCTTCAGAAATTACTTCTATGACACGATTATGTCGCCTAAATACATTAGGTATTAATATAACTTATTCGACATGTTGACTGATGAAGGATTGTATCCGGACGCTTTACGTTCACATTTCATTCTGCTTTATTAAAGTACTTAACGTTGCAGCGGTTGTTTGTTTTTTCAATGTTTATTTTTATGTTGCTCTGCTTCACCACGTTCATTCACTGACTGCATTGAAAAGGATCGGGTGACCAGTCCACCTACCTGTTTATCAAATGACAATCAATCGATCAATCAATCAATCAATAAATAAATATCTTAGCAAGGTTCTAGATAAGCTGCATACAATGTCTGTCGAGTACTGTTGCTAACTTTTCAAGGAATGTCAGTAGATTCATAATGCTGGATCATAATCATCATCATCAGCTCCCTTTTTCCCATTTTTCTACATGGGGTCGGGGTATCATGTTAACTGTCGCCATCTCTCTCGATTCAGTGCCACACTCCTGCCTTTTTCAACACTCATGCCTGACTGTCACAGATCTTCTTTCACACAATCCATCCACCTCTTTGCTGGATGTCCTCGCTTCCTCTTACCTTCTTCCTGTCTGTCCCAAGTCTTTCTCAACAGATTGCCTTCTGCTTTTCTGCACGTGTCCAAACCACCGTAATCTGTTCTGTTTGATCTTTTCTGCCATTGGAGCTACTTTAACTTCTACTGGTATGTCCTCATTTCTTCATCTGTCACACAGTGTGCATCCTTCCACCTTTCTCAGGCACTTCATTTCCATCACCTCTAGCTTCTTCAGCTGTTCAGCCTTTACTGCCCAGGTTTCTGTACCATACAGTAGTACTGGTCACACCACTGTCTTGTACACCTTACTTTTCAGCTTCTTTGGCATTCTTCTGTCATAAACTACACCTAACACTCTATGCCAGTTGGCTGCAGACCCTCTGATTCTAGCTTTGACCTCTTTATTCAGACTACCCTTCTCCTCAACCACCCCTCCCAGATACTTAAAGCTGTTTACCTGTTCCACTATCTTCCCTTCTATCTCTATTCTCAACTTCTTCTGATTTCCCCAATTTACTGCCATTACCAACATCTTATCTGTGCTTAGTTTCGTCCCATGTGCCTTCAGATTTGTATTCCATTCTCCTATACTTTGCTGAAGTTCTAGCTCAGAGTCTGCCTGTAATGCCACATCGTCTGCATACAGCAGATTTGTTGATCTGTATCCTCCAACCTGTTTGCTAATGTAGTTCACCACCAGTATGAACAGCAGTGGGCTCAGAGCTGAACCTGATGTACACCCACACCCACTGGGAACCCCTCTGTGAAGCCAAACACTGTTTGTACTTGAGTCACTGAGTCCTTGTACATAGCCTGCATTAATTCTACCAATGTTTCTGGGACTTCAAACCACCACAGTACTGCCCAGATCAGCTTTCTTGGGACCTTGTCATATGCTTTCTCCAAATCTAGGAATGCTCAGTTGGACTCTCTCCTCATCTCTAGCTTCTTCTCAAGTATCTGTCTCAATGCAAACATTGGGTCAGTTGTGCTGCATCCTAATCTGAATCCGAACTGTTTATTGCCCATCTTACATTCTACTACTTTGCATATCCGTTTATCAACCACCCTCACCAGAACTTTCATGCAATGTGGTAGGAGTTTGGTGCCTCTGTACTGCCCACAGTTGTGGATGTCCCCTTTGTTCTTGTACACTGGCATGAGTATGCTTATTTTCCAGTCATCTGGGATATGC
Source organism: Protopterus annectens (assembly GCF_019279795.1). Taxonomy (NCBI): domain Eukaryota; kingdom Metazoa; phylum Chordata; order Ceratodontiformes; family Protopteridae; genus Protopterus; species Protopterus annectens. Next base: position 767,081,301 of record NC_056733.1, read on the forward strand.
CTTTCTCTCCACACTGCTATTAGTACCTTCAGGAGCCATTTTCCTTTATCTCACCCAGCATCTTTATAATATCTGCTGTGACCTCATTTGAGCCTGCTGCTTTCCCTGACTTCATCTTCCTTAGTGCTGTTCTTACTTCTTCTAAGGTGGGCTCCTCTTCTTCTCTCATTGTAGACTGTTTCTTTTGCAGTACAGCTTCTTTGGGGTTTTCCTCATTTAGAAGCTGCTGAAAATACTCCTTCCATCTGCCTTTGATGTCCTGTGGACTGATGAGCAGGTTGTTGCTGGCATCCCTTATGAAGGGTGTCTGACTATCTTCTTTATCCTTCTGGCTTTGCCTTGCATCCTGATATAGTTTCTTTTTGCCCCTTACTGAGTCACTTTCTAGAAGTTGGTAGAGTGCCTCCAATGCCCTATTCTTTGCTATTGCAACTTCTTTCTTAGCTTATTTGTTAGCCAACCAGTAGTCCTTCCTAGCCTGGTCAGTCTTTTCTGTCCCCTACTTCTTCCTGCACTCCTTCTTTCTTTTGATGACTTCCTGGACTTCTGCATTCCACTACCAGCTATCCTTATGTACCTTATTTCCATACCTGGCTCAGCCACATATCTTTTCTGTAGTCCTAACACATGCTGTTTTCAGGTGCTGCCACTCTTCTTCAACTCCACCTATTTCCTCCTCTTCTTGGGGTACTAGAGCCCTGAGTAATTCCTTGAACTGTTGTACTTTCTCTCCAGTCAACTTCCAGGTCTTCAGCCTGGTCTCTGTTGACCTTAGAGCCTTCTCTGACCACTTCTTGCAGCTGATTATGGCAACTAGTGGTTTATGCTGTGGGCCGACTGTTTCACTGGGGATGACTGCAATCATGGATTCTACACTGGTGCCTTTTACGTACTAGGAGGAATTCTACCTGAGTTGCATGTTGGCTACTCTTGTATGTGATCTTGTGACTGTCTCTCCTGAAACATGTGTTGGTTAGTATCAAGCCATTTGCCAGACAGAAGTCGAAAATGGCTTCTCCTTCTTTATTCCTGTTGCCCCACCCATGTGGACCAAGGCAGTCCTCATATCCTATTTTGTCTGTCCCAGTATGTGCATTCAAGTCACCCATTATCAACACCAGTTCATGTTGTCCTGCTTTATCTAGTAGGTCCTGCAACTGCTGTCTGAATGTGCTCTTTTCCTCACTATCACAACCCTGCTGTAGGGCATAGGCTGAGATTATGAATAGTGCCATATCATTATACTGTAGTCTGATTGCCATGAATTTGTCATTAATTCTGATGATATCCCTCACTGCTTTTGAAGCATCTCTCTCACCACAATTCCTGCACCATTTCTAGCCTGTCCCTCACCTGAGTAGTAGAGTCTGGATCCCAAGCCAAGTGGCTTTGCTGCACTGCCCTTCCATCTCATCTTTTGGATACATAGGATGTCCAGCCTCCTGTGTATGATCATGTTATCCACTTCCAAGCTGCATCCTGTCAGTGAACCTACATTAAGCGTAGCAATTCTCAGTTCATGTTTGGCAGGTTGGTTGGTTTTACGTCCATCTTTGCTCAACAGAGCTATCCCAGGTAACCCAGGCTGAGCAACTAGACACAGACCATCCAGTAGCTTATTGACCCAGGGCTGCTGGGCTTTATGGTAGGCACACACTTGCCAGTAGGAGCACATATACCCCTCCCACTGTTATCAAGGGTCCCTGGAGTGGGTCAGAGTAGGCCAGGTCCTCAACCCACTTATCACTGGTAACCACCCATGCCCATTTTTAGAGACATTAGTCACCTAGAGGCACCACTGAGTGGCTAGCCCTGCCACGGCACACAGTCTATGATCCGTGTTCTCCTATCTTGAGGATACTGCGCACCACAGTAAATGCCCAAAGTGGTTGGTCTGTACAACTCTTCTCCCTATAGGGCACCATGTAGAGTTTGTGCTGCTGCCCACTGGCTGGATCACCCATTAAAAACATCATACTATTTTACTTCTAACCTAATTATGTATTCTGTGTCATTCTAGATAAACTCCATTATGGCCATTTCCAGGCTTTTACACAGAGTATTGGTCAAGCTAATTGTTCTAAAATTGTTTGGGTCTGAACTAACCCCCCTTTGTGAATTAGTACAACTATAGCCTGTTGCTACATACCACGGGCATACCCACATACTCTCATTCTATTTAATATGATTGATAAGGGTCTAATTATGTTTTTACCACAGACCACAGGCATGCCCACATGCTCTCATTCTATTTAACATGAGTGATTAGAGATTAATTATGTTTTTGCCACAGACCATGTGCATGCCCACGTCTCATTCTATTTAACATGACTGATAAAGGTTTAATTATGTTTTCCTTGATTTTGTGTAGGAAGCTCACAGTTATGTCATCGGGGCCTACATTTTACTTGCATCAACAATTATTATACCTGTAGTTATATGAAGGATGTGTATAGTAGTGTAACATACTTATTTACTTATTGTGAAGTTGTACAACATTTTTCAGTGAGCACATTGGTAATATCTTGTATCTGGGTAATCACTGCATTATTCATTGATTGGTTATGTCAACTGAGTAATCTCTGCATTGTTTAATTATGCCATATTACATTCGCACTTTTTTCCTTTCCAGGTTTTTGTTTTAAAAGATTTTTTGCCCTTGTTTTCAGTCTTTGAAATCAAGCTGAGTTCATATTTTAATCTGGAAGACTGGAAAAGTTAGTTGTTTCTGTGGATTTGAGCATGTAGGTTGCAGGGAATTTCCCTGTGGGGACAACTGGTTGGGGATACATGGCTGAACTGCATTTCAGCTACAGAGATGCATAGCTGCATTAAGTTCACTCTGGGCACACAAAAGCATGTACTGCTATGTCTCCAACTTGAATAACCAAGTGTGGAAGGAACAATGTGACTGCCCACCAGGACCCAAGGAACAGTAAGCAGTATGACAGAGACCCACAGCAGGAAGCTGGGGGGCATGTCAGTGGTAGTGAAGATGCAGTCACCAATGGGCAATGCCTTTATTAATGTGCCCTGGGATGTGACGTGTGTAGTGCTTGGAGGGCAGTACGTGCTTATGTAACTACAACTTGTAGAATTGTGCAACAGCATGGAAGAAATCCTGTACATTGCTTTAGCCATACTTATGCTCCAGTATTTATTTTAGGCAATGCTCCCTGGTCATAACACCTCTCCAGTGAGAAGTAACAGGTACTCCTCTGACCAAGGATTCTCCACAGGCATCCATCAAATTTTATTCATGCAGCAGCACAGCAAGAAATATAGGGGGATGTACAGTAAGTCATCCTAGTAACACCTTCAGCCGTTGGTGCCAGGCTTCCAACTGATTCTTAATCTGTGGAAGATCTTAGTCAAACAGGTCAGACACATCCTAGTGCTCCCCCCCAGCACTTGATTAATCCAGCAGTGGGCATGGTGCTACATACTTCTCCATGTGTGCAATGAAAATTTGCTATAACTGTGTGTCTCCACAGATGAACCACAGTCCAGCCATATGTCACCAACCAATTGTCCTAGCAGAGAAATGTCCCACAACCTGTAAGTCCAGATATAGCTTTTCTACAATACTTAATCATCTACACTTGCCTATATGACCAGGGTAATTTTTGAAAACCAAGTAGTACCTCTTTTTTCTCTTAAATATCTTATTTTTTGTTTTCCCATCAAATGTTTTTCTGTCTGCTTTCCTGTATACTTGTATATTACCAGTATATATTCATACATGCAGAAGTTAGTAATACCATAGAACTCACTGCCAGCATTCTGAGCAGATTTATTTGGGTCATTGAGGACAGTATCCCAAATTGTTTTCCTAAGTAAGTGACCTATTGTGATACAGCTTCTATTAGTAAAGTGTAAGAAGGATTTTTTTTTCATCCTGTGTTTCATTTTATTCCTAAATTAAAGAGGGTAACATCATGATCTTTGTTGATTACAGGTTATCACCATGGGTAGGGAACAGATAAAATTTGAAAAATTGAGGTTTGTCAATATATTTAAGATACTGCCACTCTTAATTAGATTTCATGCTATATGTTTCATATTATTTTGATTAATATAACTGAGTAATATTTTGCCATATTTATTTTTTAGCATCTACTTGTAACTGTCTTGACACCCACTGTGTCCAAGAGTCCCTCTTCTTGACACCACATTCTGTCTTTCTCATCATACTATGTTTGGAGGGGGCTACAGAGGAGATCGGGGTTTCCTGGTGTAGTATCAGTCTGACAGCCATCACATGCTAGGAGTGAGGAATCCTTAACTGTGTGAACCATACTGAAATAATGTGTATCACTGCATGCAGCCTCGACTAGCTCCATCACCAGCACTGCTAAAGAAACGACAGTCTGCTGTCTGACTGTCACACTACCCTGCCACAGAGGAATGATTCCATTCACAAGCAGACCATTCCACCCTCCCACCATTGCCCAGCTCCTGCATCACTGGATCACCACTTGAACATGAGCCACCTGGGTCATAATCAGGGGTGGTGACTGGACGACTTTTTTAGAATGTAGAGAAATGTCTCGGCAATTAACGTTGAAAGCCTTAGACCTCCATGGCTTAAATAATTTTATTTCTGTTCAGTCAATCTTGAAAATTTTTAAATAGTAAAGGATATGTTATGATTGGGGTTTACTTCACATGACTGATATTTCATTTGACTGACTCTCATTTGACTGAGACCAAAAGTCTAATTTTCAAAATACTGAACTCTCTTGACTGAAACTCATAATACTGAAACCTTACAATGCTAAAGTTCAAAATACTAACTTGTAAACCATAGACATGCACACTTACAGCACCAATGACCAACTCTTTCCAGAACTTACAAACTACTTACGTACCCTCTTAACAGAAACCGGACGATATAAAAACAAACTAGGTGCCCCTCCAACTATGTATACTAACTCCAGGATCGCACTACAGTGGGGAAAAGGGCATGTACCTTTTACTTATCTTACAGTAGTCTACATGTTGCCAGTACTGCTGGGAATGCACAAAACATCTGCCATATTATTTGAGATACTTCCCATAAGAATGTAAACAGACATACCCACATTTAGAAACACTACAACACTACTTTCTACATGACTATCGGTATTCTGACAATCAGCACTATACATTACAGTAATTCTTTTTATCATAAGCAAGTCACAGTAGAAGGGAAAAACACACCATGTCTATGAATTACAATTCAGTATAATGAGATTCAGTCAAATGAGTTTTCAGTATTTTGAAAATTTGGTATTATGGTCTCGGTCAAATGAAATTCAGTCAAATGAAATTTCAGTCATGTGAAGTACACCCTGTGATTGTTTAGATGCTTTGGATTGATTAACAGTCAGTTTTTATTTTTTAACATTTGGAACAAATTTTTAATATTTTAAGTGTACTTTCTACTAGTTTCTGGTTTTCATTTTTATCCTCCATGTTTATTTTAAGTTATTTAACAATTTTTAATAACTGTGTGGACAAAACAAGATAGCTTATTTTTTAACTGTTAACAAAGGATTTTAATAATTATAATGATGTTGATTACATCAAATGACTTGTTTTTGTTATATAAGGAAGGTTGAGCTGTTTCACTTTCATTCTGATGAAGTCTAATATTGTGGGGACGAAAGCACTTAATAAAGATTTCCACAGATGTTCTTTTCATAAAGACTGCTTTTTCAGGAACTGGGCATTTACAATTTGGTTGTTCAAAATGGTGGAATTGGTTGTCCTTTGTTCCCTGCAGGTTATGTTCAGTGTTTTGTGGTTATCATAATCAGGGCTCCATTACTCTATGCTGTTCGTCATGTTTATTTGATATTGAGTGGTTTATCCACTCACTGTTTTTAATGGTAAAAATCCCCCACAATGATCGAATTTGCAGCAGTTTTCACAACTTGTTTTGTAACGGCATTTTTATGCATTAGACTTTCACTCTTTTGAGTTTCCATGTTTCATGTTTTCAGGCTTTTGTATTCGGTCACTTGTGACATAGTGTTTTACTGCTCAGGATCTTGCCGTAAAACAGATATGAGCAACACAGTGGAGGTAAAAGGTCACAGTGCTTAGCTTGCTACATCTAGGGATTGTCCAGTGGAAGCATGCACATTCCCTATGATGTCAGTAATGATACAACTTGTATGAGTTAGATTCAGATCAGGGACTATAAGAGGACCTCCTGTGGGCCTCATTCACCATTAGAAGCAATAATCGCATATCCCTGTACAGGGACTGAAAGCATTTCTGTGCATTACAATGGAGCATTACTGATAATGCAGTCTAATGTTGTCTTATACTACTTTGTGAGTTATTGTATTTTTTTTTTTTTTTATGTCTAAACAAAGTTTCGAGTTCTACCTGACATTATCTGTGATTTGAATGCCTGCCTGTTACAAAAAATTGATACATCCATATAAGCATGCATAACTATGTATAACAGAAGAAATACTTAAAAAAATCTGCTTCAACATGTAAATGCAATGAAATATGCAATATATTTTTCACTGATTTACACTCTGCAAACTAGAAGTTTATTTGTCCATCCCATTACAGTGTATATCTAAATTTCTACACTTGGTTATCATGAATTAATAGATTTAATCCTATGTTCTCCAGTTTTTGCTACTGTGGCACATTAATCTAGAAAGCACACAAATGCTTGTGATTGCAATAATATGCTGAGCTGCACAAAACACACACACACACACACACACACACACACACACACACACACACACACACACACGCACACACATGCACACACACACGCACACGCACGCACACGCACACACGCACACACACGCACACACACACGCACACACACACAGACACACAAGATTCTTCTTAAAATTATCAAAAAGCCCAAATATGAATGTTAAAAATGTCGAGTACAAAACATCAACAGTGTTAACATTGATGCTTTAGTACAAATGCCCTAATCAATAACCTTGGTGCATGCAAACAAAAACACACACAAAAAAAGAAAAAAAAAATTGTTATTGCAGGGGTCTTGCCCCCCTGCAAGACTGTGCGCCCCATATGCCCTACTAACTCTGGTATTGCACAATATCAGGGAAAGGGCATGTTCCACAACCACAAGAATTGTGCAGTCTAGCACATGTTGACTGTCTGCTAAGTCGACCAAATTATGTTAACTAACCACATATCAACCAAAACTATGTCAAGGAGATTTGCTGTCCCTATATATTAGTATGCAGAGATTCACTGAAATTAAAAAGAAAACACTGAACACATGATAATTAATGCTTGCATTATGAAAAAAATGTCAGAAACCCAAAACAGTGAAAATGTAAAGATTGCAAAAGGAACCAGAACTCCACTACTCCATTCTAGCAAAATGTGTCTGAACAATGATAGTTTTACAGAAAGGGTTTCAGTAAGTAAGGTACAGGGTGAGGGTTAGGAACAGGGGTAGAGCTAAAGAGGAATGACAGAGATAGAGACAGAAAGTGACACAGGTGGCAGCTGGAAGAAGAGATGGTTCAAGATAGGTTTAAAGGAGCACTGCTTAATAGGAATTTGTAGGTCCAAGGGCATAGAATACATTTCTTAAAGCACTGGTTCAGTTTCTGTGTAAAACATGAAAGAGTTCAAGGACATAGAACACTGCAGAGAAAGACTCACAGAGGAGTAAGGCTGAGAAGAGTCTGTTTCAGAATAACCCGCCTAATCATTCATCAAACTTTAAAGAAATAGGGGAGGGTAGCTTTGCAGGGGCTTAGTGCAGCATTTGGATAGATGCAATGGACCATGGGTCTTCTTCCACTGAGAGCTTCCTGTGTTCATAACTTTTATTGACTCACCTCCCATAAATCAAATGGACAAAAGTCTGAATCTCAGTATTTCAATCTCAAAATATTGGACCCCCCCCCCCTTCGCTAATTAAATAAACCAACTTGGAGATCTCAGTACAGCAGGGAAAGGGCAACATCCCACTCCCCACTGTACCACAATCTCACACAGTCAGCCATCTGTATTCTTCAAAATTTTACAATTTAGATATTAAATGCTTTTAGCAAAACAGTTCGGCGTGTGAAGCTTCTGATAAATTGCATGGGATACCTTTTACTTACCTATTTTCATATTGCTGCAACATTAGTGACATATTGTACAGTGATCTCTGTGTCTCTCTCTCCCTCTATCTGTGTTGTGTTGCTTTATTATAGTCTGTCTAGAAATAATATGTGCATTGATACTGCTGCCAGACATCTGGAAGATTTTCCTTTCTTCATATACTGTCTCTTCGGATATATAGAAGCTACAGAGTGAACTTACACGAGTTAATGGCCAGTATTCTGAAAACGGAATTGAAGACTCTTTTTTTCATTTAATCCTGCTGCTCTGAGCAAATACCGCCAGTATTACTATTATGCTATACTGAGTCACATCTAAGGTTAACAAGTGCAATATGGTAACTAAACAGCTGCAATTCACTAGTCTCTGTTTATTCTCTATTTTAGCAGTGAATGGGCTTTGTGGTGGGTACCTATTTATTATTTATCATTGGATAATGAGTATTGACTGTGTTTATGTAATGTGAATGACCTCTAGCATGTCATACATGTTTTATTTTCTTTCTTATGTGTTTCTTTATGGATGGCACAGTGGTGCAGCGGTAGCATTGTCACCTCACAGCAAGAGGTTTTCCGTTTTGATTCTTGGCTGGGGTCCCTTCTGTGTGAAGTCTGCATGTCCTCCCTGCATTTGTGTGGGTATCATCCCATGTTGCAAAGACATGCATCTGGAGCATTTCTCCTCCGGCCTCTGCTGAAAATTGGCTTCTTTCCCAGTTAACAAATAATAAATATACTTTGTTTTTAATTTATGTTGTTTATATGTCATATTCCCAGTGATTCCCTCTATGCACTCTGTCTTAATGTGTAGTGCTTTGTTTCAGCCATTTGTTCATAGAATCACAGAATCATACAATGTAGAAAGCAGCCTTGCTATTTGGCCATTTCGGTCTTGCCAGTATGCACTATTAGACCTTAACTCCTTTGACAATGAGTTATAGGCCAGCCATACCAAGGGTGGATTTATGAATACCCATCCAATTGCTTAATTCATTCTTAAAGGAAGATAACGTATCACATTTCTTGATCCAGAGAGGACGTTTGTTCTAGAAAAGGGATAGTCATGAAGCAGGTTCAGATCACTGGATCTGGTGTTCACTGGACTGTTTGAATTGTGGAGAAATCGGAGGTTTTGGACTGCTGGGTTCCTAATAGCCTGGAAGGCAGTGCACAGATTGCCACTATAAATTCTATAGACTGCTTGATATGATTAGTAAGATAAATCCCAAAATGGGCATTATATTTAATGATGGGCCTGATAGGTGTAAAATACAGAGTAAGGACTTCCTGCACTCTAGGTGAAAATACCCTTTGTGATCAGCTGTACCAGATAGAATGATTTCCTGATCACTGTCGCATCACGATGAGCAAAAGACAGGAAGTGATCTACCCAGACTCCAAGGTCTCTCACATCTTTTTGTAGAGTGGGGTGTTTTCTATACTATAAGCTGGATTGGAAGGTTTGTTTATCAAATACAGCAACATTGCATTTTTTAGCATTTATTTTTACTCTGTTTCAGAATACTGGCCATTAACTTGTGTACGTTCACTCTGTAGCTTCTGTACATCTGAACAGAATATTTTACAATCATCTGGAGGTACTGCATCTTCGATTCAGGAACAGTTTGTATCCAACAGCTGTAAGACTTACTAACTCAGACACCAACCATAATACCTGATATATTGAAGCCTCTTTTTTTTCATTTAATCCTGCTGCTCTGAGCAATTACCGCAAGTATTACTATTATGCAATATGATGGCTATACTGAGTCACATCTAAGGTTAACAAGTGCAATACGGTAACTAAACAGCTGCACTTCACTAGTCTCTGTTTATTCTCTATCTTAGCAGTGAATGGGTTTTTTGGTGGGTATTTATTATTGGATAATGGGTACTGAGTGTGTTTATGTAATATGAACTACCTCTAGCATGTCATACGTGTTTTATTTTCTTTCTTATGTTATTCTCTGATACCACTGTCTCTATGTTATTTGCACTACATTTCTCACGTGAGCTGACATATGTGATATTGTTTAGGCTGTGCTTGTGTGGTCCTAAATGAAAATAAAGTTTCTTTGAATCTCTGAATTTTTGCAAAGCTGGTTAACCAGAGTTTCCCCATTTTTGCTTTGGAGATCAGAGAAGTATATTCTGTTAGTAGAGGTCTTAGCAGGAATCCCTGAGGTACCTCACTGATTAATTTTATGCTCTCATCCAAATAGCTATCCATCCTACTACAAATGCATCAATTTGGAGTGCATTTAACTTGTTGATAATTTTAAAATGTAGTATTATATCAAATGCCTTGTTTAAGTCAAAACATGCAGTATGGACAGCGTGACCACTGTCCACGGCTTGAGGTACCCGCTTAAAAAATTAACCAGATTCATTAGACAGCGTCTACCCTTACCAAAGCCGAATTGCTGGGGGTCAATCTTATAAGAGTTTTTAAATCATAGTTTGTCAGGTCAGCTATATCCTGTTCAATTGCCTTGTAAGACTCATCAGGCTAATGGGTCTATAATTCCTGGAGTCTCTTGTAGGTACTGGTCCACCAGAGCATGTTTAGTAGTGTTCATCAGGAAACTTGGTATGTTATCAGGTCTTATAGAGGATATATTTTTTGTTTGGCAAAATATTTCTAACAAGTGTTTTTTTGAGATGATAGCAGGTTTTAAGTCCTTAGCAGTAAGTGGCTTCGCTATAGATGGCTCTGGGGTAAGGTCAGTTCCGAATTTGTTTGGGATATCCACTGGGTCAGAGTAGGTAGTGTCATGAATACATTTACAGCATGACTGAGCATTATTTTATAATTTACTGTCATAAGTAAAGAAGGATTTGAAATTATCCTTAGCTTCCAATGCCAGCTTAAGTTTATGTATAACCTTTATTTTCCTGATGATATTTTTCAATACCTTGGATAACCTTTTGATGTTGAGTTTGATTTGTGGGTCTAATTTTATTATATATATTCTACTGACCATTGTCCTTTTCTTTTATTGTTTATTTATGCATATGGACCACCAGGCTACCTTGCTCTTACCCTTCCATTTTGTTTAGTTTTGGTAGGGATTGACAGATTTATACAGTTTTCTAGGTGAGTGTAGAACTTATTTGCATAAATGCTACCAGTGTAAACATTTAGGAGTTGTGGTTATATTTGAACTTTGAGACTTCATCATAAAAATTGTAGGGAGTATGCATGTGTATGGTCTTTGAATACTGTGATATTTGCATCTGCTGCTTTAGGGATTTTGAAAGAGAAAGTTACCAATTTATAGTCAGACTTGAATGAGGAAGAGCATACTACTGGAATAGTGCATATAGATGGTATATTTTTGAAATGACCAGGTCAAGAATGTTTTGCCCTCTAGTGTGTTCATTGACTATTTGATTCAGGGAATTATTTTTTATGAAATCGAGGATTTTTTTAGTATAGTCTACATGTGATGTATAGGTCTCCTGGTTTACCAGTGGGTAGTTAAAGTTGCCTGGGATGATGGTGTTTTTGTATATTTGAAGTTCATCCAATGCATTTAAGAAATGGACATGTTTTCTGGGGTTATCAAGGGAGTCCTGTAACATGCTATGATCTGACAGTTTTATTTGGATTGGGTTGAATCTGTTTTAAGTTTGGTTTGTGGGTCTCTGGGAATTTGTCTTGATGTAATGTGGTCATTAATAAATATGGATACTGTGCCACAGTTCTCATTGGGTTTAAATATGCATAGAGGGGGTGGTTTTTGCACTTTTTATCCAGGTTTCAGTAAAAGTACACATATGAATATGCTCCAAATGAAAGCCTTCAAGGTCAGGCAAACTTTTATTTAGATTCCTACCACTGAGTAACAGCACAGTGATATTCTCCAGGATTTTATGTGTTATGTTTTTTAGGTTGGAAAATCCATTAGGTGGACTCTGCCTAAAAATGCACTATGGAGGCAGAAAAAGTTTTAACCATTATGAGAAAGCCTTGAAATGAGAGTTGCAAGCTATCCTTTTGGGAAAAAAAACACTAGGGCTGCACAGCAATTCACCCCATGCTGACACATTCTGAATTCCCATCAAAAATCACCAGTTATTCAGACAGTTTTTGAAATTAATTATCTTTTCCTTGCAACCTGGTCCCATTCTTGACACAGTTAGGATTCTGGTCTGTACCAGAATCTTTCCTGTATTTGTGACTTGCATGCAGAGCTTAAAAATGCCTCTCTGCAAATCTCCCAGGGGTTTGCATGTCAAGTCATTTACACCCGCATGGACCACCACCATGTTCTAGTCATACGTGTTCATCTTGAAGGTCTTAAGGACCCTTGAGATGTCAGAGATTCCTGTTTTTGGTCAGCCTTATGAGAATAAAGTGAAGTGTCTTACTATGGTGTCACCAACCGCCGGTACATTTTTATTAATTGAGAGTTTAAATGTACTTGGTTTGGGACGAGTATTTTTCTGGAAACCCTCAGATTTGGCTGTGGCAGTATGTGTTAGGGCTTGTAATTTCTGCACAGACCTATCAGACGATTCAGAAAGAGCTCCACTGTCAGAGGTAAGAGCTGCGGCCAAAAGAGAAACTGTTTCTGTGCTGTGGGGAAATGCATTTCAAAGACAATGAGCTAATTTGCATATTAATGAATCACCATTAACTACCACAAGTGCAAATCAGCACTTTCCTGTGGTAATCAACAGTGGCGATCCATACCTCAAGTTGGCATAGTAACCGTCCCTTATTCACTCTCCTGCACACATGCACACATTCAAACACACAAATACAGATGTACACACATCAACATAGCTCTTACCTGTAACTCAGTTGACAGAATGTCCCTGATGTCTCTACTTATTTTTGTCCCTGCCCTCGCAGATCCCAGATCCTTATTATCATTCAATAATGCCAGGTATTAGAGTTTCGTTCTTCTTATTGTTTGGAAAATACATTGTGATGCTAGGCCTGTTTCTATTTTAATGTTTGGAATGAGTCCAAATTATAGTTTAAATATTCTCCCTGGTATTGTCTAGAGCTCTTCCCTGCTTTGTAACAAAGCTCCCCCCAACAAAGGCACACCACTAACTCACTCAGCTGGCTGTTACATATTTTACAAGGTACTGCTGCTGTTGTCTTGTGCCTTGCCCTCATAGCTCATGGACTATTTCAATCACTGAATGATGTCAGACATTAGAGTTTCATTCTTATTATGTACAAAAGTCTTGCTGTACTAACTGGTCATTTAGAGTAATAGCTTAAGGCTGCTGCTTTCTGTGTCAAGGGTGCAGGGTTTAAACCTTCTCCATTTTATTTTATTTATTTATTTATTTAACATTTCTTTACTGGGAAAGTCTGACTTGGAACAAAGCCAATTTTCAGCAGAGGTCCAGGGAGAAACGCTCCAGGTGCATGTCTTTGAAATGAACTAATTATTATGTTTTTTGAATGATTTAGATAATATTTGAATGATTCCCATGGTATCAAGTGGTGGTGTAGAGATTTGAGTACTCAATGCATAGGGATTAAATGTTTTTAAGTGCCATTAGGAGACATTATATATAATATCCCTGGTGTCTAGTGTTCCTCCTTTCCCACTTCTTATGTGCTGCAAAATGTTTGCTCTACTATTTTGTAAGTGCTTTTAACACACAATATAATGAGTTATTGCTAGAGTTTACTGTCCCCCCACCTCATGTATTTTATGCTGCAAAACTTTTGTTCTATGATTTTGTAAGTGTCTTTAAGATATACTATAAATGTTTATCCCTGATGTCTAGTGTCCCATCCATGTTGCAAGATTTGATTGTTAGTCCTGTGGAGTGCTGAGTTATGACAACTTCCCCTGTACACAAACTTTTACATATTCATATGGGTACACACACACACACACACACACACACACACACACACACACACACACACACACACACACACACACACACACACACACACACACACACACACACACACACACACACACGCAGACACACTCCGTGCCTCTACATAAACTCATGCATGTAGCCACACACATACCGCAACACTACCCATCCACTAAGCTCCCTGGCACTTTAATCTTACAAGATCAGGTAAGTACAAGCTTTTGACCATGTTCATTAAAATGAAAAACCTTTGTAATTTACACAGCTAAGCAATTATTTGTATTACTGAATCACTCGGCTGTGTGAATGCCTTACCACAGGCATTTCTGGGGTGGGTGGCTCATGACTAATTAGCATAGTGCACTCCCTTGGAATGCTTCATTAGCATTCCAGTAGAATATAGAGACAGCCCACTGCTGAGCTGCACCAGTTTGTGTTGCATCTTTGCTGCAGTAGGGCTGTCTCTGACTCAGAAATAGTAATGGTGAAATGAACACAAGGCTTACACCCTGCAGTAATTTTTCTGAATATAGCCCCCAGTCTTCTTGTTAGACTTTGGAGGCTTACATAATAACTTTTTCACAATCTCTACATATGAGAATTTTCCGTTTATTTGTATGGAGTGCTGTGGAGATGTGCGATTCTCACAAACTTTTTTTAAGAGTGTTGCCTCCATCTTAGTTAAATATTTGTGTCTCTCACGGGTAGTTTGTGATGGGGTAAGTAGTGCTTCATTGTCCTTGAGAATCAGACAATGGCTATACTGCCTAAGCATACTGGGCGCCGTAAGGCTGACAACAGGGGGAAAGCAAGCTGGTTGGCCTACTATTTAGTCCAAGGATGTAGAGAATTAGGGACATATGACTTATTGTACAATATTTGGTTTGTTGGATTTTGTTGTTTGTTTGCTTGACAAATCTTTATGAGTACAAAATATCAAACACTTCATTTCCTTGATAAAGCCTTGAAATACCAAATCTTAACTATCAGTGGTTTAACTAAGGTAGAAATGGCTTATGGTAACTTGACTTTATCCTAAATAAGAGGTAGTGCCTTTATCACAGCCCGCTAAAGGATAGGCCTCTGGCTAGACTTACAAGGGATAAAACTTCAGTCAAAGTGCCTACGGCTGTAGAATGCTGGTTTGTCTGGCACCGTGCAAAGTGCAGCTTAAGACAATATAGTCAAGCAAGGAAATATAAGCAAACAAATCCAAAAAACAGCTTTTGGCCACAGCCAATAATGTTAGCTTCCTAGAAGCAGCAGGAAATTAATATACTGAAATTATATTGTACCCTGTTCACTCCTGTGTTCTTCTCAAATATGGCCACGGTTTCTCCTCTGGGCTTATTTGGTTAATGGAACAAACAATTAAATGTTGCATTTATGAACATACGTGGTTTTTATCATCATCAGGACTATTCCTAATAAAATGTGAACATACCAAGTGTCTAACCATAAGTGTAGCTAGGATATTTTTTTATTTCCATTTATTTATTATTATCACTATTATTATTTTGTAAATTGTATAAGAAAAGTGATGCTTTGTGTATCATTTTCAGCTATGACCTGGGCTAAAGGGTCAATTGTAATTGTAAATAGACAGTTTATGGTATTTAACCAGCCTGCAGAGTGTTGAGATATGGAAAAAAAACACAGTGCTTGAAGAAAGCCTTCAGATACAATAACCAGAGGCTGGGATTGAAATCATTGACAATGGAGTTGTGACACAGACCCCTGGATTCTGCAATCCTTGCACAACTTGCAGGATTAGTGCAGGAGCTCTAGCAGGCAATATGTCTGCCATGTGATCCAGGAATAGCCTTTAGGGGTGTGCACGAGCGCTCCTGCACTAGTCCTGCATGGACTAAGCCCCTATATGCAAATCACCCCATTTGCAGGAGAAATCCATGAAAATGAGGTGAATTTGTGATCCAGGAAGCTTGCAACCAGATGTGCAAGACTAGTGCAATCTGCAGAGATGTACTCAGTTAGTAACCGAGTACATTTCTGCAAAATCCAAAACGGAGCCATAATAGCTCCAAATAAAGGCTGCATATCAGTCAGGAAGCATGCCAATGGCCAAGTATAAGGCCATTGGCATTGCAAACAACCTAAAAAATAAAAAAAATCAACTTTTTTTTTTTTAGCCGATCTCGGCTGTTTAAGAGTAGGGCAGTGGCGCGCAAATGGGATCGGGGGGAAAATAACAAAATAAACTGAAAATAAGCAGCCTAACTAAAATCACTATTCTGCCATGCAATTCAATGGCAGGCAGAAGACACCATGGCCAGTGAGTAGTGGTTGCTAAGGGGGAAGGCTCAGTGTGAGACATGTAACTATGCATTAACAGGCAATCCTATGCAAATGAGAGGAATGATAGTGAATCCAAGTTTTCCCCTGCATGCTAGTCAGGTCCCAAAAGTGTAAGAGTAGGGATAGCTTGGTGCAAGCCTAGGAGTTAGCTGACATCAAAGGGGGGGTGTCAGGCTTACTGTAAGCAGATTGGAGCCCTGTGGCTCGGGTTTGCTCCTAGCTTAGCACAGCTAAGCTAGGGGGTGTGTCTGAATCTGCCTAGCACTCTTAACATTGCCTAAGCGGTTGTGTGCACCGCGCACCAGGTTTTAAAGGAAGAAAAAAAAGTTAAACCAGGAAATAGCAGCACTGTGTACATTTGAGCACTCTGTTTGAGCAGAGCCCCCGAGCTTAAACAGGAAGGCAATGGGAAGGGAAAACAGCAGTAGGAAGGTTATCAAGGAGAACTAGTATAGCTGGCAGATGAAATGTATCAGAATCAGCCAATTACACAGGCAGCAGACCAGCCCAGCCCAGAACACTACTATAAACTATGCAAACACCTACCCCTCTGGTTTTTCCCACATTCTATACCACCAGTGTATACAAGCAGGGAGCATTTAACAATCAAAATAACAAAATGATAGGGGCTGCAATAGCTATCATACAACTTGTGGAAGAGGCTGAGGGTGGTGAGAATGTGATGCTGTCAACCAACCCACAGTGAAGAGACGGAGAAGAGTGTACAGACCCAGGGTAACCTTCCAGGGTCTACATGAGCTGGAGATAGTGGAATGCTATAGGGTAGACAGGGACCTCCTACAGCAACTTGTTGAGCTGTGCCGGCCACGCCTGACACATAGAACTAGCAGAGGGGAACATCCCAGTGGATACTAAGTTATGTGTAGGCCTAAGAATACTAGCTACAGGTACCTTCCAAAGGCCAACTGGGGATATGATGGGGATCTCACAGGCAGCAGAATCCAGTGTACTCCACCTGTTCCTGGATGCCATGTCAGCATATGTTGGTGAGCACGTATATTTCCCCAACACCTGTGAGGTGTTGGCCAGCAATATGCAACTGTTTCACCAAATAGCAGAATACCCTGAGGTAGTGGGTGCTATAGACTGCATGCACATATGCATCAAAGCACCTCCTAGTGAGCAGGGTAGGGTCTACATCAACCACAAGGGTTTCCCCTCCATCAACTGCCAGGTCATGTGCGATGCCCAGGGCATAATACTGAATGTGTGTGCTGGCTGCCCTGTAAGCTACCACAATTCCCACATCTGGCATCTGACACAGCTGTACCAGAGATTTGCCAATGGGGACATCCCTCACGATCACCTAGTGGGGGATACTGGATACGCACTGGAGCCGTGGCTGATGACACCCATCAGAAATGCACACACACCTGAACAAAAACTCCATAATGAGGCACACGCATAGACCAGAATTATAGTAGAGCATGTGTTTGGGATGTTCAAGTCACGGTTCTGGTACCTGGACACATCCAGTGGAGCCTTGCAGTACTCACCAGCTACATGTACCCAAATTGTCATCGTATGTGCCACGCTACACAATATGAACCTGTGGAAACAGCTGCATCAGGAACAGCACAGGGCAGGGCCACACAGCCCACCACCATTGCCAAGGCCTGCACAGGCACAAAGTGACTTGGAGGAGGAACAACCTGAGCCTGCCCCAGTAGGCAGAAGGAGGTGTGCCCATGATGCCCTGGCCTTGGCAAAGAGGCAATGCAAAGCACATACACTGACACAGGAAGGACCTTGGGAATAACACCTCTCACTGACTCTCACATGCAGTAAAAGGCATGCCAAACATGACACTACCTGTGCTCAGCCATGTGTAGGGAGTGTACTATGTGCATCCAACATAGGCAGGCCTGCAGCACCACCCTCAATACTGGGACACCCACAAGGTAAGTGACTCACACATGCCAGTCAGGAGGGTTCACATACTCAACAACAGTCACAGCCAGCAGGACAGGTGTAGACAAACACAAACAAAGGCTGTGCTATGGCCTCTGAATGATGCCTATGGGTAACTCCCCCCCAGGCCTACACAGACAGACCACAGCAGGTCAGGCAGTGGGACGTTAGTTCTGAAGAGTAGGAAGTCAGAAAATAATATGTAGGTAAATCAAAGCTACGATCTGTAGTACACTGGTATGCCTCTAGTCAGCATGATAGGTTAGAATACAGAATGGAATGGAGTATCTGACATACCAGTACAGTCATAGCAAATGTGTACAGGTGTCAGGTGTGCCCCCCATCCTACATAGTAATGTAATAACAGTCACGTGTGCCCCCCCCAGTCCTGTGTAGAAATGTAGAAATAGTCAGGTGTGCCCCCCACTATCCTATGTAGAAATGTAACAACAGTCAGGTGTGCCCCTCCAATCCTGTGTAGAAATGTAGAAATAGTCAGGTGTGCCCACCCATCCTATGTAGAAATGTATGGTAGTAATATGTGGCACCATCTGAAAGACTGACATGGCATGGCTGTTGGTCAACATATAAAAGCAGTACACAGGAGAAACAACCCCAGACATACAGTATATATTGTGTCACTGTGAAATGGACACACACTTGGAAAATTAGATATAGGTATGCATCACATTATTCTGTCCTGTAGTGGGGGATACTGGTGTCGTCTGCCCAAACACTTCTAGATCACAAAGGATGTAGGACTGATGTATTGGGAAACAGCTGATGTACCTGCACATGCAAGCATAACTGGAATGCCCAATGCATATCTGTGTGTCAGATGCAAGTAGTGTCCATAGCACACATGCACCCAGCTCATGCAAACACCACCCACAGGCACCTCTCTGGTCATATTCCTGCTGTGGGGAATGGGTACAGTAAGACCACACCTGTATATAGCAACAGTGGAAGACTGCAGCATGCAGTACATGTGTGTCCCTAGCTGTAGGTAGCACCCTGCTGGCATCCACACCACCTGAGCAAGACTGTTAGAAGATATTGGCATGAACACCTATCACACCTACCCTGTCAATCCAGGGAAATATACTGTATGGTGATCTGGGACTGTAGGACTGACAGAATGCAATGACCTGCCACATCTGGCATGCAGCAACACCTAATGCCCCACAGGCATCTGCCAAAGGCCTGTGTCTCACATGTACTGCCAATGCATGTTATGTCACAGACACCCAAATAACAACACAACACACCCCACATAAGCCATATGCAAGGCCATGTGGACAAACCACAGTAACATGTCCACCATGTCCCACTGCATGACCTGTGGACCAAAAGTAACACACACCTGTGATGGGGCGATAACCTTACGGAAAGTTTCAGAGAATGTGTACAGAATGTACAAAAGAGGTTAGAATAACAGAGGGGGGAGTGGGAGCATGGGCAGCATGGAATGTGCAGGGTCCGACACCAAGCTGTGTGCACACACTATCCCTGGCTGCAAACACATACATGGGTGGCTACACACCTGCCCGTACAACACAATAGGATATATGTCCTGACCCATGGCCCCTGCCCCTGGCTGACCAGTGTGAATCTGTATAGCTGTGAGGCATTGCCACAGCAAGATAAGCCCATACTATCATGCTGATGGGCGTACAAGTATGGGATCCTCTTCCAGTACTGTACCAAGGCACTGAACTGGATACACAAACACAGCACCAAGTGTCTGCAGCCCCCCCTCCAGAATGGCATAAGTTACCATGAATACGTAGGTGTCTGCCCACAATACCGGACACAGCCACTGTCACCCTTGTCCCCCAAGACATCACTGTGAGCAAGAATGTCCACCTGACAGTACATGAGGGCAGAAAACATCACTGTGTATAACAGTACATGTCTGACTATCTCCGCTTACATCAGTACCATGCAGCTGAAGCAACAAAGACACAATCACCTACAGTACACACTATCCCCTGCACAGTTTGTTCACATATTGCCAAATGATCGACAGATACCTTGCAGAAACAGTACCCTACCTTTAGGTGTACACCACAAAGGTCTGCACTGCAGTACAAACTACCTGGACTCAATCCACACATTCAATACAGATGGGCATACTGGGCATGCTCACACACATAAAGAGATGTAAGCAATGTCAGTCAACAACATACTGAAAGGTCATACTGGGCATGCTCACACACTTAAACAATTGAAGGCCATGTCTGCAAACACCAGTGGACCAGACATATATGGCAGTCTCAGATGTTACTGCAGACACTCCTCAGTATGCACCACTCATGTTTTGCACACACAATGGATAGGAATACAGAGATATATCTAAGGACAACATACTATAATAAGCCAAAGGTAGATGTGCATCGATGTGTGGAAGAGGGGGACTGTGACAAGGAGCCACCCAGGCCTGTCCCATCCAGCACACAGCCAAAGGGCCACAACCACATGAGGTTCAGATGCCATTCACTGTAGGTACTAGCCATGGGTATCTGTCAGCATTACAGACTATGTGGTGCGAGTGCTAGCTGTGCAACTTGACTGTAGAAGGATGTAGTAATCTAGCAGCTGTATGCACATATCTGTGAAATATGACCCTGTGTGTGCCTGCATGTGGTGTGTCAACCTCTAGATGAATGGGTTATGGCCCATGCACACACACTGCCCTACTATGACAAGCTTGCTGAGGTCATCCACTGTGAAATACATCTTTTGGGAATTTTTAGCCCAGTAATCTCCATGGCACATCCTATGACTGTGTACTGCTGTAGTGTGATAAAGTAGTTAGGTAGGAGTTCTAATCCCAGACTTGGCAATTGTGTAAGTGTGTGTCTGTCTGTCTGTGGAGAGAGCAATACTTTTTAGGGTAGTCACACTCCCTACAATTCAAATTCTCTACTTTGGCAAGGCTGCTGATGTCATCCACCTAGAAATACACCTCTGAGAAGGTTGTAGCCTAGTAATCTCCATAGCATGTCCCATAACTGCGTACTGTTGTAGTGTGACAAAATAGTTACGTAGGACTTCTAATCCCAGACTTGGCAATTGTGTGTGTCTGTTTGATTCTGTCTGTGTAGCAAGCAATGCTTTTTAGGGTAGCCACTACTTTGGCAAGGCTGCTGTTGTCATCCACCTAGAAATACACCTCTTGGAAAGTTGTAGCCTAGTAATCTCTGTAGTGTGTCCCCTAACTGTGTACTGCTGTAGTGTGATAAAATAATTAGGTAGGAGTTCTAATCCCAGACTTTGCAATTGTGTGTGTGTCTGTCTGATTCTGTCTATGTAGAGAGCAATGCTTTTTAGGGTAGTCATACTCTCTACAATTCAAATGCTCTACTTTGGCAAGGCTGCTGATGTCATTCACCTAGAAATACACCTCTGGGAAGGTTGTAGCCCAGTAATCTCTGTAGTGCATCCTATAACAGTATTACACTGTAGTGTGATATAGAACTCTGGTAGGGGTTCTAGTCCCACACATGGCAGTTGTAGATGTTTTGTGTGTGATTTTGTCTGTGTAGGGAGCACTGCATTTTAGGCTAGTTACGCTCACTACAAGTCAAATGCCCTACTTTGGGAATCCTGCTGATGTCATTCACTGTGAAACTAACAGCATCATGCTGTAGTGTGATATAGAGCTTTGGTAGGGGGTTCTATTCCCCACACATGGCAGCTGTGGATGGTTTGAGTGTGTTTCTATGTCTGTGTAGGGAGCAATGCATTTTAGGCTAGTCTCACTTACTACATTTAAATGGCATACTTTGGCCATCCTGCTGATATCAGTCACTGTGACATACACCTTTGGGGAAGGAGTACTTCAGTAATCTCTGTGGTGCATCCTATAATGGTGTAGTGCTGTAGTGTAATATACTAGTTAGGTAGGAGTTCTAATCCCAGACATAACAGGTGTGTGTGTGTGTGTGTGTGTGTGTGTGTGTGTGTGTGTGTGTGTGTGTGTGTGTGTGTGTGTATGTGTGTGTGTGTGTGTGTGTGTGTGTGTGTGTGTGTGTGTTCATCATTCATATCCTGTGTGGCAGTGGGGGTGAGTGTGTAACAACTGGACTCAATGTGGAGTGGGTTTTGCAAAATTCTTATATGGTGAGCCAAGTATTTGTCACAATGTCCTCCGTACAGGGATAACAGATGTGAAATAGCCGAGAAGCTGGGGTGCAAATCCATACCTCTAAATGTGACATCAATGCCAGCTGAACAACATTAGCAACCCTTGTATTACCCAGGGAACACTCTCAACCCATGTCTTATACATACAAACACTTGCCTAGGCAACATACACTATGTTGGCAGTACCCTGCATCTTGCCCACTGATAGTAACTATGGTGTGATTGCAGTGGGCTACAGAGGGCATGAAATCCTGTCCATCAGTACAATAGGCATGTACATGCCGACAATGCACCTCCCCCATGTTCCCCACTGGACACCTGCAACACCTGTGGTGCCATCAAATGAGAGCCACAAAAGACATACTGTGCATGAAACACAAGCCCTGTATGTACAGATGCCACTGACACCAGGGAATGCTGGTAGCATGCTAACGCTATAGGTGCAGGGTCAACCTGCTGTCCACTAACAGTTCCTGCCACATGAGGCCAGGACTGGCACATCTGATGATAACAATCTGTGTATATGAAATGGGCCAGACACCCCAGGTACAGTTCCGCATGTCACTGTATATGCATGTGGGAGGTGTGCACATCCCAGGCACTGTCCATATCATGGACTAAGGAACACATACATGGCAAGCAATGCACAGTGTTGGCCACATGCAATAGTCACACAGGTGACTGGATGGTGAATACAATACCCACCTGTGTGGGCAACTCCAGACACTACATCCCTGAGCCACAATGCAGGCCATTGTCATGTGGCCTGATGCCAAGGTAAAACCATCACCTAGCCTTGTATAGCTGTCTGGCACCATCAATCACAACACACCTGTGAAGCAGTGCAGACATGCATGTCAGTACTGACACCCTTGTCTGTGTGTGTGGTGTATGATGCGTATCACCACATTCACACTCACTACAACCTCCTTTGGCATACTGAAGCATGCTGTCTCCTCCAGATACCCTTGCACATATGACCCCTGTGGTGCATGTAATACCTGCACAGTACTGTGTTGTGTCAATCCCACTAGTGATGAGTTGTATTCCTGGCCCTGCCAAGTGTGGCAATGTGTGTGTGCCCCTGTGAGAGTGTGGCTGTGTTGATGCTGACACCTGTTCATGTGGACAGGCACATGTACTACACCTACCACATAGCTACCATATCCCTGTTGCAGATGTCACTCACCATCACATATACATTCTGAGGGCTCCCCAACATGTAACCTATGTGGCGCATCCAATAACTACATGGACATGTGATAACACTACATAGTTGTCAGGGGTTTGATACCATGTATTGGTAGGTGTGATACACAAATATGCTTAACTTTTAGTCTCCCACCCCTCCTTGGCTTTTCTGTGTCTCTGTCTGCCTCTCTCACTCCCACTCTGGTGGATGTGGAGACTTACACCTGCTTTGCTTAGGCAGCAGCATGTGTATTTTAAGTGATGCTCAGGATCAGCTGATGGCCTCTGCATGATTGCAGCCCTCCTCTAGCTGAGTGCACGTGGAACAGCTGTGGTAACATTCCCATAGCCAGTTGCATGGAAACACTCACCAATATCTAGGAACATCATGTTGGTGTTGGGCCTTTCATTCACTGTGAGAAGGAACTCAATCCGTTGTTTGGTAAACAGCATCTCAGATGGATTGGAGTTTACCTCTAACAACATACACTGTGGAAACAAGCCAACACACAGGAGGGGGATGTGTCTGACCTGACTACAAACTGTAAGTGCTGCTATACTGCATTTGGAGTAATGTTGGTTTAACAGGGTGGGTGGCGATATGGCTGTCCTACATGTTTTCATACCTGCCATGTCAGTGCTATGTTTATGAGGGAACATCCATCTGAAGGGTCATCTGCTGACTGACCAGTGTGTGGTGCCTTTTGTTTCAGGTGTTGCCCACAGAGCACCTATCTGTGAACTGCAGAAGGTAGTGTGGGGATTGCAGTCTGTAGCTGGTGACAGCCGTGAGAGCTACTGACTTTATATCCCTCATAGGACGTATGGTGCAACAAACCCTGTTACAACAGTAAATGTATGAGGTTATCACAGCAACATGTCAATATTGGCCCTGTGCATGTGACTCCAGCAACAACCCTGTCAACCTTTGTACATATATCATGCAGTAAGGGGTGCATATGTACTGTACACCATAATTAGTGACAGCATATCTGATAACAAGCCAGTGAAATATCAGACTGCTACATATGTAATGTATAGTAGGGGTTATATTTGATGGCATAACCTGGACAGGCTGTGGTTGTGTGTACAGCACTGAGGTATGTGTACTTATGGTTATTGTCAGCAGTGTGTGTATTGTTAATAAGTACCTTTGCCTGTGTAGAGACTGTGGTAGATGTCATTATTCTTGGTCCTGTTCTATCTGATGTTACATGCTGCTCCACTGTATGTTACCCTATTGGCTTACATGTTTGTAGGGCCAAACACACACATGTCCCATACCACAGACAGGCATCAGGCCACACTGTGTAGCGGCCCAGTATATGTAGGGTTGGTGTGTAAGTGGCACATATGAGGATGGTGTTGATCAGATAGTCCATATACTGTAATATTACGCTAGCTTACCATATGTGGCTGTGGCTGTGTTCACATTGGTTGTGGTTATGTACTTTCACACAGGTGTCTGTTACTCTGTGCTGTGACATGCCTGTAGAGCCTGCTATCTATGCAGGTACATATGTATTCCCCTATAGGAAATGTAGGCCATTGTTGAGGCAGTCTGCCTGTAGCCTGCACAGTGCTTTGCTACATGCCTAGCAGATTAGTGTATTTACCCAGTGAGATGTCATGTCCAGATACTTGCCAGATGTACTGCTGCCGGGCATCCATAACAGTTATGTATGTCAGACAAAGCAGTGGGATGCTGTACAGATGTATGTCACTAACTAGTGTGTAGTACGTGGCCATGGCACCTCTGTACCAGCGGTTATTATGTGTCAGGACAGACAGGGGTGTATGAAAGCATAACCTATGGGGGCAAATGTATACCAGTATTTACATGATATACCCATCTATATGGCTGTTAACATCCACATTGTCAGGCTTGGTCCACATGTCTTGCACTAAGGGGTTCTGTGTATACCTCTGGACTGACCAGAATGTGTCAGACTGTCCACATATATTGGCCATATCTCTGCTGTAATCCACAGGACTAATACTGTGCTAGCAGTGGTGCTGTACTATGATGTCCATAGGATGTCTGTCAGTAGCCAGTGGCGCACATGTTAAAAGCAGATGCGACCTACCACAAACACTATGTCTGTGAAGACAATCCCTATTACAGTAGCAATAGTCTACAAATATACCTGCAATACATAGCTGACATCCCCTTGCACTAAGAGGTTGGGACTACTGGTGCTGAGGTAGGGCTCCACTCCATGTTCAGGACATATGGTGAACATATATGTATATATAATTATCCATATATCTATATAGATATATACACATATACATATCAACATACATAGATGGATTTATATATTTACATATATATATATATATATATATATATATATATATATATATATATATATATATATATATATATATATATATAAACACTCAGATATATACATATACAGAGCAATATATGTCTACACATATATAGATAGAGATACATATGCACATATACGCATGGATATCAACATATATTTATATATATATATATATATATATATATATATATATATATATATATATTGACAGTAATAGGTATATCTGACTAGATATGTATGCACATATAGGTATAGATATCTACATATATACCATCACAAATAGGCATATCTGTACACATGGGATGTGCAAAGATATATAACTATATGTACATATATCTATATATATATATATATATATATATATATATATATATATCTATATATATATATATATATATATATATATATATATATATATTTGCACATACGAAGGGATGTACACTTGACCATATATATGTTGCACCATGCAGATGTGTATACAGACATATGTATGAGTATACATGTGTATGTACATGTCGACAGACATATATAGCCCTATTATACGTATATAACCATATTCCTGTCATGTGTGAACCTCAGGGTTGTGTATGCCCTTCCAGATGTATCTCACCATATGTATCTGCTATGTGTACATTATGATAACTCAACAAATGTGATGCAACAGTCATATTAGTAACAAGGACTACACCATTTAGGAAGTAAAGGCAATTGTTCAATATTACTCAGTATGTATATTGGCAGCTATATTGGTAAAACAACAGCTGTCTTCACAGTGGTCATGATGTAGTGGTTAAGTGTTGTGACTTTAGTGTACAGGGTCCTTGATTCAAGACCTACAAGAGATGTTAATTTTGTTGCTGAGCAGAACAAAGGCTGTTGGATACAGAGTGGTTAAGGCAGTTTTGAGCAGCTTTAAGTGAGTTTGTGTTTAGCTAAGTGGTGCTAAGCTCTGGGTAAACGTACTGGCACTTACACAGTGTAGGCTTCACTTACCAATGTGCAAATCAGCTCAGCTGTTATATTGCAGCAATGTTGATACTTGTTAAGCATGGCTCAGCCCTGGTAACCAGGTCACACCACCCAGTCTGATAACATAGCAGGGTAATGACATCTGTAATAAGTGTGTGTAATGCCATGTACAATACATATGCCTATGTGCTGTCATTACAGTAGCAAGGGGTGTGAGTGTCATGTGTGGGCCACAGATGTATATGAGGCCTGCACAGCACTGTTATCCATGTGAATGTGTTACATACAAGGGTAGTAGCCCAGGGTACATGCTGTCACACTGGCATATAGTGTATCATGGCAGTACTACTGTTGACAGTGCTTACCCAGGCAAGAGCAGATTGCTAAATGTAGTATTGACAACAGGCACACCTACAGGCATAGCTGGGCACTGAGGCCTCCCTGTTGTATCCCTGCTGTATGAGCTGTGTCAAGGTATATACCCCTTACTGGGTAATGATCCATCATGTGGAATGTAACTGTGGACTACTATCTGCACAGCACATGTTAGTGAGGGCTTCTGACATGTAGTTATGGCATACATATTGTTGTCAAACATCTATCTGTCAACACACTCATCTTACTGCATAGCTACTTGACAAGCTGATGACTGTCAGTCCCTGTATAGATGTGCAGATGGCAGGTATTCAGCTGGGATATGTACAGGCAACCTACGCTTGATTGGCACTGACATGTCTGCCCAGCTGTGTAAGAACTGGCACATATTGGAGATGTAACCCTGTGCGCACCACATGCCACGGGTACCTCCACTATACTACACAGTCACCAGAACATGCTTGGGTATGGATCTCCGTCACAAACACTAACCATGTATTGTAATGCATGTTGCATACATGTCAACTTGATCACCTCAGTGGCCATGTGCAGGAGACACCTGGAGGATTGGCTGATGCATGTCATTCTCACCCTGAGGGTCACGACAGTAGTGTCTGTCGATAGATTGCCTGCTGCCACCTAGCAGGTGGCAGGATACCACTGTACACACAACCCCTACACAACCCATATAGACTTGGACAATAGCTAGGTACACAGCTATGACCATCTGCAGTGATGCACCCCTGTACTGACACATCTGTACGTGTGCATGACTGAATAAAGCAGTGCCTGTGTGTTAGCACACCTGTACTTGGAATTCCATGAGGGCCTTCACAACCAACACAACACCCATTGCCATAGCCAGTTGTGGCTGCTGCTGTATAGGACATTACATGTACCCTGTTAAGCTCCTCCACATACCGGCTGCACGAGCCTTCAAGTACCAGCACGACAGTGTTTTACAAATGGGTTGATAGGCATGGGATACCCATTGTGTTCTGGCATGTGTGTGTAGTTGTGCATGTCTGTATATCTGTAGGGTACAGCATTCCAAGGCCACATACTCCTATTACAATACCCATTGCCACACAGTAGTACATACAGTGTTGTTGCTGCCCATAGGTGAGGCATAACAGTGCAACACCCTACTATGTGTGTGGCATGTGCATTAGATGCATATCACTGTAGTACCACTGTTGTTGTATACTATGGGTTGTATCGCAGTAGCGGCCAATGTGTGATGCTAGGTATGGCAGAGTGTCATCATGCGCTTTAGGGAGTACAATATCCACTTAGGGATGTGGGTGCTGTGTACACTGTCATTACACCAAGGTACACTCAGTATATGTCCCATGTACCACATTATGGTTACCACTGTCACCATCAACCATACAGATAACTGATACCACAATCCAAGCCAGTTATGCATGTGCTGTGTGCAGCCTACCTGTAACACATTGGACACACGGTCAAGTTAGTTAGCAGCAATAGGCCTTGGTATCTCGAATGTGTGTCTGCCTGTTATGTGTCTGTTAATGTGGATATGAAGGTATGTCACACTACGCATTGTCCATATGCACCCATTACATCCCCCATTAACATACTGTACATGTCTGGGGATGTTCTGCATGTAACATGTAACCTGGGACACACCTCACCCTAAACGCTGTTTGGTGTGTGTGATGTAAGCTACGCACTTCAGTATCACTACATAGCTAGGTTGGGGTCTAGTCCCAGTTTTGCCAATTTACAGTGTGCGTGTATGTGGATGGGTCTACATCAGGTTGCAGGGTATACATGCATCAGCTGGTCACCTATCCATGTGGCACAGGCAATAGACATTTTAGTAACCTGTGACATGTATTCAGCTGTACCCCAGATATGTCACAGCCATGGTGTCACCACAGTGCCATACTCTGTTGAGGAATATGACTGCAGGCCATCTTCCTGCTGACACATGTACACCTACAACACAACTGGATAACATTATAGGGACCGCAATTAACCAGTGTTACTAACAGCTATAATGCATCATTGCTGGATGGCTACACTACCTG
Organism: Protopterus annectens; assembly: GCF_019279795.1. Taxonomy (NCBI): domain Eukaryota; kingdom Metazoa; phylum Chordata; order Ceratodontiformes; family Protopteridae; genus Protopterus; species Protopterus annectens. Next base: position 767,110,602 of record NC_056733.1, read on the forward strand.
CCATATATGCATTACACTTTACTCCTTACAACATGTTACACTTCAGTACTGTCATACACTGTAGTACAGTTACCATGTGCATTAGAACCATATTAGCCTGTCCCTGCATTGATGGTATGGCTGACAGGGATGTGGTACAGGTATCATCAAATGCACAGGGTGTGACGTTGGTTTGCCGGAGGCCGAGGGTGGAACATACATTTGACACCATGTGTGTGAGAGAGGGGTGTACTATGGTGAGCTGAGCTTGGTGCTGTGGTGTGTGTAGGTATGGGGTTACTCTAGGTGTGTATGTATAGTGTTATGTATAGTGTGTGGGTATGCATACACACAGTTCTGTCATGTGGCTGCCCTACACAGGTGTTTATGGACAGCTGTGAACCATACCTGGCAGGGTGTGTGGTTCACTGCCTCCAGCCACAGACACATGGACTGTAACTGCCAAGGGTTCTATGAGCACATCCAGGTACAGGCCTTGATGTGCTGCTCTCACCTGCTGATGACAAATGTCCGCTGGTACTAGGCCCCTCCTGGGACTAGCTGGGACCATGTGCACATGGCCTGCTGTGGTGTGGTGTGGACACTACCACCCCTGCACTGCCGGGGCTGACACTGCCACTATGGGAGGCCCTTTGTGTCCTAGCACATCCATGTTGACTGCCAGCTGTTGGCATTGCTGGTCTACATCCATGCGGCCATCACCGACTCACACCACATGTTCAAGCACAGACAGACAGACCACGGTCGATGAGGGCCATCATCTCAGCAGACTCTCTCTCTCTGTCTCTCTCTCTCTCGATCATGGTCTCTCTCCAGTAAATGGATTGAGGTGCTTTGAATAGATTGCAGCATGGATTTTGTAGGTGATGCACATGATCAGGTGATGGCCTCTGTACCAATCAGTGTCCTCCACTTGCTACCTGCATGCAGCATGCTGTGTAGTACTTCCAATTACCACTGACATGGCAGCCAACTAGTATTAATCCCTACAGCATGTGGCATGGTCTCTTTACCTTTCCTGTATTATGGGCATCCTTCCTGTGTGTAGGCATCAGTGTTACAGACAGCAGGTAGCAATACCTCTTACAGGAGAACCTGCACACTCAGGCCAGCTACATATTTGTAGGAGGTTCCAGCACTACAGACAGAGTGTGAGTAGTGTTGTTGTATGCATTGTATAGCACTGGTGTTACAGGGTTATTGTGTACATACTAGTTTAACTTGGAATGCAGTCTGTCTGCATAGCTCAAAACTGTGTCCCGATCCTCTTGTTGGCCAGAGGTGTGCGTATTATGTTTTGTCTGTCCACCACATGGGTATTGTGTCAGATATATCACTGGCAGTGTGTGTGTTGAGTGCTATCAGTACATGGCTACATCTGTTTCTGTTTCTAACTTCATATTCCTGACTAAGGGTATGTTGCAGATTATCCTGTAACACCAGTGAGTTGCTTAGTGTATGACAACAGTTTTACACATATGAGCCTGTGTTCCAGCCTCTGTCCTTCACCAACATACCAGGATTTGCATGTATGACATGCTGTCAGGGGTTGTTCTGTATTGGGCTGTGAGTATGTCATGCTGCCATTCCTGCCATCAGTCCACTGCTGTTGTGTCCCCCACGCATACTGTGGGGTTGGGGCCATATATGTGTGGGCTTCACCTACACAATACATGTGTGCCCTTATGCACTCCAGAGGCCAGTGCGTGTAACAGGGGTATATGGCCCTGTATTATTGAGTCGGGGGGGATGCATCATGACTAACCTAGGCTGTTACAGCATGTGGGGGTATCAAAGGTAAGCTGCCTTAAGGTATCTGGATGTACATTACCATACAATCCACCTTGGGTAATTGCAGGCCTACTGCCTCCTGCCATGCAGACTGTTCTGTTTGTTGGTGTGATTGTGATGGTGTCAGTTATACCTTATGTACCATTTACATCCCTTTGTGTCAACTGAGGTCTTAACTACCTACAGATTGTGTACAGAGTGTAGATAGAGGCTGCTGAACTATACATCTGCATTACTTACTGTTGATTGTTTGGTATCCTGTGACCCAGGCTGTCTTAACTATTGTACTACTTGAAGACCTTGGCCTGGACAGCAACATATGTAAACCTCTTCAGACTACTGTATTAGTATAACTGCTTCACAGTTGCATTACTCTGTTTATATGGATGTCAGTGTTTAACCAGCTATATGACATGGCATATACAACTGTAATAGTACACAAATAAAGCTTTCTCATGTATGCAAACCTGTGTGTGGTGTTATTTCCTTTGACCTCTCTATGGGTATATGTTGCAGGCAACAGTTGTCATTTGTATGGGTGGCTTATACAGTGTCCAGTTGGTAAGGTGGTAATTGTAGGCATAGTGGTTGTTCCATATTGTGTGGACCTTCTACATATGTATCTTCCTATCATATCTCTGCGTTTGTATGTGTAGTTACATATATATCCGTGCATCTGTGTATATGTATCCTAGGGATGTTGATTGCTTCCACATTGTACATTCCCTATGGGAGCCAGACTGTACTGCATGATATATTATGGATACCAGGCTGACATCATACTGGTGGGATGGAGTGCTGTTAACATCTTGTGCCCATGTTGTGTCAGGTCCTGGTCATGGGATCTGCAACAGTTTGTAGTGTATTGCAGGGCAGATGTGTTCGGCTGTAGGGGGGATACCTATTTGTATAAGACGTATGTTGTTTGGGGCCTCTCAACCGCATTAACGGTGCATGTGGATATATATGTTTTTGTTATGTTCCCATTGTCATCTACAGATGTATGTCCGTATATACCTATATAGATATATATATATATATATATATATATATATATATATATATATATATATATATATATATATATATATATATATATATATATATATATATATATATATATATATATATATATATATATATATATATATATATATATATATATATATATATATATATATATATATATATATATATATATATATATATATATATATATATATAGACATATATATGTAGACATATATATCTACAGATGCATGCATATGTATATATGTTTATATTTATATATATATATATATATATATATATATATATATATATATATATATATATATATATATATATATATATATATATATATATATATATATATGTATATATATATATATATATATATATATATATATATATATATATATATATATATATATATATATATATATCTACATATATAGATGTGTTATATCTATTTAGATATTAATATATATACACACACACATGCATCTACATTTTGAAATACATTCCCTGTACTGTTGAATGACTGGGCTGGATGATATGTTTGTGAAAACAGCAGGGCTATGTATATCTGACATGGCTTAGTGGTAAATCACTTTGGTTATTGTGTGCAGGGTCCTGCAGTCGAAACTTGCAGATAACGTTTATTTTGTTGCTGGGCAGAACAAGGGTCTTTGGATACAGAGTGATTAAGGTACTTTTAAGCAGTTGTAAGTGGGTTTGCGCGGAGGTAAGCACTGCTAATTTCCAGTTACAGGTTCTTATAGTCAGTTAGCTTTTCAATTGCTTAACCTGTGTAGGCATTGCTTACCCCTGCGCAAAGAGGCTTAAACCTGCTTACTGCTGCTTAAAAGTGCTTACTCCCATGCTAATTTCTTTAAAAGAAAAGAAAAAAGGGTTGATAAGAAAGTGGTGAAAAAGGGGCACAAAGAGGGAAAGACAATAGGGAAAATAACTAGGGATGTGCAGGAAGGGTGTACGGAAGGTCCATAGCTACCCATTCCTTCTACAGCAACAGCTGTGCATATACACTGAATTTGGAGGTAGATTTGGACACTCAATCCCCTGAGAGAGGGGTGAGGACAACAATAATATGTTGTGATGCCATTTAGACCAGATTACGTGTCCAGTAGACATGTGTGCAAAATGGACAGCTATGTATGGGGTGAGATTTTTTTTGGGAACTGATTGCCCTTTTTTTTTTCTGGTGAGAGTGGGATGTTGGGGAGGGATCGTAGGTATATTTGGGGAGGTAGGGTGGGTAGGTTAACAGACAAGACAAACAAGACACATACAGGGGTGGTATATGACACATGTGGGGGGTAGACATCTTGACGGGGAGGGGTGTTGGGACATCGGAAGCCCATGAGCTCCCTAGTGGAAACAGTGGGACTGAGATCCCCACCCATGGGCAGTCATTACTGCACCTTCACAGCCCCGAAGGTGGCTGTGCTGGGGGCTGAGTCGAAGAGCCAGGCCAACCCTCTAGTTGCATCACATGGCCCTCAATCTGACGTAGCAGATCTCCGATCTCCCTGCAGCACTCGCTACGCACCAAGGCCCGGACCTGGCGATGGGTGACAAGTTCCTGTCCGCGCCCACTCCCAGGGGGTGATGATCCCCATCTCTTGAGGTGGTTCCACTCAAAGGTGGTGCAGGACAAATGGATGAGGAGGTCCCAGGTTGGGCCCCAGATGTGCTGGTGCCCGGTGCCATGGCCAGCTGAGGTGGGACAGGTGGATCCACTGGGACCAGCCTTCCCAAACGTGCTATAGTGTTTAAATATTATCATCATATGTGGGTTAGTAATATTCAACACATTCCAGGGTTAGATATAACAGCATGCATAGATATTGCCATTAACCCAGACACCAGATGCTGAACAGTTGCATAGCAAATGGAACACATGCATATATGGGACCACAGTGGTAATAGCAACAGCATGTAGGTACATTGATGGCACCATGCAACCAGTGTTGGAGTATTTCAATATAGCACATGCATGGAAACAGTTTAAAATAATTATCAACCAATAGGACATATGTCCCAACAGAACAGTGCAGTCATTACATTCCAGATGAAGTGAGTATGTAGTTTATTGTTGGAGATATGGTAGGTGGGAGAGAAAGATGTCAATTAACAACTAGTATATTCCTGTATTCCACATTACTTTCCTAGTCAGTGCTGTTATCTGTACCTTACAAGTATTACTACAGTACCCTATAACCTTAGTTTGGACAGTGATATGGCTGTCATCATTGTTATACATGAACTGGTTTTACCTGCAGTATACACCTCTTACCTAGTATACCTGTGGAGGAAATGTTTGTTAACCCTAACTAACTGTTTCTACACATACTCCAAGATTCCAGGTTGAAATTGTGCACATAGCTGTCCATTTCTTTCTGCACAGACTCTGGCCATGTCTTGACCACATGCAGGTGAAGTGGGACATATGTAGACTATTGCCCTCTTCAACCTTTAGTGACTTACCACACTCTTATACAGGCTTTCCTACACAGTTATAGTATGTAGCACAGTGTGAGTGACAGTGATCAGCGATACCTTATTATTCAGAGCAACTGCAACACTCATGATTCCATACAATACCAGAGTAAACAGTACCAGTACAGTGTATCAAGCTTTTTATTTTCTTGGCACAGTGTTTGTATCCGATGTACCTGTGGAAGCAATGTTTGTTAGCACTACCTGAATGTTGCCACACAAAGTACCAGATTACACATTAGTATTATGCACATACATCTCACTCTGTTACTGTACACACTCTGGTCACAGCTTGAGAACACTGGGGTGTAGATTGGACATACTTGGCTTATTACTCTCATAACAATTTTTGGAGTTGCTAGAGTGACAGGTTTGTTCTCATAGATGTGTGACAATCATTTGTATTCCCTGTTTGCTGCCTAGACATCTGGGATCATCACACAGACTTCACAGGGGACAGGGTGACAGGCAGCAGATATGGGCCCATATACTGGACATTCTGGTCTTATCTGTATAGTTGTGGGGTATGATTATGTATGCAGCCTACTTCCACTCCCAGGATTCAGGCCATGGCTGTGTCTGCTACAAATTAAACACTATCCATCAGAGTTGTGTGTGCTACATAGATATTGGTGTATATCTCCTATTTGCTTTCTATCTTATAATTCTCCTGTGGCTTTGCATTCTCACCTTGTATTACAACACTCTTATACAGGATTTCCTAGACAGTTATATTTTTTTAGGACAGTGTGGGTGACAGTGATGAGTAATGCCTTATTATTCGGAGCAACTGCATCAGTCACAATGCAATACAATTCCAAAGTAAACCGTACCAGTACAGGGTACCATTCTTGTATTTCTGGGCACAGTGTTGGTATCTGACAGACCTGTGGGAGAAATGTTTGTTAGCACTACCCTGAATGTTGCCACACACAGTACCAGATTCTACATTACTATTATGCACATACATCTCACTCTGTTACTGTACACACTCTGGCCACAGCTTGACAACATGGGGGTGTAAATGGGACATATGTGGTTTCTTACTCTCATAAGGTTTTGGAGAGTTGCTAGCGTGCCAGCTTTGTTCTCATAGATGTGTGTCAATTGGTTGTATTTCCTGTTTGCTGCCTATACGTCTGGGATCATCCCACTGATTTCTCGGGACAGGTTGACAGGCAGCAGATATGGGCCACTTTACTGGACATTCTGGACATATCTGTACAGTTGTGGGGTATGATTCTGTATGCAGACTACTACCACTGCCAGGATTCGAACCAATGCTGTCTGTGCTAAACATACAGCGGTTCACTTCTCAGTTGCTTGTGCTATTCAGATGTTGTTGTCTGCCTTTTCACTGTTTTCTGTCTATTTGCCATTCAGTTGTACTAAATGGCCACTGGGGATTACACCAGTCATATACAGGCATTCCTACACATTCTATTTATGGTGCACAGTGCAGGTAACAGTGCTTAATACAACAGTACTATTACCTGATTGCAAATCTACATTACCATATGATACCAGAGTATACACATGCAGTCCAACAGTTAGACTTTTATTGTCAGGCTATTATGCTTTTATTTATGTACAAACTATATGAGACTCTTCCTGCCATATTCTCTGGTATATGCAGTACTTGCTTTGCACAATACAGGTTTTATACAGACAATTAAGTTACTAATACTTTTAGATTTATTTCCTATGACAGTGCATGCAAGATTGTTATTAACCTGCCTCGCATCGCAACTTCTCCAGGCGACTTTTGTGGGCCTCCTGGTTCATGGCCTGTTCACCTGCAGCTGTGGAGGACATAAGAGGAATATTTAGCCATACCTATCCATGATATACATGAGCTGGCATTTATTACACACATAGTGGAGTGATACTTACACACAGCTGGGACATCCCCTGCCGTTCTAGCCTCTTGGTTCCACTGCTCCAAGAGGTCCCCCTTATGCCACTTCAGGTCGGCATAGTGATGCCTGACCTGCTCAGCAGTTCAGGGTATGCCACTGGAACTGGTGAGGTCATGGGTGAGATGATCCCTGGCTTCTGCCTTGTATTGGGAACCCTGGTACTGGCTCTGCAGCAGTCTCTGCTCATGATCTTTGACAAGGAGTCCTGCCATGACTTTGGACTCCTGGATGCACCAGCTCTGCACTTGGAAGTGTACACCTTCTCCCCTTTCTGCCATAGTGCCTGCAAAGGGAAGCTACAACCAGTTATGAAATGTATTCCCACCTGTTGGGTTTAAGTAGGGCTGATTTCCCACACTTTTCCATGATTGGCCAGTTTTGAAAAGGCTAGTCTATGGGCAAACCTGCTTACTTAAGGTTGGAATTGTTTAAATTGGTATAACAGTGAGCACTTTGAGTTAGCTGGCCTACACATTGCTTACACCTCCTAAGCTAGTCTGTGCAATGCTTAGCATTGCTTACATTAGACTTTGCATTATATTTTCTTTTTGGCATTGATTTCTTATTCATTACATCTTATATATATGCCTGGTATCCATGACTCATGTGTACGTACACTGTATGGTGACCTTGTGTTTTATTGGGGACTTCAACACTCTATTACAATTACACCTCAAATCTGGGTTACTGCTGTACTCCAGTTCACATATTTATGTTATGTAGTGGGTTATAGAACATATGCCTGTATACTGATTCCTTTCACAGGTTCAGTTTGATTTTACTATAGTGAGGACTTGTTTGTTGATACCTCATTCTTCTGTACTGGCATGGTGGTTAACTACTGTGATTATAGTGTCTAGGGTCCTGGGTTCAAGACCTGCAAGACTTTTTATTTTATTGCTGGGCAGAACAAAGGCCGTTGGATACAGAGTGATTAAGGCACTTTTGAGTGGTTGAAAATGGGTTTGTGTGAGGCTAAGCAATGCTAACATTCGGTTAAATATGCTTACAGAGAGTTAGCGTCAGACTTGCTTAACCTGTGTGCGCATTGCTTACCCTTGCGCAAACAGGCTTAAACTCACTTACTAGTGCTTAAATATGCATACTACTGCTTATTGGTGCTTGCACTTACTAGTGCTTACTCCTGCTTACAATTGCACTGATTTAGACAGTCATATGTATTGTTTCTTGGGAGGGTGGGAGATTTGGAAGCTGTATAGAGTTATCATTCATTACACATTTTACCTTCCATTTGTATCCATGATTCCTGTGTATGTAGACTGTATGGGGCACATGTGCTTATCTGGGGACTTTGCAACATTATGACACTGGCACCTCACATGTGCATTTAATTGAGTACTCCAGTTCACAAATATATGTTATTTAGTGGGTTATGCAACTAAAATATTGGTCATAATGCAACTGACAATGGAAAGTGCTGCAGTGGGACTCAAACCAGGAATGTCTGCTCATAAGGTGAATGCTCTGCGCACTACACTATTGCAATACTGCTTCATTTGCATATATCTTCCTTGTTATCCTCTTCAGTCATTTAAGCTGCATTAACCGTAACTAAGCAATGGGCACACTCACACACCCATGGTTAGTTTTAATCGGATTCTTAATAAAAAAAGGTTTGTTTATTTGATTTGTATTTACTATTGCTGTTGTACATGTGGGGGACTGTTGCTGGGGATATGTGGACACCTATGAGTGGTCTCGCTCATTCCCTTGGCCTTTCTTCTGTTCTTCATTGCGGGGGAGTGTATATTCTGAGAGCTCTGCTCTCAGACACGCCCCCTGCACTCTTACACACTCTGTGTAACATTAGGAGCTCAGGCAGCATGCCTTCATTAATATGCATGGCACGCTGCCATCATGCTCTTAAATGGCTGCTTCCATGCAGGACTAAGCTAGTCCTGCACGGAAGGATAGTAAATCTGGGGGTTACTTGTGCTAATTTCCATTGCCAGCAGCACAGTGTTAATCAACTTACATAATGACTATCAGACCTGACTACATTGTTTGGCCAGTGCTAAAATTATTTCTACCTTTATTATTTGTTTTATTCCCCACAATGTGAAAATGCTGCTTTTATCATTCTTTCCAGACTGCTAAGGAAACTGTAACACAAGCAGCTCCTAGACTATGTTACTCATGACAGAGTCTTTTAAGTGCTGCATGTAGAAACTGACAGAATAAGGAGAGATGTATTTGCATGTACTATGGTTAGTTTTTTAAAGCCCCTCTGATCTGACAGTTTACTGATTTGCTGCAGGCTTAACTTTAAAGACAGAGCAGTCAAAACATGGTGGCTCCTTCTTGTTAGTTCTGCATATATTATCCAATGACAAATGTATCCCCTACATCTGTACGAATATGACACAGGCAACTAAACTCGGTTGATCATATCACACCTGTGTTTTCCATTACAGCCACAGATAGTTGGTAAAAAGCAGTGATACTGCATTTGTACAGCTAATCAAGAGCTGTGTTTTCTAGTGTCATCTTCTGTAAGTGTGAACCAGCTTTTAATGAGCAGTGATCTTACCTATCTTATTATGGAGACTGGAGCTTTTATAATATCTTCTCAGCATTCACAATGGTAATATTTCAGGCCTTCCTATTCAGAAGAAGCACAGTTTCTCAGGGGAACAGAAAGAAATCTTTTTTTCTGCCACTGAGAGACTGGTGCATCTGATGAATGTTTTACTTTCAATGACAGTGGAGGCTGGAGGAAGGATAATTTAATTTACTTTTAGGTAAGAGGAAGAGGGTCTCATAGGGGAAAAGAATGACAAGCCTGTGCAATGGCTAGCATCTAGAATGACTCACATTTTTCATTTCATTGGCATTTTTGTGTATGTTTGTATAGTTAATAACAGCATAACTGGTATGTCATATGACACAAAATTCCTGCTTTACAAGCTGATGATGTATTATAACTAATCCTGCTCAGGCTGCACTAAGGAATAATAAATCTGTATTTTTCCCAAAATGCACCAAAGCGGTGATTTTTCAAAGCATGCTGTCAGTGTACTAAAGTTGCTGTGTGTTGTTTTGCACAGCTATGACTCCATGCAAAATTTTGCCTAAGATATTTTGTCAGCACACAATTTGACTACAACTTCTATTTTGCAAAGATGACAGCAAGCTAATAGGAACAAAAAGATGCAACTTCTTCCCCTCTACCACACACAAGTGATTGAAGTGTTCTCCTCATGAAGTTTTTGTTTACTTGCTCTCCTTTCATATTTATAGTTTTAATTACTAAACACATGTAAGGGTTGCTGAGAAAGAAATGCTAATATTTTGTATAAATGCTTAATGGTAAGCTCATTCAAAAGCAATATGAAAGCACATTCACTTGAATATTCTGTGTTTCGATCAGCAATGCAGTGGGGAAGTGTGGACACTGCTGTCATTGAAGGAACATGGACCAATGAAAAGAGGGGGTGGCACATTCACCACTTTAAATGGTGACAATAATAAAGAAATGTACTAAATTATCAAATAATATTTTAGAAATATTAATCTCAGCTTCTAGCATCCTTATAATTAAGCAGTAGAGTCATGAAGTTCAATCAGTTGTGCCATTTGTCAGTTTGTACTTTTGAGGCTGCCATTGTTAAAATCATATTGTGTGTGCAGCACAGTTGACAAGCAAGCCCCTCTCTTTATCAATTGTCCTTCTCCCTGCATTGATCAGAAAGTTAATGAATGCAGCCATCGTTCATGAAGATGTCTGTCAGAAAGAAAATCAGTTTGTATTATAATCTGTGGGTGGCATGACTGTGTGATTCCAGAATGTTTCTTTGACATTAATGTGACACAGCAAAAATCCACTTTCAGACCCTTATTCCAGTTTGTGCTGTGGAGTACACTATATATAGTGGAATTCTTAAATGGAGGCTCTGCTTAGAGCTGATGGGTGACTGTACACCATAATAATGTATAGTGAAATGCTAGTGAGTCCTTCTTAAATGGAGGCTCTGCTTAGGACCGATGGGTGAATGTACACCATAATAATGTGGCTATCTGGCACTGATAACTGTGGTCCCTCTATTTTGGGCAGTGTAACAAAGTTTTTCTTTGCAGGGCATATTGCAGGGGAAGACCAGTAAGTGCTTCAGCAGGTGGCCTTCCTCCCTCATCTGCAGTATGCAACTTGCTTTGTGCTCACCTAGATTGTACTAATCCTTGTACTATAGAAACCTGGTGGTATGTATAACAGCTGTGCAGAGTAACACCAAATAATCCTTTGTGAATATTGTATCTGCGCATTTCAGCTCGGTCATTCTTTGGAGGAAGTATAAGCTGAGTTCCATTAAAATACGTCTCCTTTTTGCTAATGGTGTTGCAATGAGTACTAGAAATGCACACCATATCTGTAATGCTTTGTACTGTGCAGTATTAAACAGGTTTGTTCATGAATTCCCTCTATTGCTAGTTAAACCAGTCAGTAACAGATCTAGACTGTGCAAAGAAACTACACGGTATGAGGTGCAGGTTTTGAGACCATGCTTGTGAATAACTGTTGATGAACACTAGCAGGTTTAAACAATGGATTTCCAGCCTTATCGCAGGGTATTATTTGCTTTTGCTGAGTTAATTAAATGCAATGTCGCACACACATCATATAAAGATATATTTCTATTATACTATTTGCTTGCTTATTTTGTATTTTAGTTTAAAATTACTACATTTGTAGTAATACTTTTTTCTTTGTTGTGTTCCTTCATACATGTACAACTTATGTGTCAGTAATTGTGCATGTTTGTGTTCAGCTGTAACTGAAATGTGGGAAAGAAACTGCCCGCCATATTTTAAAATCTATAATATAAAAACTATTTTTTTTGGGGGGGGGGTTATTTTTGTAGCACATGCTGCTGTGGTGAATCAGGCTGCAGGTGATTATTTAGAAAGATGGTAACCATATTTTCTGAAGTTGTTGTGACTTTTGTAAATACAGTAAATGTATAAAATGAAAACTTTGTAAAGCAAGGAGTAAAAATAGCACTGTGGGAAATGAGTATGACGTCATTTATCACTGTAATAGTTTGTATCTATCCTATTAACAAATGCTACAACAACTTCAGAAAAAAGATGATTAGACTTCTATAATAAAAAAATGGCCATGTTTGCAGATAGGTGGTAGAGTTGCTAATGGCAAAAAACTCACTGTATTTAATTAGGATAGCTAAGGCTGGTATCTTCTGAATTATTTAACTGCAGAGATAATGACTCATGTCATTTCTACCTAATAGGTGTATAGCACTTAAAAAGGTGACAGCCTGTTCAGGGAACTTTTTAAACTACAGTATCACACCCATGTCACCTCATGGTTCTGTCTAATACTATAAATCATTTCATTATTTATTATTAAAACTTTTTTTATCATAATAGCTTGTGCACCAATACTGATTCACTGTGTATGGTGTTCTTCCTTTTTTAAGTGGCTGTAAGGTGCAAAGCCCCCACATGGAAGATGCAGGGGATTGTCCCCTGCAAAAACATTATTTTATGTTATATTTTCTTATGTTGAATATTTTTACTGATTTGTGATCCAGTGAAATGGGATTTAGTCATCTGGGTTTTCAGTGAAATGTGTTTCGTTCAAGTGGGTTTTCATTCAAATGCTTTTCAGTCAAGTTCTTTCAAACATTTAATTTTCAGTCAAGTATAGTTCAATCAAATGATAGCAAACTATATATATGACATTTGACTGTATGCACATTTGACTGAATCATAAACCATTGAACATAATTAACTGAAAACTTATTTGATTACATCACAATTGATGAAAAACATGCAATAAAAATATTTTGAACCCCCCCCCCTTACTTATACTAACTCCATGGACACATAATCATGAAGAAATAAAACCACACACACTCACCCACCCATACGCAAACAACAAATAAGTGCTAGAGCAAATTTGGAGGTAGAACATGACAACGTCCATTGACAGTCTATACTCATTCTTCTAGAATCACTTCCCTAATAACTCCTATGATCAGAATTGACACCATCACATTATTTCTATAGACTTCTGTACTTTTCTATCAATTGTGATCCAGTCAATCCCCGGATTCAGCAAGCCCTGCATGGTGTGCGGGACTAGTTCAGGAGCTCCAACAGGCAATATGTCTGCGGTGCGATCCAGGAATAAGCTGTACGGACGTACACGAGCGCTCCTGCACTGGTATTGCATGGACTCAGCTCCTGTATGCAAATTACCCCATTTGCAGGTGAAATCCATGCAAATGAGGTGAATTTACGATCCAGGAAGCTGGAAGCCGGCCGTGCAGGACTATTATAATCTGCAGAAATGTACTCGGTTAGTAACTGAGTACATTTCTGCAAACTACAAAATGGAGCCATAACAGCTCCAAATAAAGGGTGGATATTATGTAGAAGGCATGCCAATGGCCAAATATATGGCCATTGGCATGGAAAATAGTTGCAAAAATAAAAAAAAAATTAACTTTTATGTTTTTTAGCCAATCTCGGCTGTTTAAATATAGGGCAGCAGCACGCAAATGGGATTGGCCAAAAAATAACATAAAATAAGCATTCTAACCAAAATCACTATTTTGCCATTATACTCAATGGCAGGCAGAAGACAATATGGCCAATGAATAGTGGTAGCTAAGGGGGGAGGCTCAGTGGGGGACCTGTAACTTTGCATCAGCAGGCAATCCTATGCAAATGAGGGGAATGATACTGAATTCCAGATTTCCCCTGCTTGCTAGTCAGCACCCAACAGTGTAAGAGCAGGAATAGCTTAGTGCAAGCCTAGGAGTTAGCTGACATCATAGGGGTGTGTGTCAGGCATACCGTGAGTGGATTGGCTTGGGTTTGCCCTTAGCTTAGCAGAGCTAAGCAAGGGTGTGTGTCTGAGGCTGCCTAGCACTCTTTACATTGCCTAAGTGGGTGTGCGCACCATGCACCGGGTTTTAAAGAAAAAAAAGTAAACCAGGAAATAGCAGCTCTGTGCACATTTGAGCACTGTGTTTGCCCGGTGTGCCCCCAGCTTAAACAGGAAAGCAATGGGAAGAGAAAACAGCAGTAGGAAGGTAATCTAGGAGAACTAGCATAGCTGGCAGGTGAAATGTATCAGAATCAGCCAATTACACATGCAGCAGACCAGCCCAGCCCAGAACACTACTATAAACTATGCAAACACCTTTCCCTCTGTTTTTTCCCGCATACTCTACACCACCGATGTATACAAGCAGGGGAATTTTAACAAACAAAAACAACAAAATAATAGAGGCTGCAATAGCTATCATACATTAACATGTGGAAGAGGCTGAGGGTGGTGTGGATGAGAATGCTCTTGACCAACCATCAGTGAGGAGACAGAGAACAGTGTACAGACCCAGGGTAACCTACCATGGGCTACATGAGCTAGAGATAGTGGAGTGCTATAGGGTAGACAGGGACCTCCTACAGCAAATTGTTGACTTGTGCCAGCCATACCTCACACACAAAACTAACAGAGAGAACCCATCCCAGTGGATACCAAGGTATGTGTAGGCCTAAGAATACTATCTACATGTACCTTCCAAAGGCCAACTGAGGATCTCATAGGGATCTCACAGACATCAGCATCCAGGGTACTCCACCAGTTCCTGGATGCCATGTCAGCACATGCTGATGAGCACATATATTTCCTCAACACCTGTGAGGCATTGGCCAGCAATTCCACCAAATAGCAGAATACTCTGAGGTAGTGGGTGCTATAGACTGCAGGCACATATGCATCAAAGCACCACCCAGTGAGCGGGGTACGGTCTACATGAACCGCAAGGGCTTCCCCTCCATCAACTGCCAGGTCATGTGCGATACCCAGGGCATAATAATGCATGAGTATGCAGGCTGGCCTGGAAGCTATCACAATTCCCACATCTGACACAGCTGTACCAGAGATTTGCCATTGGGGACATCCCTTACGGTTACCTAGTGGGGATGCTGGTTACGCACTGGAGCCGTGGCTGATGACACCCATCAGAAATGCACACACACCCAAACAAGAACTCCATAATGAGGCACACACACACAGACCAGATTGTAATAGACCATGTGTTTGGGATGCTCAAGTCACGGTTACGGTGCCTGGACACATCCAGTGGAGCCTTGCAGTACTCCCCAGCTACATGTCCTCAAATTGTCATTGTATGTGCCATGTTACACAATATGATCCTGCAGAAACAGCTGCAGCAGGAATAGCATGGGACAGGGCCACACAGCCCCCCACCATTGCCAAGGCCTGCACAGGTACAGAGTGACTCAGAAGAGGAACAACCTGAGCCTGCCCCAATAGGCAGAAGGAGGCGTGCCCAGTATGCCCTGGCCTTGGCAAAGAGGCAATGCATAGCACATACACTGACACAGGAGGGACCAAGGGAATGACACCACTCTCTGACTCACACATACAGTAAAAGGGATGCCAAACATGACACTACCTGTGCTCAGCCATGTATAGGGAGTGTACTACGTGCATCCAACATAGGCAGCCCTCCAGCACCATCCTCAATACTGGCACACCCACAAAGTATGTCACTCTCCTTACCAATTGCCGAATGGAGTAGTATATGTTGTTACTTGTATCTATGGTGTGGATGTGAGCATGCAAGGGAATTGGGTGGCTGAATGGGATGCCAGCAGATAGTAGACACCTATACTGGCACCATGAGATTTGTAACAAACACTGGTGTCACCATAGTAGCCAGTACTACACATGGTGACAAAACCCACCGCAGGAATTTTGCTGGTCCACATGTGTGTCCATATGACACACACACATGCCAGTTAGGTAGGTTCACATACCCAACAGCATTCACAACCAGCAGGACAGGTGTAGACAAACACAAAGCCCGTGCTAACACCTCTGAATGATGGCTATGTGTAACCTCCCCCCCAGGCCTACACAGACAGACTACAGCAGGTCAGGTAGTGGGATGTTAGTTCTGAAGGGTAGGAAGTCAGAAACTGATATGTAGGTCAATCAAACAGTGGAAAAATTGCTTCTTTTACTCCAGCATCTCGGCAAACTAGCAGCAGCAAGCAAAAAACAACCAAACTAACAGGACACAATTCACGAACACGGATTTTACTTCCAACTTACTTCTATTTTATTCAGCAAAGAATGAGCGCCCGATGCCCGCAGCACATACCTAAGAGCTGTAGTACACTGATATGACTCTAGTCAGCATAATAGGTTAGAATACAGAATGAAATGGTGTACCTGACATACCAGTACAGTCATAGCAAATGTGTACAAATGTCAGGTGTGCCCCCCCCAATCCTGTGTAGAAATGTAGAAACAATCAGGTGTTCCCCAGCCCAATCCTATGTAGAAATGTAGTAACAGTCTGATGTGTCCCCCAAATCTGATGTGGACATGTTGTAACAGTCAGGTGGGCCCCCCCAATCCTAAGTAGAAATGTAGCAACAGTCAGGTGTGTCCCCCTGTCCTATGTAGAAATTTAGAAACAGTCAGGTGTTACTACACTTCTATTTAGGATTTGGGGGGCACACCTGGCTGTTTCTACATAAGATGGGGGGGCACACCTGACTGTTACTACATTTCTACTTAGGACTGGGGGGGAACACCTGACCACTCCCCCAATCCTGTGTAGAAATGTAGAAACAGTCAGGTGTGCCCCCTCCCCCAATCCTGTGTAGAAATATAGAAACAGTCAGGTGTGCTCCCCAATCCTAAGTAGAAATGTAGTAACAGTCAGGTGTGCCCCCCAGTCCCATGTAGAAATGTAGTAACAGTCAGATGTGCCCCCCCCCACCAATCTGAGATAGACATGTAGTAACATGTAAGCCATTGTAAATGTATGGCAGTAATATGTGTCACCACCTGAAAGATGGACATGGCATGACTGTTGTGCTAGGTATACAAGCAGAACACAGGGAAAAGTACTCCAGACATACAGTATATAATGTGTAAATGTGAAATGGACACACCCTTGGAATTCTACATACAGGTATGCCTCACATTATCTGGGCTTGTAGTAGGGAATACCGATGTCGTCTGGCCGAACACTTGCAGATCACAAAGGTGATAGGACTGATGTATTGAGAAAGGGCTGATGTCCCTGCACAAGCCAGCATAATTGGAATGCCCCATGCATATCTGTGAGTCAGATGCAAGTAGTCTCCATAGCACACATGAACCCAGCTCACCCAAACACCACTCACAGGTACCTCTCCAGTCTTATCCCTGCTGTTGGGAATGGGTACAATATGACCTCCACCTGTGTATGGCAATAGCGAAAGAATGCAGCATGCAGTGCAGGTGTCCAATGCAGGGGTGTCCCTAGCTGTAAGTAGCACCCTGCCATCATCCACACCACCTGATCAATACTGATAGAAAGTATTGGCATGAACACCTAGCACACCTACCCTGTCACCCCAGGGGTATATACTGTATGGAAGTCTGGGACTGTAGGACTGACAGAATGCAATGGCCTGCTACAGCTGCCATGCATCACCACCAAATGGCCTACATGCCTCTGCCAAAGGCCTGCATCTCGCCCATACTGCCAATGTATGTTATGTCATGGACACCCAAATAACAACATAAAATACGCCACATAAGCCAGATGCAAGGCCATATGGACAAACTTCAGTAACATGTCCACCATGTCCCACTGCATGAACTGTGGACCAACACCAAAACCCAGCTGTGATGAGGTGATAACTATAGGGAAAGTATCAGAGAATGTATGCATAATGTATGGAAGAGCATATAATAATGGGGGGGGGTGAGAGCATGGGCAGCATGGAATGTGCAAAGTCCAATACACAGCCATGTGCACATACTATCCCTGGCTTCAAACACAAAAATGGGTGGCTACAAACCTGCCCATACACCACAATAGGGGTAATGTCCTGACTTATGACCCCTACCTCTTTGTAACCTGTGTGAATCTGTACAGCAAGATAAGGCCATACTGTCATGTTGATGGATCTACAAGTATGGGATCATCTGCCATCACTGTACCAAGTTGCTGAACTGTATACACAGACCCAGCAGCAAGTGTCTGCAGCACCCCCTCCAAAATGGCATAACTTGCCATGACTATGTAGGCATTTGACAACAATAATGGACACAGCTGCATTCACCCTGTCTTCCCCAGGACATCACTGCATGCAAAAATGTCCACCTGACAGTACTTGAGGATATAAAACATCACAGTGTATAACAGTACACATGTCTGAATATCTCTGCTAACACCAGTACCATGTAGCAAAAGTAACACAGACACAATCACCTAAAGTACACACTATCCCTTGCACAGTTTGACCCCATATTGCCAACTGATCTACAGATATCCTGCAGAAACAGTTTGATAGCTGTAGGTGTAGAACACAAAGGTCTGCAGTGGAATATAAACTACCTGGAATGGATACACACATGCAATACAGATGGGCATACTGGGCATGCTAACACACTTAAACAAATGAAGCCCATGTCTGCCAACAACAGTGGACCATACATATCTGACAGTTGCAGATGTTACTGCATACGCTCCTCAGTATGCAACAGTCATGCTTTGCACAAACACTGGATAGGAATGCACACACATATCCAAAGACAACACATTATAATATGCCAAAAGAAAGTACACATACATAGATGTGTGGAAAAGAGTGACAGTAACAAAGAGCCTTCTATCATGAGGCCTGTTGCATCCAGCACACAGCCAAATGGCTACAACCACATGATGTGTAAATGTCAATCACTGTAGAAATTAGCCACTGGTATCCCTCAGCATTAACGACTCTGTGGTGCAAGTGCTAGCTGTGCAACATGACTGTACAAGGCAGTAGTCATTGAACAGTTGTATACACATACCTGCAGAATATAAACCTGCATGTGCCTGAGTGTGGTGTTTCCACCTCTAGATGAATGGGTACTGGCCCATGCACACACACTGCCCTCCCCATAGCTCTACTATGACAAGCCTGCTGATGTCATTCAGTTTGAAATACACCTTTGGGAAAGGCGTGACCCAGTAATCTCTGTGGTGTGTCCTATAACTGCATAATGCTGTACTGTGATAAACTAATTAGGTAGGAGTTCTAATCCCAGACATGGCATCTATGTGTGTCTCTGTCTGTGTAGGGTGCAATGCTTTTTAGGCTAGTCACATTCACTGCATTTCAAATGGTCTACTTTGGCAAGTCTGCTGATGTCACTTAGTTTGAAATACACCTTTGGGAAAGAAATAGCCCAGTAATCTCCATGACATGTTCTATAACTGTGTAATGCTGTAATGTGATGAACTAGTTAGGTAGGAGTTTTAATCCCTGACATGGCAACTGTGTGTGTGTCTCTGTCTGTGTAGGGAGCAATGCTTTTTAGGCTAGTCACACTCATTACATTACAAATGGCCTACTTTGTCATTCAGTTTGAAATACACCTTTGGGAAAAAGTAGCCCAGCAATCTCTGTGGTGCACCCTATAAATGCTTAATGCTATAATGTGATAGACTTGTTAGGTAGGAGTTCTAATGCCTGACAAGGCAACTTTGTGTGGGTGTGAATCTGTGTAGGGAGCAATGCTTTTTAGGCTAGTCACACTCATTACATTACAAATGGCCTACTTTGGCAAGGCTGCTGATGTCATTCACTTTGGAATACACCTTTGGGAAAGAAGTACCCAATAATCTCTGTGGCTCATCCTATAACTGCATAATGCTGTAGTGTGATAAACTAGTTAGTTAGTAGTTCTAATCCCAGACATGACAACTGTGTGTGTGTGTGTGTGTGTGTGTGTGTGTGTGTGTGTGTGTGTGTGTGTGTGTGTGTGTGTGTGTGTGTGTGTGTGTGTCTGTCTGTGTAGGGAGCAATGCTTTTTAGGCTAGTCACACTCACTACATTACAAATGCCCTACTTTGTCAAGGCTGCTGATGTCATTCCCAGTGAAATACACCTTTGGGGAAAAAGTACTCCAGTAATCTCCGTGGCACATCCTATAGCTGCATAATGCTGTAGTGTAATAAACTAATTAGTAGAAGTTCTAATCCCAGACATGGAAAGTGTGTGTGTCTGTGTTTGTCATTCGTATCCTGTGTGGAGGTGGCTGTGAGTGTGTAACAACTGGACTCATTGGGGAGTGGGTTTTGCAAATTTCTTATATGGTGGCCCTATTATAATGTCACAATGTCCACCTTACAAGGATAACTGATGTGAAATAGCCGAGAGGCTGGGGTTCCAATCCATACCCCTACATGTGACATCAAGGCCTGGTGAACAAAGTTAGCAACCCTTGTAATACCCAGAGAACACTCTCAACCCATGTCTCATACATAAACACACTTGCCTAGGCAACAACCACTATGTTGTTAGTACCCTGCATATTGCCCACAGATAGTAACCATGGTATGATTGCAGTGGACTACAGAGGGCTTGGCACCCTGTCCATCAGTACAATAGGCATGTACATGCAGACAGTACACCTTCACTGTGTTCCCCACTGGATGCCTGATAGAAAGCCAGTCAGATATCAGACTGCTAGACATATTATGCACAGTAGAGGTTGTTTCTGAGGACATAGCTTGGCCATTCTATGGTTGTGTGTACAGTACTGGGGTCTGTGTACCTAGGATGATTGTCGACAGTATGCACATATTGCACATATTGCACATACGTACCTTGGGCTGTACACAGACTGTTGTAGGTGCCATTGTTGTCTGTCCTGTTCTATCTGATGTTACATGCAGATCCAGTGTATGGTACCCTACTGGCTCACATGTCTGTAGGGCCAGACACACATGTGTCCCATACCACAGACAACCATCGGACCACACAGTGCCATGACCCAGTGTATGTAGGGTCAGTGTGTGAGTGGCACATATGAGGATGGTGTTTATCAGACAGTCCATATAGTGTCATAATATGCATGTGTACCATATGTGGCTGTGGCTGTGTTTACATTGGTTGTGGGTATGCACTTTCACACAGGTGTCTGTTACTCTGTGCTGTGACATGCATGTAAAGTCTGCTATAATTGCAGGTACATGTATATTCCCCCATACAAAATGTAGTCCAGTGTTGTGGCAGTCTGCCTGTAGTTTGCACAGTGCTTTGTGACATGCCTAGCAGCCTAGTGTAATTACCCAGTGTTTTGATATGTCCAGTTATTTGCAAGACATACCGCTGCCAGGCCACCATAACTGTTGTGTATTTCTGACAAAGCAGTGAGATTCTGTACAGATGTATGTTACTAACTACTGGGTAGTATGTGGCCATGTGACCCTTGCCCACCAGGTATTATGTGTCAAGACAGACTGGCATGTGTGCATGCATAAACTGTGTGGGCATATGTAGTCCAGTATTTATGTGATATACCCATGTACATGGCTATTAACATCCACATTGGGAGGTGTGGTCCACATGTCTCGCATGAAGGGGATATGTGTACACCTCTGGACTGACCACAGAGTGCCAGACTGCCCATATATATTGGTCATATCTCTGCTGTAGTCCACAGGATAATTACTGTGCTAGCAGTGATACTGTACTATGATGTCCTTAGGATGTCTGTCAGTAGCCAATGGCTCACATGTTAAAAGCAGATGTGACCTCCCACACACATCTGTTAAGACAACCCATATTACAGTTGCAACAGTCTACATATATACCTGCAATACATACATGCCATCCCCTTGCACTAAGAGGTTGGGACTATTGGGGCTGAGGTAGGACTCCACTCCATGTTCTGGACATATGGTGAACATATATGTATATATATTTATCCATATATCTATATACATATATACACATATACATATCGACATACATAGATGGATCTATATATGTACATATATATATATATATATATATATATATATATATATATATATATATATATATACTGATAAGCACTCAAATATATACATATACACAGCAATATATGTCTACGCATATATAGATATAGATACATATGCACATATACTTATGGATATATATTGACAGTAATATGTATATCTGAATAGATATGTATGCACATATAGTTATAGATATCTACATATATATCTCCATAAATAGGTATATCTGTACACATAGGATGTGCATACATATATATCTATATATATATATCATCTATCTCTCTCTCTCTCTCTCTCTATATATATGTATATATGTGTGTGTGTGTGTGTGTGTGTGTGTGTGTGTGTGTGTGTGTGTGTGTGTGTGTGTGTGTGTGTGTGTGTGTGTATACAAAGAGATCTATACATGGCCATATCTATATATATATATATATATATGTATATGTATATATACAAAGAGATCTTACACATGGTCATATATATGATGCACTATACAGATGTGTAGACAGACATATGTATGAATATACATGTGTATGTACATGTAGGCATATATCAACATATGTATATGTAGCTATCCATATTCCTGTCATCATCATGGTTATGTATACCTTTTCAGATGTATGTCACCATATGTATCTGATATGTGTACATTATGATATAACAACGTATGTGATGCAACCATAATATCAATAACAAGTACTACACAATTGTGGAAGTAAGGGCAATTGTTCAATACTAATCAATATGTGTATTGACAGATATATTGGAAAAACAACAGCTGACTTCACAGTGGTCATGGTGTAGTGGTTAACTGTTGTGGCTATAGTGTACAGGGCCCCGGGTTTAAGGGCTGTTTATTTTGTTGCTGGGCAGATCAAGGGCTGTCAGATACAGACTGGTTAAGGCAGTTTTGAGCAGCTTTAAGTGTGTTTGCGTGGGTTTGCACAAAGCTAAGCAGTGCTAAGCTATGGGTAACTGTATGGGCACTTACACCATGTAGGCTTTGCTTACCAGTATGCAAATCAGCTTAGCTGTTATATTGGAGCAATCCTGATACCTGCTAAGCATGGATTAGCCCTGGAAACCAGTTCTCACCACCCAGTCCGATAACACAGCAGGGTAATGACATCTGTAATAAGTGTATGTAATGCCATTTACAATACATGCACCTATGTGCTGTCATTGCAGTAACAAGGGGTGTGAGTGTCATGTCTGGGACACACAAGTATATGAGGCCTGTACAGCACTGTTATCCATGTGAATGTGTTACATACAGGGGTAGTAACTCAGGGTACATGCTATCACACTGGCATGTAGTGTATCATGGCGGTACTACTGTTGACAGTGCTTTCCCAGGCAAGAGTAGAGTGCTAAATGTAGTACTGACCAATAAGCACACCTGCAGGCATAGCTGGACTCTGAGGCCTTCCTGTTGTGTCCATGGTGTGTGAGCTGTTTCACAGTGTATATCCCCTACTGGATAATGATCTGACATGTGGAATGTAACTGTAGACTACCATCTGTGCCACCCATTTTAGTGAGGGCTTCCAACATGTACTTATGGCATACATATTGTTGTCAAACGTCTGTCTGTCAACACATTCATCCTACTGCATAGCTACTTGCCAAGTTGATGACTGTCAGTCCCTGTACAGATGTGCAGATGGCAGTTATCCAGCTGGGAAATGTATAGGCAACCTATGCTTGATTGGCACTGACATGTTTTCCTAGCTGTGTAAGAACTGGCACATATAGGAGACAACACCCTGTACGCACCACATGCCATGGGTACCTCCACTACACTACCACAGTCAACAGAACATGCTTGGGTACAGATCTCCATCACAGATACTAACCATGTGTTGTAATACATGTTCATACATGTCAACTGGATCACCTCAGTGGCCATGTGCAGAAGGTACCCAGAGGATTGGCTGATGCATGTCACTCTCAACCTGAGGGTCACCACAGTGATATCTGTCGATAGATTGCCTGCTGGCACATGGCAGGTGGCAGGATACCACTGTACACATATCCCCTACGCAACCCATCACTCCATGGACAATAGCTAGGTACATAGCTATGACCACCTGCAGTGATGCACCCCAGTACTGACATGTGTACATGTTCATTACTGAGGATAGCAGCATCTGTGTGTTAGTACATCTGTACTTGGGAATTCCATGAGGGCCTTCACAACCACTGCAACACCCATTGCCATAGTCAGTTGTGGCTGCTGCTATATGGGACATTACATGTACCCTGTTATGCTCCTCTCCCTACTGGCTATACAAGCCTTGCAATACCAGCACAACAGTGTTGTACAAATGGGTCGATAGGCATGGGATACCCATTGAGTTCTGGCAAGTGTGTGTATGTGTGCATGTCTGTATGTCTGCAGAGTACAGCATTCCAAGGCCACATACTCCTCTTACAATACCCATTGCCACACAGTAGTATAGATAGTGATGTTGCTGCCCATAGGTGAGGCATAACAATGCAACACCCTACTATGCCTGTGGCATGTGTTGTATCATAGTCGTAGGAATTGTGTGATGGTGGGTATGTCAGACTGTCATCATGGGTTTCAGGGAGTATAATATCCACTGGGGATGTGGGTGCTATGTACACTGTCATTACACCACGGTACACCTGGTATATGTCCATGTACCACTTTATGGTAACCATTGTCACCTTCAACCATACAGGTAACAGATACCACAATCCAGCCCAGTTATGCATGTGCTGTGTGCAGCCTACCTGTAACACATTGGACACATGGTCAAGTTAGTTAGCAGTCATAGGCCCAGGTGTCTCGGATGTGTGTCTGCCTGTTATGTGTCTCTTAATGTGTATATGATGGTATGTCACACTAGGTATTTTCCATATACAACCATTACATCCCCCATTAGCATACTGTACATGTCTGGGGATCTTCTGCATGTAACATGTAACCTGGAATGCACATCACCCTAAACGATATGTGGTGTGTGCAATGAAAGCCACATACTTCAGTAGTACTACATACCTAGGTAGGAGTCTAGTCCCAGTGTTGCCAAGTAAGAGTGTGCATGTATGTGGATGGGTCTATATCAGGTTGCAGATTATACACATTCCAGCAGGTCACCTGTCTATGTGACACAGGCAACAGCTGTTATACAAATCTTTGACATGTGTTCAACTGTGCTGCAGATATGTCACGGCCATGGTGTCACCACAGTGCCATACCCCTTGTGGAATATGACTGCAGACCATCCTCCTGCTGACACATGTACACATACAACACAAATGGATAACATTATGGAGACCGCAATCAACCAGTGTTGCTAACAGCTATAATGCATCATTGCTGGATGGCTACACTACCTGACATGTATGCATTAAACATTACTCCTGACAACATGTTACACTGCAGTACTTTGGAACATTGTATTACAGTCACTGTGTGCATCAGAACCATATTATCCTGTCCCTGCATCAATTTTATGGATGACATGGATGTGGCACAGATATCATCATATGCACAGGGTGTATTGTTGGTTTGCCAGAGGCCGAGGGTGGGCCATACATTTGACACTATGTGTGTGGATGAGGGGTGTAATGAGCTGAACTGGGCATGGTGATGTGGTGTGTGTAGATATTGGGTTGCCCAAGGTGTGTTCCTATAGTGTGTGGGTATGCATGGACACAGTTCTGCCATGTTGCTGCCCTATACAGGTGTTTATGGACAGCTGCAGACCATACCTGGCAGGGTGTGCAGTTCACTGCCTCCAGCCATGGACATGTGGACTGTGCCTGCCAGGGGTTCCATGGGCACATCCAGGTGCAGGCTTTGATGTGCTACTCTCCCCTGATAATGACAGATGTCTGCAGGAACCAGGTCCCCTCTGGGACTGGCCGTGACCATGTGCTCATGGCCAGGTGTGGTGTGGACAGTGCTCCCCTGCAGTGTTGGGACTGGTACTGCCACTACGGGAGCACCTTGGTGTCCTAGCACGTCCACATTGACCACCAGCTGTTGGTGTTGCTGGCCTACGTCCACATGGTCATTGCCACACTCCCACCACATGTTCATGCACAGATAAACCACGGTCAATGAGGCTCATCATCTCACCAAACCATCTATTTATCAGCTCGATATAAGCACAGAGGGCACCAGACAGTTCATGGAAGTTGGCGCTTGCAGATGTGAGAGCAGCCCTCTGCAACCTCAGGCCCTGTCTGGTGTACAGTTCCATATGTGCCTGCACCCCTATGACAGCCTGAAACATGCACCTGGTGGTACCAGTTGTGGCGCATCTGCCTGGGGCATGATGACCAGTGGCTCTACCACGAGCACCCTGGGACATCTGCCTATGTGGTGCCCTGCTGGACATCTGGCTATGCCTGCTGTGACCAGACACAGTAGCATGGATACCACACTCTCCTGTACACTGCCACCAACCGCCAGCTGTCCTTCCGCTATGGCCACTGATGATGGGGTATTTATAGGCAGTGAAACTGTGTGAGGGGTTGGGGTGGCTAAAAGGGGGATGTCAAATGATGGCATTGTTTCAGCCCCTGACAACCCCACCTGTGCCTCAACAGTACTATCATCATCTTTGGTGTCTGTATGGGCACCAACATCCGATTGCATGCAGGAGGGACCCTGACCCACCTCACCACCTGTGGGGGAAAACAAGAAATGCACTTTAAGACCTGTACAGCATTACATAACAGTACAGACACACACACACACACACACACACACACACACACACACACACACACACACACACACACACACACACACACCACCTTAATACCTACCTGTCCGTGTCTTTACAGACAGTCCCATGTTTATTCCCATGCATTTCCCATCCTGCATCACACTTGGTAACATGCACTCATTAATACAACTCATTAATGTATCATTCCTCTAAATGCCTAGACAAGTGATCACAACACAAGACCTTTTACTCCACTACCTCCATGACCTGAATGGAGTGGTTTAATATGGCCTCACTGCTGTCATTCAGTGTTCACCCTGTGTATGTCCAGACATCACGAGCATGGCCCCTATATGTGAGGGGCTGCTATGTTCACTCCATAATTCCATGCACTGGAGTGTCATGTGTAAGTATTGCTCAGTACATGCCAGATACGCTGCTCAATCAACCTATCATGTGACAACTGTAATATATAGATCCACTCCCTGGTATTGTCTAGTAATTCCCCAATGCATCTGTAGTGCTGCATGCGTGGATTGTTGGTCACCTCTCTGCTGAATGTGATATTAAGGGTATACCTGGTGTCTACTTTCACTCCCAATGCATGTTTCATGTTACAGACCTTATAATACTATCAGCTGTCCTGTGATTACATACACGACAAGTATTCCTGGTGTGTCATGTGTCAGTCCATGTCCATGTGCTGCACGATAACAAATGGAAGTACTGCTGTATGAACAACCCCACAATCACACATGTGCATACATGGACACCCACATAAACACAACACATGCACACATGCATCCTACATGCATCAATCTCCCTCCACTTCATCAGAGTGACCCTACAGACAAAATAACCACCCACCCACTGACACACACATGCGCGCACACACACACACACACACACACACACACACACACACACACACACACACACACACACACACACACACATACAGGTGAGGTTGCACAAAGATAGTACACGCACTCCTCCTATTACCCATCTGTCAACATGCATAACATATGGTACACAACAGCATGCAGTGCAGCTATAGTCAATCTATGCTAGCAATAGTATACATGTGTGTGATGTATGGGCTGTGTTAGTAGGTGATGCCCCTTCCCCTGGATACCACTGCACCCATGTACACAGTATTGCTGTGCACCTGTTCTGCACCTTGCCATGTACTGTGCACCAAACCTCACAGTTGTACAACCCATTTCTGAATGTGTAGTACTGTGTCAGTTATATCAGCTCTAATGCTCACAGCCCCTATGTTTTTCAGCAGCACCTACCTGGGATGATATGTGCACAGATGTCATTTGTGAATGTCTGATGTCTCGTTTAAAGATCTCAACATCAGTGGACTAAGTACGGCCAATCCAACACTATTACACTGGCAACTGTCAGACCATACCATGGCTATGGGGAGTGTACACACCCTTATTGATATCATGCACCCTTCCTTGATCTGCCATGGGACCACATCACCGCATATATTAACAGTACATGAGCCCAATATGTAACATATGTCCTATACATTCACATGCAGTGTTTATGGAATGTGGTAGGTGTTCGGATGATGACCACAATGCATACACTCCGTGTGTACATATGTGTGCACACCCTTATCATGACAGTTTGTTGCACCTATTGTTATGTATACTACAGCAGTCACTATTCCTGCCAGGGGTATACTAGCATAGGCCATCTACATTTGCCAGTGTCAGTCAGTCTGCCCTACACATGTCCCCCAAATCTGCATGATTGCAAGCTCTACTCATGTGCACATCCCTTGGTGTTCACACACTGCCATCACTATTGCTGTGGGGGTAGGGTTACATCTGCCACAGTTCCTGAACCTGACTGTGTGTAGATACAGCCATTTTTAGCATCCTTAGGATCCCTGCTACAGTGCACTGGTGTGTCATGCTGACACCCCCTCCCCACCTTCAGCCTTTTTGCAGATGCTTGACAAGTAAGGCCTACACATGTGTGTCAGTTTGCAGTGTCCCATACACAGAACACCACGTGTTACAGCCTAGTCCCAGCTAATAATGTGGACCTCAGTAATACGTTATGCCATAGTGTAAATCCATAACAGTTGCCATTGTACTACTGGTATATACATTGTTGTTGCACTATATACCGGTGATATTTCACACATGTCCCTACTGTAGGCCATGTCTCCCTCCATTATGTTAATCCCTGTGGACACATTCCACAATAACAGGATGTTAGTTATCCTGCAGGTGTCTTACATACCCTTCAAATACCCCATGTTGGTCACCACTGTGATGCAGTGCATTTAACAGCAAAAATACATGAACATGTACAGCATGCATTCTGGGTAGATGTGTTAGATGTGTGCATGGAATATATCATAGCCATTACATGCCCGGTGTATTGGCAAGTATCAACATAAACCATACTCACCAGCTACAGGATGCTGCCTAGGTGGTATACCAGATGGACCTACATAAGAGGGTGAGAGATGCTAAGTCAGTGGCCACACTTGTGGCATTGCTACAGGGTGGGTGCAGCATTACAGTACATCAATAGTACAGGTCTACAATACTACCATGTACGCAGATCTGTTTATTACTACTATGCAGCAACAAACTATATATATATATATATATATATATATATATATATATATATATATATATATATATAAAAAACATATCAGATATGCATGATCTACCTGTACAGATACGGATGCATACGCAACAGTGGTCTACTGATGTGCCATGTGGCCTTACCTGCACGCTCTTCAGCACAATGGTGTCTGGCAGTTGTTGGCTGTGTGCACAGGCAGGTGCCACAAGGCCGGCGAGGAGCTCCTCAACTCATGTCAGAGGGGATGGATGGCATGGCCCCCCCCTGTTGTGAGGTGATTCCCCCAGACTGTAGCAGCATGCTGATGGGCATTATGAAGCAGGTCAGAACAATGAAGCTGAACCTGCTCATAACTGCAGTTGTGCAGTCCGACATAATTTACTCTGTAGACTAGGTCATTCCACAGGGTGGTCCACTCCTACTGCTCATGGGTGGCCTGGCCAAACAGGACAGGGTAGTGCTGGATTAGATAGTTCAGCACTATATCATTTTCAGCAGCTGAATAAGCAGGGAGGCATCCATGTGACATCTTGCCTGAAAGACATAAAGATGGAAACAGGTCTGAGCAACTCATACAGCAAGGTTACCACAGTTCTTAATACACATCTCTGTCACCCCTCCACCATATCAGTGACAACAAACTGTACACACAACTCAATAGGTATGGCTACAGCTTACCTACCAGTGGGACAGATATTGTGTTGTACCACAGTTTGTGCTATGTGTTTGTAGCCATGTTCCCTGTGTGGACACTATCATTGCTGGCCTGTTATGGACTATTCACCTGCATGCCATTGTCAGGGCCACTATGGTTCCATATATGCCTGTGGTATGCTTGCTATGTGATTGCTGCACATCTGACATTCTGTGTTATTGGGGCTATCTATGCATGCTGTTGGACATGTTCCGGGATAGTGTACACTATTACTTCATAGGTTCATAGGTAGGTACTAGGCTATAGGCCCTAGGGCCTATATAAGCCTAGCCAAAAGGTACCCTGGCTTTCGCCACCCAAGAAAATTATTTTCCTGTGCCATTGTCAAGCAGAGCCACAGAAGTGATCCCTGGGGTGAATTTCCTATCTCCCATCCAATCATTAAGATTTTTCTTAAAGAGTGCTAATGAGGAGCTTTGTTTGATATAGATAGGTAGTTTGTTCCAGAGTATGGGAAGTCTCTAGGACAGGAATCTATCCCTCCAGCATGTTCTGTTTATTGTGGTGACAAGATTTAGGTCCCTAGAGCGTGTAGCTCGGAGGGATTGGGATTTCTTTAAGTGGAGCATGTCCAAAAGCTCTGGGTTTGACATAGCTTTCTGTGTTAGGCAGAGATCGCCTCTGAGTAAGCGATATGCGATGGAGTAAAGCTGCAGTTTTTTGAGACAGTCTGCATAGGGCATCTGTTTGAGGCCAGTAATCTTCTTTGTGAGGTATTTCTGTGGCCTTTCCAGTTGTTGTAGATGTCTTGTGAGGTACATACCAAAAGGGGTGTTGTACTCTATAATGGGTCTAATGAGTGACGAGTAGAGGGGAACAATGACCTCTTTTTTCCTGGATGAGAAACCTTTTGTGATGAGGTGTGCCACATAGCAGGATTTCCTGACTACTGTGGCAATGTGATAATCAAAGGAGAGACTACTGTCCACCTGTGTCCCAAGGTCTCTTATCACACATTCAGTGTTAAGTAGACTACCACTTATGTGGTAGTTCATGGGTAGAGTTTTTACCAAAAGGGATGACAATGCACTTTTTGGCATTGAGCTTGAGGCCATGGCTTTGACACCAGGCATCTGTCTCAGTGAGGCCCTTTTGTAGGATGTCCACATCTTTTGAAGTTTTGATTATGGCTCCTAGTTTACAGTCATCTGCAAACTTCATTAGCCAAAGACCTTCTGTGTTAGCCTGTACTTCAGAGAAGTAGATACCAAACAGGGGAAGACCCAGGACTGAGCCCTGTGGTACTCCACTTTTCACTGGTCTGAAGTTGGATTTGGAGTCTGCTACTTTCACAGTGTGGGTTCTGTCAGTGAGCCAGTTAGCAACCCATCTTGTGACATAGGGATTTATACCTGGTTTAGTGAGTTTATCTATAATTCCAGAGTGGAGGATGGTGTTGAAAGCCTTGGTGAGATCTAGATAGGCTGTGTGAACCACCTTACCCTCATCTACAGCTTTGGTGACCTCTTCCAAGAAGTCTATCAGGTTTAGGAAACATGATCTGTCTTTTACAAGCCTGTAAACAACCATGCAGGTCTCGAACCCAGGACCCTATACACCATAGTCACAGTAGTTAACCACCAAGCCATCACATATGTTCTATAGCAGTGACACAATAGCATGTTTAGGGAATATTTGCCAGCAGAACCACCTCTCCAAACTCATCTGCGCATGTTATCAGGCCACATCACATGTGGGACCCACCCTGCGGCCTCCTCATGTACTGGTCCAGCACTACTTTCAGGTGGAACCACCTCAGGGGATGTTATCCCCCCAGGGGCACACACAGACATGATCCTGTCCCCCGAGGTCAAGTCCGGGGTCTATTCCATAATGGGCTCCACAGACACATGTGAGATGTGCTAGATCACCTTGAGGCACCCAGTACATATTCACAGGGTCTACATGCTCCTCCTGCTCAACCTCCAGGCCAGGCACCTTCGAGACATGGACTGCTGGTGTGAGTAGCAGTGGGTGGAAGGCTTGTTCCCCTTGTTTCCATATTGGGGACCATGGGGCTTCCACATTGCAGACCACACACACCATCCAGAGTGTTTACCCACCACATGTGTCATATACCACCCCTGTAGGCTGTCCTCTATATCTACCAACCCGGACCACCTCCACAAATATACCTGCCATGCTTACCCATATTCCTATTCCCTACTTCACAGACAAGGACAATGTGGTCCCAACAAGGGGTTCACATGTAACATACCTGTCCATGTTGCACACATTTACAGCTGTATATATCTGTGTGTATTGCTATGTGTGCTGTTCCATCCCACAAAGTATGCAGCACTGTGGTGATAATTTAGGGGACATGTATTTACATACATATATGTGTGTGTGTGTGTGTGTGTTTGTATATATGCATACATGTACATATAGATATATATCTATATATGTGTAGATATATATGATGTTTTATATATGTGTTTATATATATATATATATATATATATATATATATATATATATATATATATATATATATATATATATCTACATATGGGTATCTGTATATCTGTGGAAATACATGTAAATATATATATATATATATATATATATATATATATATATATATATATATATATATATATATATATATATATATATATATATATATATATATATATATATATATATATATATTCATGCCTCAAAACTCCTTCCTGCACAGCTGCACTGTTTTGCCTTGCTACAACACAGACAGGTGCCACATATAGACACAACCTAACATTAGGGGGGTATATGTAGGGCCAGATTGCAGGTAACCCTGTTACACACCTATGGCATTTCAGCATGCTACAATACAGGTTGACATGAGTGTCCTGCAAGTGGTGGGCTTTGGAAACCACGTGTCCATCATTATGGCATCACTTCCACCACCAGCTATTGGCCACAGTACTAAACATCCCTTCCATTACACACCACACATTATATTGGCATACATCTTGTCAGTCGGTGCTGCTCTACACAGTTGATGGGTATGGCCCACTACCCACAGGGACAAACTCTAATGTCCATAGCAGTTGTTCAGCTGAAGATCATTACAACAGCAACACCCGATGGCACATGTATATCATTCCACATAATCTACCCCAGTATTTTGCACTGGGAACTACAATCAATTACATGCATATATTCTTCACATACCTTTTGCGGGGATGAGGTCTGTTATGGATAGTATCCTTGTAGGAGGTAATTTTTTTATTTTTTCACTTCTTCTCCTGCTTCCTTTGTTGTATTTTCTGGTGCTGTTGCAGTTCAGGAGCTGTTGTATGTTTTCATTTTTTTTTCTTTCACTTTATTTCTCTGCATTTCTCTCTCTCTCCAGTAAATGGATTGAGCTGCCTGGAACAGATTGCAGCATGGCTTTTGTGGGTGATGCACATGATCAGGTTATGGCCTCTGTACCAATCAGTGTCCTCCACTTGCTACTTGCATGCAGTCAGCTGTGTACTACTTCCAATTATCACTGTCATGGCAACCCACTACTATAAATCCCTACATCATATGGGCATGGTCCCTTTACCTTTTCTGTATGGTTGACATCCTTCCTGTGTGTGGGGAGCAGTGTTACAGACAGCAGGTAGCAATCCCTCTTACAAGAGGACTTGCATACTCAGGCCAGCTACATATTTGTATGAGGTTCCGGAACTACAAACAGAGAGAGTGAGTACTGTTGTTGTATGCATTTTATAGCACCAGTGTTATAGGATTTGTGTGTACATACTAGTTTAACACGGACTGCAGTCTGTCTGCATAGCTCTCAACTGTATGCCTATCCACTTAATGGCCAGAGGTGTGCGTGTTATGTTCTGCGTGTCCGCCACACAGGTCTTGTGTCAGATATATCACTGGCTGTGTGTGTGTTGAGTGCTATCAGTACATGGCTACATCCATTTGTGTTTCTGACTTCATATTCCTGACTAAGGGTATGTTGCATACTATCCTGTAACACCAGCAACTTGCTTAGTGTATACCACCACTATTTCACATATGGGCCTGTGTTCCAGCCTCTGTCCTCCACCTATATACCAGGCTTTGTCCATATGACATGCTTTCAGGGGTTGTTATGTAGTGGCCTGTGAGTATGTCATGCTGCCATTCTGCCTTCATTCCACTGCTATTGTGGCCCCCACACGTATTGTGGGATTGGGTCCATATGTGTGTGGGCTTCATCTGCACAATACATGTGTGCCCTTATGCAGTCCAGAGGCAAGTGTATGTAACAGTGGTATATGGCCCTGTATGTCAGTCTATGGGGAGGATGCACCATAACTAACCTAGGCTGTTACAACATGTGGTGGTATCAGGAGTAAGCTGCCTTAAGATATCTGGATGTACATTACCATGCAATTCACCTTGGGTAAATGCAGGCTTACTGCTTCCTGCCATACAGACTGTTCTGTTTGGCAGTGTGATTGTGATAGTTTCTGTTATGCCTTGTTATGTAACAGATGCATCCTATTGTGTCAGCTGAGGTCTTTACCCCCTAGGGATTATGTACAGA
Organism: Protopterus annectens; assembly: GCF_019279795.1. Lineage (NCBI taxonomy): Eukaryota > Metazoa > Chordata > Ceratodontiformes > Protopteridae > Protopterus > Protopterus annectens. The sequence continues at coordinate 767,145,257 of NC_056733.1, forward strand.
GTGTAGATAGAGGCTCCTGGACTATACATCTGCATTACTTACCGTTGATTGATTGTTATCCTGTGGCCCAGTCTGTCTTTATTGTTGTACTACTTGAAGGCCTTGGCCTGGACAGCAACATATGTAATCCTTTCCAGAATACTGTATTCATTTATCTGTTTGACAGTTGCATTAGTCTGTTTATATGTATTTCAGAGCCTAAACAGCAATATGACATGGCATATAGAACTGTTATAGTACACAAATAAAGCTTTTCCATGTATGCAAACCTGTGTGCGGTGTTATATCTTTTGACCTCTCTGTGGGTATATGTTGCAAGCAACAATTGTCATTTGTATGGGTGACTCATACTGTCTAGTTGATAAGGTGGCAACTGTAGACATACTGGTTGTTCTGTATGGTGTGCACCCTCTACATATGCATCTTCCTATACATATCTCTGTGTGTGTGTATGTGTAGTTATATATATATATATATATATATATATATATATATATATATATATATATATATATACATATATATATGCATATATGTGCCTGTGTATATGTATCTTAGGACTGTTGATTGCTTCCACATTGTACATTCCCTATGGTAGCCAGACTGTACTGCATGATATGTTACTGATACCAATCTGATATCATACAGGTGAAATGGAGTACTGTTGACATCTCGTGCCCATGTTGTGTCAGGTCCTGGTTATAGGATTTGCAACAGTTGGTACTGTATTGCAGGGAAGACCTGTTTGGCTGTGGGGGGATATCAATACATACAAGACGTATGTTGCCTGGGTCTCCTCATCCCCATTAGTGGTGCATGCGGTCATACATGTTTTTATGTTCTGTTTTATATCTATAGATATATGTCTGTATACACATATATAGATATATATTTATGCTTGCATATATATATATATATATATATATATATATATATATATATATATATATATATATTGACACACACACACATACAGCTACATGTTTAAATAAATTTCCAGTATGGTTGAATGACTGTGCTGGATGATATGTTTATGAAAACTCCAGGGTTATGTACATCTGACAGGGCTTACAGTGCTTACTCCCGCTCCCCCCCACACTAATTTCTTTAAAAGAAAAGAAAAAAGGGTTGATAGGAAAGTGGTGAAAAAGGGGCACAAAGAGGGAAAGACAATAGGGAAAATAACTAGGGATGTGCAGGAAGGGTGTACGTAAGGTCCATAGCTGCCCATTCCTTCTACAGTAACAACTGTGCATATACACTGAATTTGGAGGTAGATTTGTCCACTTAAACCACTGAGAGAGGGGTGAGGACAACAATAATATGTTGTGAAGCCAATTAGACCAGATTACATGTGTCCAGTGGACACATGTGCAAAATGGACAGCTATGTATGGGGCGAGATTTTTCTTTGGGAACTGATTGCATTTTTTTTCAGGTGAGAGTGGGATGTTGGGGAGGGATAGGTATATTTGGGGAGTCAAGTTGGGTAGGTTAACAGACAAGGCAAACAAGATGGCTACAGGGGCAGTATATGACACATGTGGGGGATAAACACCTTGATGGGGAGGGATGTTAGGAAATCGGAAGCTCATGAGCCCCCTGGTGGACACATTGGGACTGAGGTCCCCACCCATGGGAAGTCGCAACTGCACCTTCACAGCCCCGAAGATGGCTGTGCTGGTGGCTGAGTCGGAGATCCAGGCCAGACCCTCTACTCACGACATGAGGCCCTTGAGCTGGCGTAGTAGGTCTCCAAACTCCCAGCTGAGCTCATTACGCACCACGACCTGAACCTGGTGACGGGTGACAGATTCCTGTCTGTGCCCGCTCCCAGGGGGTGGAGAGCCTCATCCCCTGAGGTGGTTCCACCTGAAGGTGGTGCAGGACCAATGGACAAGGAGGTCCCAGGTTGGGCCCCAGTCGTGCTGGTGCCTGGTGCCATGGCCAGCTGCGGTGGGATAGTTGGGTCCGCTGGTACCCACATTCCCATATGTGGTATGGTGTTTATGTTTTATCAACATATGTGGGTTAGTAATAGTCATCACATTTCAGGATTAGGTATAACAGCATGCATAGATATTCCCATTAACCCAGACACCAGATATGGAACAGTTGCATAGCAAACAGAACACATGCATATATGGGACCACAGTGGTAATTACAACAGCATGCAGGTACACTGATGGCACCATGCCACCAATGTTGGGGTATTTAAACATAGCACATGCATAGAAACAGATTTACATAATTATTAAACAATAGGACATATGTCCCAACATTACAGTAAAGTCAGCACATACAAATTAAGTTGGGTATTTAGTTTATTGTTGGAGATATTGTGGAGGGAGAAAGATGTCAATTAACAACTAGTATATTCCTGTAGTTTGCATTACTTTCCTAGTCAGTGCTGTTATCTGTACCTTACAAGTATTAGTACACTACCCTATTGCCTTACTTTGGAGAGTGGTATGGCTGTTGACAACGGTTTACTATTGTTTATTCGAATGGAAAAACATTTTCCGTTCAAATAAACGAATAGTAATACCGAAAGTAAAAACAACTAAAGTTAACAATGTTGAACCAAATGCTCGACGCATTTGACTCGACATTGTTGTCGAAACCACCACGTGATAGCCATATAGGAGCTGATGTAAATCAAGCTCCTATATGACAAATCACGTTTTTGATGTGGGGCAAGCCCCCTTGCACCCCCCACACCCCCCTACTTATATATTCTAACTCCGAGATCACACTACAGTGGGGATGTGGATAAATGTCCACTCCCCACTGTACCGCGATCTTCGTGTAGATAATTGACTTACACTTATGTGAATGCAGTAGTGCATTCGGATAAGTGGAGTCGACTGTCTGGTGCACAAATGTTTGTGAGTTCGACATTCTGATTTTTGGCACATTGCAGCCGACAGAATGTCATTCTCACAAACAATAGTAAACCATCGAGAACTATATACATGAGCTGGTTTTACCTGCAGTATACACCTCTTACCTGGTATACCTCTGGAGGAATTGTTTGTTAACACTAACTAACTGTTTCTACACATACTCCCAGATTCCTGGTTGATGTTATGCACATACGTGTCCATCTCTTTTTGGAAAGACTCTGGGCATGTCTTGACCACGTGCAAGTGAACCAGGACATATTTAGACTATTGCCCTCTTAACCCTTTAGTGACTTACAATACTCTTATACAGGATTTCCTAGACAGTTATATTATGCAGCACAGTGTGGGTGACAGTGATGAGTGATACCTTGTTATTCAGAGCAACTGCAACACTCACAATGCCATACAATACCTGAGTAAACAGTACCAGTACAGAGTATCAATTTTTATTTCTAGGCATAGTGTTCATATCTGACGGACCTGTGGGAGCAATGTTTGTTAGCACTACCTGAATGTTGCTACAATGATAACCAGATTCCACATTAGTATTATGCACATACATCTCACTCTGTTACTGTACACACTGTGGTCACAGCTTGACAACAAGGGGGGTGTAGATGGGACATACTTGACTTATTACTCTCATAACAGTTTGGGGAGTTGCTAGAGTGACATGTTTGTTCTTATAGATGTGTGACAAGCAGTTGTATTTGTTGTTTGCTGCCTAAACATCTGGGATCATCTCATTGATTTCCCAGGGGGACAGGGAGACAGGCAACAAATATGGGCCGATTTACTGGACATTCTGGACATATCTGTACAGTTGTGGGGTATGATTCTGTATGCAGCCCACTGCCACTCCCAGGATTCAAACCATGGCTCTGTGTATGCTAAAAATACAACAGTTGCAGTTGCATATGCTATTCGGATTTTGTTGTTTGTCTTTTCAATGTTTTCTGTCTTTGTCTCTCTCAGTTGTACTAAATGACCTCTTGGGATTACACCAGTCATATACAGACATTCCTACACATTTTATTTATGTTGCACAGTGTGAGTAACAGTGATTAATACAACAGTACTATTAAGTGATTGCAAATCTACATTACCATATGATACCAGAGTAAACACATGCAGTCCCGCAGTTAGATCTTTATTGTCAGGCTATTATGCTTTTATTTACATAAACCTATATGAGACTCTTCCTGCCATATTCTCTGGTGGATGTAGTACCTGCCTTAAACAATACAGGTTTTATACAGGCAATTAACTTGCTAATACTTTTAGATTTATTTCCTATGACAGTACATGCAAGAGTATTACTAACCTGCCTCGTGTCGCAACTGCGACATCCATGGGCCTCCTGGTTCACAGCCCGCTCACTTGCCACTGTGAAGGACATAAGAGGAATATTTAGCCATATCTATCCATAATATACATGAGCTGGCAATTATTAAACAGGTAGTGGAGTGATAGTTACACACAGCTGGGACCTCCCCTGTCCTCCTAGCCTCTTGAATCCACTAATCCAAGAGATCCCCCTTTCGCCGCTTCAGGTCGACATAGTGATGCCTGACCTGCTCACCAGTTTGGAATATGCCAGTGTGCACACACACACACACACACACACACACACACACACACACACACACACACACACACACACACACACACACACACACACACACACACACACACACACACATACACACACACACCACACACACACACACACACAATGGTGCACCACTGGCTTGTAATCAAGGCAGCTAAAACACCTCAAAATCCATGATACATGTACCATCTGCTATAAACTGAAATAAATATATACACATAATATACACATTGCATATCCAAACTGTAGACATTGACAAAATTAAAGATACCCCAGTGCAGAACACAGCACCCAACGAGGACCGAGTGAAATTCAAATTAGTTTACTATTAGACCGGTTTCACTGCTAAACTGCAACTTCATCAGTAATGAAAAAAATCATGGTAGTTATGTAACTCATGGAAGTCACATGATTAATTGATACATCAAAATCAGAAAAAATTGTGGTGAAAATGCTAAATGTGTAACATAATCTAGAAAAGATCTTACATTTAATGAACATCAATATAATTCATTGAAGAGTGTTTTGTTTATACAAAAAATACCCACAAAATCATATATTGATTGAATTTCAGTATATCCAGTATAGCTCACTGAAGGTTATTCAAATAAATAACAGAAACTAAAAGATTATAAATGGCCATTGAGACCTGGATGAAATAATGGTCCTGTTAAAGTGATCCATAGCTTTTCTTTGTTATCAATCAAATTATTTAAATAATGCTCCAATGAAGAAGCAACTATGTGCATTTTATCTGTACATAAAAAGTAAATCTATTGCCAGGATGATCTTAAGAATATTTATACAAGTACAGCACTGTTTTTTTTTATATTTTATATTGCTCAAATGAGCCGAGATTCTTTCTTTGAAGCAGCGAGCACTGTGCCCTATATAAAACTTTATGCAAAATAAATAAGCCATTTAGTACTACATATGATCATAGCTTTAATATCATACTAACTTTCATCCATCTTTCACTTGATTCTTTATATCAAACAGTTTATTATAACTGATCTAAATAGCTTTTTCTAATTCATCATCAGCATCCTTAACAACCATATCCTAAATGCCAAAACAGAAGAAGTAATAAGAACTGTTGGTTGTATCATGCTATGGCTGCCGTCTGTGTCTTTCCTGCATAAAATGTCTGTCCTTAGAAAGTTTAACTTGGTACCTCAAATTGCTCTGAAATTAATTTTCTGATGTATACTTTTCTGTAGTCTCAGGAATAACATAATGCCTCTGTATATTTCCTTTCTTTACAGAACAGATTACATTAAATATATATTTTCCCTAAATGTTGTCTGAATTATATTTTGAAACGTATTGACATGTATCTTTATTTATACACAATTTTAATTATTTATTTTGTCTAAAGAGATTTGACAGTATTTTATATTTCTTTTTTTCTTATCTGTACCCATTAATATCATATTATTTGCATGACTCTTGAAACACAAAGTATTTCCCCATCTTTCTAACCTTACTTTTTGCTTTTAATTTCTACCTTTGTTTGCTTATTTATTCATTTCCATTTCTTAACAGGATAGTCCAAATGACTGAAGGCCCAGGGAAAAAAGATCTAAAGACATATACAATACAAATGTGAATATAATAGGTGTGATGATATGGGCAAATGCCAGCATAACCAACTGGAGTTTTATAAAGAATGACATGTCATTTGTATATCAAATTGATGTGTACAGATGCTTGAGCTGAAAATGTATTTGTGAGCTTTGCTTGTGTTAAAATGTATCAAAAGTACGCCCAGCTGAAATGAAACGACATGTATATGTATTATTGCAATTGAATTAAATGTATGTTTTATAGAGGACACTGCCACAACAAAGCTAACTCTAAGAAAAATAAGGGAAATGGAAATAAGCTGTTAAACCATTAAACGGCACCCCATAGTGCTGAATAGGACTGGAGACACTGGGTCTGGGAAACAGATTTTGTCCATTAGCTCAGTGAAAAGAGGAAGGCCCCAGGCACTGCCATAAACATTAGGATGTGTACTGTGGCCATCTATGCTAAATTCCTGTCTGAGCTTCAAAGGGGAATACTTTAAGAACTTGGAGTCAGGTGACTATATGAGGTAATTCTGCCAGCCCTCTTGGAAATTATAATTTAGATATTAAAAAGAAAAATCTCAGAGTATAGAGTATTCTGTTTAGGAAGCCTGACTAGAAAGATCCTCACCCACAGCATCTTGCCTTGCGGCAGTAAGTAACTTAACTAGGGAACAGTAAAATATTCTTTGATTCAGTCAGACATATAGCAAAGGTTAGTTCAGAAAGTGTTTTTCTTTATTTGTATGAGTCTGTCCATCAGTGTTAATTTCAATATTTTCTGTGATTTGAACTCTGTGGTATGCTGTAAATATATATTCAATATTTTCATGTTCTTTTATTATTTATTATCAAATATATTTTAACTTTTATTATGGATGGTCCTTGTAGAAAGTATCTAACCTTTGAGAGTACTTATATTTATTTGGTGACACTGTGCAGGCCACCCCAGAAGGCCTAGCCATCTTGGTGAACTACTACCATTTGTATTAGTATTAATATTACACAGTATAATTGGACACCCCTTGTTAAGGGCTTTAGAGTAGCTGATTGTGGAGTGTCTGGTGCCAGTGAATCTACCTTATATCCTGGGCCAAGTTGGTAGAGCTGGTAATCTGTGCCAGGCTTTCCCAGGTATGTGTGTGTGTGTGTGTGTGTGTGTGTGTGAGTGCGTGCGCGCATGCGAGCGCGCATGGGTGTGTGTGTGTGTGTGTGTGTGTGTGTGTGTGTGTGTGTGTGTGTGTGTGTGTGTGTGTGTGTGTGTGTGTGTGTGTGTGTATGAGTGAAAATTAAATCTTAAAGAGTGTGTGTGTCAGCTACTTGGGGAAGGGATACAAAGCATTGTGTTCACAGAGAGGGTGCTAGAGGAATTGGCTTGGACACTTGGCTGAGGACCTAACCCTACAGCTGTACCATTGGGGAGTCTTATTGGGGACCTGGAGGGAGACAGATATAGAGACATCCAGAAGCTGGGCTGAGTGTGTTCCCTGTGTGCTCTTAAGGGAAAGTGTACTTGATGCAGGGAGGTCTGCATCTGGAAATACAGAATGTATCAATTTGTATTCTAATTTCATGTCCCTCTCCAGTGTCAGTGGTGAGGATTCAGGCTACTTGATTTCTGGCCCAGTGTGGGGAAGACACATATTGGTGGCAGTGGTGGGCATCACATTAGGTATGCATACAGTAACATTTGAGTGCAATATGATTTTATATGAACTTTATGTATCCAAGCTAAATGCTGCTTGTGAACAGATGAAATATAGATATAAACTTATGTGTGCAAAGTCATCAGTTTACAAACACAGTTGTATACAACAGATGATTAGAAAGAGCAGATTTATGTATGCAGTAGTGTAAGTCTGATATGTAAGGCTATGGAGTGCATCATCAAGGACCTAATTAACAAGGATATAGGGAATCACCAAACTCTGAATCCCACGCAACTTAGTTTTGTGAATGGTAGATCATGCCTGCTCAACCTGGTTGACTTCTTTGAGTCAGTCACCAGAGCTGTGGATGAGGGAAAGGCAGTTCATACAGCCTACCTTGACCTGGCCAAAGCCTTTGATAGCATTCCCCACTCAGGAATTATTGATAGACTCACCAAACTAGGCATCAACCCCTATATCACTAGGTGGGTTGCAAATTGGCTCACAGATAGAACCTACAGTGTGAAAGTAGCAGACTCCAAGTCAGACTGCCGACCAGTCACGAGGGCACTCCCACAGGGGATTGGTTCTGGGTCCTCTCCTGTATGGCATCCACTTCTCAGAAGTCCAGGCCAATACGGAGGGACTCTGGCTGACCAAGTTTACTGATGATTGCAAGCTGGGAGCCATTGTTAACTCCCCAAGTGATGTAGACATCCTACAGAAAGGCCTCACTGAGACAAATGACAGGTGTAGAAACCATGGCCTTAAGCTTAATGGCAAAAAAATGTGTCGTCATTCCCTTTGGGAAAAATTCAGTTCCCACTAATTGCCACATTGATGGTAGCCCACTGAACACTGAAGGCGTTATAAGAGATCTGGGAGCACAGGTTGACAGCAACCTCTCCTTTGATCACCGCATTGCCACTGTGGTCAGAAAGTCCTTTTATGTGGCACATCTTATTACCATGGGTTTTGCATCCAGGAAGAAAGAGGTCATCATCTCTCTCTACTCTTCCCTCATTTGCATGTACCTCACTAAACACCTGCAACAGCTGGAAAGGCCACAAAAGTACCTCATGAAGAGGATCCTCAGCCTTAAACATGTGCCCTAAATGACAGACTCAAAGAACTCCAGCTTTTCTCTGTCTCATGTCATCTATTAAGAGGTGATCTCTGCTTGACTTACAAAGCCATGTCTGACCCAACCCTGTTAGAAATGTACACCTAAGGAAATTCTAATCCCTCCACACCACATGCTCCAGGGACCTCAACCTCATTACCACAATCAACAGAAAATGCTGGAGGGACGGGTTCATAACCCAGAGACTGCCATTGCTCTGTAATAGACTTCCCATACATGTCAAGCAGAGCACCTCACTGGCCCTTTTCAAGATAAATCTTGATGAGTGGATGGGAAAGTTCACCTCGGGGATCACTCCAGTGGCTCTACTTGATAGAGGCACCGGGAACTAATGGTGGAATGAAGCCAGGGCACGTCTATGGGCTAGGCTTGTAAAGGCCCCAAGACCATTGGCCTAGTACACACCTATGATCCTATGAACCTATAAGAGTAGGCAAAAACAAAGATAGTGAATGAAGTTTAATAGTTGCACCATAAAAGAAATGCAGCTCAGCAGCAGCATCTACAGGCATTAATATTTTACATATATATAGTACACACACACATACATATATATATATATATATATATATATATATATATATATATATATATATATATATATATATATATTTGCTACATTATGTCAATATACCACTATGTCGACAGCAAGAATGTTGACTGCAAAAGGTGGACATCAGAAATGCCAACATTCAACTGCCCAATATAACCCCCCTACTATCACTAGGAAACTGGTCCTTAATGGTCTCTCTAAGACCAAGAACACTACATCAATGGGCCCAGACAATATCCCATGATGCCTTCTAAACAGCATAAACCATAACCTATCAGAGCCTCTGGAATTACTGTTTAACTGTAGCCTCCAAACAGGCTTCATGCCTCATGAATGGATAAAGGCAACAATCATCCCTCTGCACAAAGGTGGGCCATATACAGACCCTGGAAACTACAGACCCATAAGACTCACTAGTCTTATATGTAAAGCCATGGAAAGAATTATCATGGAAATGATCAACGGAGATATAGTAAACCTCTAGACACTGGACCCAACCCAGTTTGGTTTAGTCAAGGGCAGATCATGCCTACACAACCTGGTGGACTTCTTTGAGAAGGTCACGAAAGCAATGGAGGAGGGCAAAATCATTCACACTGCCTGCTTTCACCTGGCCAAAACATTTGACATGATACCCCACTCGGGTATTGTTGACAAACCCAAGAGGTTAGGTACAAACCCGTTTGTCACCCAGTGGATAGTCAACTGACTCACAGGCAGGACCCAGGAAGTTATAATTGGGGAGTCCACCTCCACAAAGAGGCCAGTCACAGGTGGAGTCCCTCAAGGATCAGTGCTTGGACCGCTCCTTTTTGGCATTTACTTCTCAGAAGTCAAGGCCAATGTCAACGGTCTCTGGCTGACTAAATTTGCAGATGATTGCAAATTATGAGCTGCCATTGAATCTCACACTGACACAAATGTTCTTCAGGAGGGGCTGACACAGACAAACAACTGGTGTTAGAGCCATGGACTAAAAATAAATGCCAAGAAATACATAATAGTATCCTTTGGGAAGTCATACATCCCTGGTAAGCATCAGATTGACAACATACCCCTTAGAGTTGACCCAGCAGTCAGGGACTTAAGGACACACATACATAGTAATCTAGCCTTTGTTCATCATGTGTCTACAGTGGTGAGGAAATCATTCTATGTTGCAAAACTTATAAACAAAGGTATGGCATCCAAGTCCAAGGAAGTCATTGTTCCACTGTATTCGGCATTAATCAGACCTATCATTGAGTACAGTGCCCCCTTTGGTATGTACCTAACCAGGCATATCCAACAATTGAACGCCCACAGAGGTTCTTCACTAAAATAATACAGGGTGTCAGTAATATGTCCTATGAAGACCGCCTCAAGGCCCTGTCCCTGTATTCTGCCTCCTACAGGCTTTTGAGGGGAGATTTATGCCTAGCATACAGGGCATTGTCAGACCCCACTCTGATGGAACTTCTGCATATCTGCAATACAAACAGTACCAGAATTACCCATTATAAAGACTTAAACGTTGCTTGTGATATAAATAGGACCTGCTGGAGAGAAACTGTAGGTATGTATCCCTGAAACTACCCCGTCTATGGAACAGGCTCCTCATCCATCTGAAGCAGAGTTCCTTCCTAACCCAATTTAAGTGCAACTTGGACAATTGAATGGGAAACCAGAAATTCATCCCTGGTTTGGAGCCTGTGTCTCTAATGGACAGAGGTAACATGTAAATGGTTCATCTCCCAGCCCCATGCTCAAGTGTATCAGAACTTATCAGAGATTTGGGATGCATGGCTAGGGTTAAAAAGGCCCTTGTGGTCATTAGCCTAGAAAACACCTATAAACCTATGAATGTATGAAGAAGTAAAACCACTGACACATGCAACTAACACACCCTCTGTCTACCATTTCCCATGCTGATTATATTTTTGAACTCCAAGATCTCACAGTCCCTGGGGAAGGGTAAAATTCCCTCATCTGTGGATTGCTGATCTAGCACAACTGTCAGTATTCTGCATATCTTGACCTTTTGTGGTTGACGTTCTTGCTGTCAGCATTGTGGTGTCTCGACTTATTTTAGTAGAACCATGTGTGTGTGTGTGTGTGTGTGTGTGTGTGTGTGTGTGTGTGTGTGTGTGTGTGTGTGTGTAGGTTTACATTCAAAATGTTGTGGCTGCAGTGTGAGATACCAGATATTCTAAAGTCATTTTGCACAAATTTGTATGAGCAAAAAAAAAAAAAAAGAACGCCGAATTCACAACAGCGAATGTGATGTTGTGAATTTGGCATTTTCAGTGGAGATTGCACTATAGTGAGGTTTGGGAAATGTATCCTTTCCCTCAATGTAGAGCAATCTCGGAATTTGTTTATATAAGTAGCAGAGGATGTAGGGGGGGCTACAGGGGGATTTGTCTCACTGCAAAACGTGTGTTGCATGGCACTGGATGTTGAGGTAAGTTCGAGTTGTTGACATTTTTTTCTTTCGTTATATTTATCGGTCACTATTGTAAATTTTGACAGTGTTTATCGAGTATGTCATTATTTGCAAAAAACATTTTTGAAAATATGATAGTAAACCATGTATGTATGTATGTATGTATGTATGTGTGTATATATATATATATATATATATATATATATATATATATATATGTATGTATGTATATACATACATATATGCATATGTATATGTGTCTGTATATATTGGCATGTTATGGTAAGATTTAATTTGAGATGTGTTACAGTTTAGGAAGTTAATGTACCAGGTGATTTTAGGCAGTGTTGGGTTTTGATAAGTGTTTAGCTTAGTTATAAAATTTCTAGTGGTATTTCTTTCTTCTGATATCAGAGGGAATAGTTTTTCATTTGATAGCTACAGTAATGGAATAAAGTGAGGCTCCTTAGCTGCTATGTGATTTTGTGATAAGTGCTTGATTTTGGTTTAGTGATTACATGGGTCCTGCAAGGCTGTATCTTTGCACAAGATTTGTCAATACTGTGTAATTTTTTTGGTTTGTTCAGTATATGATGCACAAGTTTTAGCAGGGATAGAAGCAGTGTATGTCAAAGTTCTAACAAATCCATTTTTGTACAGCTGGACAGTGATGACTCCTCTGGGGGAAAATGGTCTGGTACTATTAATACAACAAGATCCCAATTTGCCAGTTTCAGAGATCTAGAGATTTGTCAAGATTGGAGAAGACTACAGTTTGGGGAACAGTAAATATGTTTGTGCAATACCTGGTAGGACATTCTGTGCCATGAAATATTTACATTTATATAACTACGTAGTTTTTGATTAGTTTTGCCAATGGCATAGTCCACGTGTCAAATTTTAGTTTGCTAATGATGATAACACCTAGGACTTTAAAATAGTCCACTGTTTCTATACTGATGCTAATGAGTGATTTAATGGTGAAATCATCTGTTAGTGTTTTTTTGCTGGAATTCTTAGTCAACAACATAAGCTTTGTTTTATTGGTATTTAGTAGCAGGTATGACCTGAGCAGCCATTGTTGAAACATGTAGAATGCTTGTTGTTTGTTTTTTAATGTTTATCTATAGAGTTTGCAGTACAGATTAATGTAGAGCCATCCTCATATTATATTAAGGTAGCCAGAGGCATGTCATTAATGAATATATTAAATATTAAGGGGCCCAATAAAACACTTTCTGTGACTGGGAGAGGAGATGATATAATTCTAAGAGACTGGCTTCTTTGACTGAGATACCTATTAAACTATAGTACAACACTATTTTTACTTTAACATTCATAGAATCAACAAATAATAGAGATGAGGAACATCCTTAATCAAGTCCTACTATAACTTGATATCAGTTTCTTATGACTATTTAAATCGTAGGCCTCATAGCTAAGAAAATGCATCTAATAATGTTTGTTTAAATTGTTAGAGGCCTTCTGTTTGTCTGAATGCACAAATAAGTCTTGGTATATTTCAGCAATAATGCCAATGCATTCCTTAATTTGACCCCAGATCCTACTGCTGCCTTTTCTTTTTCCCTATACCTTCTAAATCCTTATCGATGCTTCACTTCAGTGTCTACTAATTCCTGTCATAATTGTTTTAGCTGATATCTTATAGTACATATTTAAAAGAAATATGAGACATATCCATTTTCTTTCTCTTTAAAGTCTGGTAATGTTCTTATATAATTTCTTCCAAATGTCTCCTCTAAATAGTTTCTTCAAATGTTTTTTTTTCATTTTTAACGTCTTCTCTTTACCTTGTATAACACAACTATTATTGTTAACTAATTCTAATTTTATTTTTCACCCTGTCATATCTATGCTAAAAAGTGAAACTGTCTACTTTTCTCTTTTGCTATGTACACTTACATTCCTTGTTTTTTATTTTTTTATGTTTTTGAAATGTTTTTTTTTTGTCTCCATTTCAGCTGACCATCACATCTGCCTAATTTGGGCATAAGTAATTCATTTCCTTACCTCAGAATTTCACCCAACCCAGCCACAGGGGGATACACAAGCCAGTGCATTTCTTCATGCCGGTCCCTAGCTCAGATAAATGGGGAGGGTTACGTTAGGAAGGGCATCTAGTGTAAAATTTTTGTCAGATCAAATATGCAGACAACAATACAAATTTCCATATCGGATCAGTTGAGGCCCGGGATAACAATGACTGCCTCCAGTACTGTTAGCCAACAGTGTGCTGGTGGAAATTGGGCTACTGTTGGCCAAAAAGAAGAAGAAGAGGGGGAAGGCATGCCCGGAGGCAGGAGGAGCAGAGGAAACTTAGGAGTGTGGACGTGATGGTAGAAACTTTGAATGTTGGCATTATGACTGGTAAAGGTAGAGAGCTAGCTGATATGAAGGAGAGATATTGTGAGTGGAAGCTAAGTAGAGAAGGGAGGTGATGATTAGTGAGCATCAGTATGGTTTCATGCCAGGAAAGAGCACTACAGATGCAATGTTTGCTCTGAGGCTGTTGATGGAGAAGTATAGAGAAGGTTAGAAGGAGTTGCATTGTGTCTTTGTGGACATATAGAAAGCATATGACAGGGTGCCTAGAGAGGAATTGTGGTATTGTATGAGGAAGTCGGGAGTGGCAGAGAAGTATGTAAGAGTGGTACAGAATATGTACAAGTGCAGTTTGACAGTGGGGAGGTCTGCGGTAACAGTGATGGATGTGTTCAAGGTGGAGGTGGGATTACATTAAGGATCAGCTCTGAGCCCTTTCTTATTTGCAATGGTGATGGACAGATTGGCAGATGATATCAGACAGGACTCCCCGTGGACTATGTTGTTTGTGGATGACATTGTGATTTGTAGTAAGATTAGGGAACAGGTTGAGGAGACCCTGGAGAGGTGGAGATATGCTTTAGAGAGGAGAGGAATGAAGGTCAGCAGGACTAAGACAGAATATATGTGTGTGAATGAGAGGGAGGATGGAGGAATGGTCAGGATGCAGGGAGTAGAGTTGGTGAAGGTGGATGAGTGTAAATACTTGTTATCAACAGTTCAGAGTGAAGGTGATTGTGGAAATGTGGAAGAGAGGTGAAGAAGAGAGTGCAGGCAGGGTGGAGTGGGTGGAGAAGAGTGTCAGAAGTGATTTGTGACAGACGGGTACCAGTAAGAGTGAAAGGGAAGGTCTACAAGATATTAGTGAGACCAGCTATATTGGTTGGAGATGGTGGCACTAACAAAAAAGTCAGGAGTCAGAGCTGGAGGTGGCAGAGTTAAAGATGTTAAGATTTGCACTGGGCATGAGGAGAATGGACAGGATTAGAAATTAGTATATTAGAGGGTCAGCTCAGGTTGGATGGTTTGGAGACAAAGCTGGAGAGGTGAGATTGCATTGGTTTGGACATGTGCTGAGGAGGGTGGCCTGATGGTTAAGGTGTTTGCCTTACAAACATAAGGTGCAGGGTTTGAGTCTCACAAGGGATAATTGGCTAGGCTTAAATGGCTCGCAAGGGCAGTTAGCTTAGTACTAATCTATGAACCTATGAACCTATAAGATAAGGTTTATGGATGTGGTGAGAGAAGACATGCAGGTGGTTGGTGTAACAGAGCAAGATGCAGAGGAAAGGAAGAAATGGAAACGGATGACCTGCTGTGGTGACCCCTAATGGAAGAAGCCAAAAGAAAAAGAGGAAGACTTCAGAATTTCCCTCAGGATAGGGTCAAGGGCTGTTTTGAGGAGGTCTTCATTCAGGCAGCTTTGAGACTGCATAATACCATTGGATTAGAATATAATTACTTTTGTATGAATGTAATCATTTATTAAAAAAATAAATAATACCCTCAGTGGCATCCTGCATCTCTCACTGTTTTAAGTTTTTCTCTCTTTATTACAGCTCTAATATTCACCCTAGTCTTTTCCCTGTTTCTGGAATTTCTTTACCAGCTTTGTCTATGCCATTTGATTCCTGAAATATGTGAAATCTGTTAACGGTTTATATTTCTTGCCTTCTGGTCAGTCTTATTTTTATGATGATGACTGTTCCTCGTGATTATTCTCTGATTCAACTCTTTTTTCATCAGTCTGTTTCATTTACCTTTCATACACAATTTCCCCTCTGTCCTTGTTTGAGCTATCGACACAGGTATCTCCCACCTGTGAAAAGTGTATACATTAAGGAATGCCTTCTTTTTCTTTATGACCCATTTCTCTACATACTGCATACTTCCTACAGCACTTTAAACTCAAGTACTCTTCTTGTTTACAAAAGAAAATATATTTGGTTGTCTCACATATCTCAAAATACCCCTTGTTCTTCACCCTTAAAAACAGATCCCGCTATGAAGTTGTACATCAAAAGCCATCGTACCTGCCTGCCTCAAAACTTATATGAATGTACCTGCTTGAAACTATTCCCACAAGTACACAACTAATCTCAACACAAGTACTCAACAATAACAATATATGCATGTGCTAACAACTGTGATTGTTTCTGCAAGCCCTCCTATACCTACACCTCATGGATGGCCTCACCCCTTATCTTATTATTCTAACTCAAGGTTGCATCATCTCACAATATTAAATAATACTAACTAAACATTCATAATGTCCTGCAACATGTCATGATCAATCAGATACAAGTGAAACATCATTAAGTAATCATAAAAGGATCAATTAAATATTGTACAACTGCAGGGGGATTCAGTATCAAAACGTACATGTTCATAGCTCTTCATTTTAAGTGTTAGCAGTCTCCTACCATCTATTCTTAATTGCAAATGTATTATTTGTGCAAATTCCCCCTCTTCAGTGCATGCTGTCTTTAATTTGGTAATAGTGCCTCCTGGAGATTATGTTGTCTATGCAAAATAATTCTGTATTTTCTGTTATTTATTTATTTATTTGTAAAGCAAGCTTGTCTGATTTGAAATAACCAATTTAAGTGGTGTGTCAGGGAGAAAAATCTCCAGTGCAAGAAATTAATGAATAGTAGTAATGAGCGAGATCAAAGTTCATTTATTTGAAGTATTGTGCTGCGGTAGCGTTGTCGCCTCACAGTAAGACGTTGTCCTGTTCGATTCTCAGCTAAAGTGTCTTCTGTGTGGAGACATGCGTGAATGGGCGTACCTTCGTTGAAGGTTGTGCGTCAGGGTTGGCAACTCGATACATAAAAATCTACTGCCAATCATTAGCAGACCGGAGTTCCGCTGTGGCGACCCCTAACCGGGAAAAGCTGAGAGATACAACATTTACAGAAAAATGTATCTTATGCTCTTTTCAGATTTTTCTTTATACAGTGGTTTCTTGTCTGAAATGAATTATTTTTCTCAAATCATCCACCTGAATACCTAATGGTTCCATGTCTGTGCAGAGGTAGATTTAATCCTTTAATGTATCTCTGTGTTCAAACATTCCTTCTGGGGCTCTTATCTTCAGCTTTAAGTTTTCCACAGATGGCCTGAGTAGAAATCCTCTCTGAAATCTTGAAATTTAAATGCCAAATGTCTATGTTGCTCCTTCTTCTTTATTTGATATTACTTCTTGGTCCTGAGGACAAAGACACTCCTCCGTCCACCTCTGTCTCTGTCTCTCTGTCTTACTTACTTTAGTGTACTATATCTGAGATGCTTCTAGTTTATTCATAGTATTTGACTGCAAACAATCAGATGCTTCACCTTGGGAATGTTCTTCAATCTGTACAAGGAAAATAAGTAATCTGTGAGATCTACCAAGTAAAAATACTTTGTTAGTAATCTGATTTATTGCATTATAAATTGTGCGCTCTATTTTCCTGACTTTTGCATTTATTTTATCAAGATGTTGCTTAATATCTATTATCTATCTATCTGTCTATCTATCTATCTATCTATCTATCTATCTATCTATCTATCTATCCATCTATTCTTCCATCATCTATCTATGTATTCACTCATTTATGTATTTATTGGTTTATAAAAAGAAAAGGTATTGGTTTGGGCAAATTGGCAAACATTTATGCAACATTCTTTGACTGCTGTGAAAACCACTCTGTGAAAGCTGTGAGATAGGAACGCTCTGTGACTACTTTTGGTTTCTGGGTTTGCACTTTTTATGTTTACATTATTTTTCTTGTCTTTTATTCTCGTTTCACTTATTTTATTTTAAATTTGATCTTTTCTTATTGTTTAAAAGAAAGTTTTTGGTTAGGTCCAGTTAGCAAACATTGCGCTGCATTCTTTGACTAGAATGAGATTGATTATCTGAGAAAGAAACAAAGAAAGAGGACTGAGAGACTTCATCAAGCCCTGCAGCATCTTAGATTAAATATTTTTCTGGAAGTTCTAGTGCCGATTGCTTGCCTTGAACTGCCCGGAGTCACTCATATGTGTTCGTGTTCTGTGTGTGTGTGGGGTGGGGTGGGCATCTGTCACCAGCTTGAGTTAGGCAGCTTCAGCTAAAGTCTTTTTGTGACTGGATGGCTGACATTTCATTTGGCGCTAACTTGGTTTGAATTTGCACAGATTGGCAGTCTTTTCTTTCTATTGACCACATTACACAGTACAACTGAAAAGTAGAAAAAGAGAGAGGAATATGAGACTTTACCAAGCTGTACAACATATGGAACTGCACTTTTCTGGGAGTTTGAGAGTATAGTGCTTACCTTGACCAGCCTGGAATGATTTCTACTTGTTCATAGTGGAAGAAGGAACAAGAACCACTGTCCTCATCACCAATTTGAGTGAGGTGACTTTTTCTTCTAGTTTTCCTGAGATTAGCTGACTCTTGTCAGGGGGTTTATGTGCTGTCTACCTTGACCTACCTGGGGTGCTTCCAACTTGATCCTTTTGAGAGACAGGGTAAAAGAAATTGCTCCAGACTGTAGCTCAAGTGAGGTCACCTGCTAGAGTCTTCAGTGATTGGCTGGCTCATGCTTTCACCGAGTGCTGCCTAGATTTAAATTTGAAGTTTTGTACAGTTTGACACCCTTTTTTTATTTTGTTTTGCTGTGCTGCACATCACTGTATTCTGCAGTATAGTGAAAAAAATAACTTTTAAGTAATTGAAACACAGACTTATTTTTGTCTAGCAGCAGTTTTATTCCTAGAATCTGGTAAATTCTACATTCATGTGACACTCTCCTTCACTCAACTGCAGCTTTGCACATTGCAGGAGGTAAAGGTTGTTCTTGTTCTAGTTTTATCTTCATATTTAAGTGAGTCGGTGGTGGTGCTGCGGTAGCATTGTCGCCTCACAGTACGACGCTGTCCGGTTCGATTCTCAGCTAGAGCGTCTTCTGCGTGGAGACATGTGTGAATGGGCATACCTTCGTTGAAGGTTGTGTGTCAGGGCTGGTAACCCGTCACGTAAAAATCAACTACCAATCATTAGCGGACCGGAGTTCCACTGTGGCAACCCCTAACCAGGAAAAGCCAAAAAACACAAACAATTTAAGTGAGTCTTTCAGTCCTTGATATCATTATGTTTCACTCCTCGTTACTACATAGTCCTTGTATGATTCTGCTGCACTGAATAAATCACCATTCTCAAGTGCTGTTATACAACCGATTTGCGATTGTACAGAATATTTCACCACTCTCAAGTACGGCTGTAAGACTATGGTACTGACACTGTTTGCTTATGCTGCTTGCTTGTTTGTGAAGGTTCCTTATAGTGAGTTTAGTCACATTTGCTCACTTTGGTTACGATTGCACCAAACGCATTGTCAAGTCCTCAAGTGCTGTTATAAGACTGTTGTCTTCCATACCTCTCAACTGTCCAGAATTTTGCAGAATGTCCAGATTTTTGCTTCACATTTTTGGTTTGTTTCTCATGAAATTGCTGTTTTCTGGTAGATCATTGTCAAATAATTGAGGATTGAAGTCGGAATTTAATGAAACACATTTGAGATTCAGACTTCATACCTTTCAGAAAATTTAAGTTAATGCAAAACATGTTATTCTGTCAACCTTCTAAGTTTGTAAGAGCAGTATTTAAAAGTTGTCCTTATTTTTGGGCCTTTGTACCCCCATAATTTACGACTTTGTCCAGATTTCTTGCTCCAAGAGGTTAAGAGGTATGTTGTATTCCTTTGTAGTACTCATGTTTGTCAGTGAAGATTTCATGTAGTTGTTGTAGTAATTTTGTTGCTGTTTTTTGTGTGTTAGCCTTCTACAAATTAACAGTCTGCTCATCTATGTGTGGCATATTTATTATTTGCCTCCTCCTCCAATAATGTACCATTCTGGTGCCTTTTTGAGGTTGTCGTTCATGATTACTGTGTTAGACTCTCATTGCCCAGATTTGCTAGATGTTGCCAGGGTCAGTTATTGTGTGGCATGGAATGCAAGCTGTGGTAGTTTGTCATGTTCAATTATTCTTAGTTCATTTTGTCTGCTTAATTTGTTTTACATCCATCTCTCTCTCAATACAGCTATCCCAGATAACTCAGGCTTGGCGAATGGACACCATCTGGTCAGTAGCTTATTGACCTAGACCTGCTGTGCTTTATGGTGGACATACATACTGGTCATTAGTAGTGAAAGGATCCCTTCCACCACTAGGGTGGATCCCTGGTGTAGGCTGGAGTAAGCTACTTGCTAAGTAAGTTTAACACTAGCAAATACTCATGGCGCTTTTTGGCAGCATTAGTCAATTTAACCAAATCACCTAATGCAAACCATGGCTGATGCCTAAAGAAGTTGGTCTGCAGAGCTCTACAGATCTCTTTCTATGATAGGTACCACCTAGAGTCTGTGCTGCTGCCACACTCCATTCCAATCTACTGGCACACCTATCAAGTACTAGAAATAGGGAGGAGTTCAACTAGTGCTTCCTACTCTTGGAGAAAGCATATGACAAGATCACAAGAACACTGATTTGGATAGCTCTGCAATTGTTCAAAGTCTCAGCTATACTGGCCGAACTAGTGCAAGTTATGTTCAAGGACCCAGTGACACAAATATGGACAGTGTTTTTCTCACAGAGGGGCTTCCAGTGGGAGTGGAGGTGCATCATGGTTCAACTTTGAGCCCACTGATGTTCATACAGGTGATGGACTACATTAGCAAACAGGCTAGAGGGGACAGAGCAACAAAGCTGATTATACAGATGATGTGGCACTACAAACAGACTCTGAACAGGAATTTTAGGAAATAATAGTGGACTGGAATGCAAAACTGAAGCCACATCAAATGGGACTGAGTACAGACAAGGCAGCTGTAATGGCAGCAAATGGGAAACATTAGAAGTTGCTGGAAACTGAGATATAAGTGAAATAATGGGACAAGTTAATAGCTTCACGTATCTGAGAGCGGTGGTTGAGGAGAAAGGAAATCTGGATAAGAAGATTAAAGCTAGAATCAGTGGGGTTGCAGGCACCTGGCACAGGGTATCTGGGGTAGTGTGTGGCAGAAATGGGCTGAAGAAGCTGAAAGGAAAGATTTACAAAATGCTGCTGCAACCAGTACTTCGGAATGACACAAAAACATGGACTGAAAAGACAGAGTAGTTCTGAAAGCTTGAAGTGATAGAGATGAAGTGCCTGAGGTTGATGGTAGGATGTACACTCAGGGATAATCAAAGAAATGAGGACATTGGATCAGAAGCCAAAACACCCCAAACTGCAAAGAAAGTCAAGAAGAGCAAATTACAATGATTTGGTCTGATGTGCAAGAAAGCAGAGATGATTTTGAGAAGAAGATTTAGAAGAGACAGGAAGAGGGCAAGAAGAAACAAAGATGCCCAGCCAGGAGAAGGATGGTATTCATGAGAAAAGACTTGTGAGAGCCAGGCATCACTATTGAAGAAAGTAGGAGAGTGGCACTGAACTGAGAAAAGTGGCAACAGCTGAAGCAACACTCTGACCGTATGTAGAAAAAGCAGGAAAAGTGGAGCTGATGATGACGCCTGATGATGATATTGACATGTCCATTTAGAGTGAAGTATTATGTGTAAGCTGCAGGGGGTTTTTGCAATGCACTTGATGCTTACCCTAGATAACATACTCTATTCTTCATCATCATTTCTCCTGCTGATACCTAGCTTTCCACTCTGCTACCTGACCCCACCCTCATCCTTTCAATCTATTCAACCTCAGCCTTGCACACCTTATGCACATAAGCTGTCATTCGCCCTTCAGTGCAACTATGGAACCACAGTGCACTCTAGCTCCTTCTTTGGTCAACCTTTTAGTACTTGAAATTCCAATACAGTATAGCAACTTCCTCATATTTATCAACAATCCTTCAATTTTATCAGACAATACACCAAATGTGAGAGATGTAAAATAGTATGAGACTATCCTTGGTGCTCTGGCTGCTCATTAGTATGAATACCCCCTTAAATCTCTCCTGAAAAGAAGCAACGGGCATAGTGGGATTAATCCAGTCAACAAAACATCAATAAAATAATAAATAAATAATATGTAAATTATATATAAATAATATATATATATATATATATATATTCAGGCTGGACGCAATCACTAACTACCTACATGTATCAGTAGATAGCACACCAACATTATACTGCACTGGTACCAAACATTACACCTACATATATGATGAAGTGATAAAGAAATCTTTACCTAAGCTTTGCTGACCACATAATAGCAATCCTCAACTACCAACACTCACCTCTTAGATTGTATCTACATCTACACCTTCCATACCTACTGATACGAACCATCACTACCTATGAGGTCCTGGCCTGTAGGCAAACACAAGTAACTAGTGCATCTCTGCAGTTAGGCACATTGTGTCTCTTTTCAGTAGACTGGACGAAGTTGGGGTGACAGCTGTTTCTCTGTTACCAGAATTTGTGATGTGACAAAGGTTTTTCCATTTTTCCGTTCTTCCAAATATAACTATGACAATGTGTTTTCCCAGGAAGGTATACATGACATTAGATGTTCTACCTTAAATAAGATTGAGAGAGACATGATTGAACTCTCTGTGCATAAGTCTGAGTCAGGAAAGGAACTTATCTTGAGCAGTATGTTGTCATCACCAAGTTTAAGGATAAACAATTGAGTTTACCAATTTGCTGGTTAACAGGTGTTATTCCAGGGAAACCTAATATATATCAGAATGAGTTGCAATGGCTGATAGACCTATCTGCTTCTCCAGGGACACTCTATACTTTGCAATTTATGTCTTTTACATATTGGCTAAACATTTACTGCCACCATAGTATATTTTTAGGTAGTGTCTAACTCCTGGGCATATCAACATAGTAAAATCCAATTTGGCTTAAATTATGATGCCACTGCTTGATGCTAAGAGTTTTAATAAAAACAAACAAAACAAATGAGGTTTTCCTGCTCCTCAGACATATTCATTCATATATGTGCAGTCACAGAAACATCATTTAATTATTTGGATAGCATCACCCATTACACCTGAGCCCATTCCCCTCACTTAGGCCTCTGGGAGCTGCAGGTATATAGCTGCATATATAACTGTGATCCCATTATCACATGCTTGATCTCACATAACACCAATCCAGAACTTATTGATGTCATGATCACTTTAAACAAAACCAGCTGTTATTTTGTTCTTAATCTCTAGGGACCTAAACCTTGTCACCACAATAAACAGGACATGCTGGAGGGATAGATTCCTGTCCCAGAGACTTCCCCTACTCTGGAACAGGCTACCCATCTATGTCAAGCAAGGTTTTTCATTAGCACTCTTCAAGAAAAATCTTGATGAGTGGATGGGAAATAGGAAATACACCCCGGGGATCACTTCTGTGTCTCTGCTCGACAGTGGCACAGGAAAATAGCTTTCTTGGGTGGTGCAAGCCAGGGAACCTTATTGGCAGGGCTTATGTAGACTCTTGGGCCAATAGCCTAGTACCTACCTATGAACCTATGAATTACAGGTCCTCATTCATGTGCCCATTGACCATGAAATTTACTTAATTTTGTGAGAGAATATTCATATTAAACTCAATGTGCTACTCTTGGGTGACTTTAACCACTCGGTTATTGACTGGCACGCCTATAATAAGCATCTATGGCATTTCTTAAACTTTATTAATAACAACTCTCTAGATAAAATTGTCTGTTTCTTCAGTAAGTGTGCAAAATTTCTTGATCTCATCTTTACAAATCTTTGCCCAGCTTATATTTTGACGCCAACCTCTTATCATTTACTGATTAACTGGAGAAGTTTAAAAGTTCACCCCCATGATGATGCCATTATGGGTGATTCTATATATGCCTCTTGAGTCTATTCATCTTTCCCCGTCCATCATATGTATAATGGGAATTCAAAAACAATTCCTTTAGGTGGAATTATCAGATAAAGAAACTGATAAGGTTGAACGTAACGTTATATATCATTCTTTTTTGTGAAAAAGAAATACAACTTTGCTGAGTAAGACTCTCAAGAGGACCATTAGGTAAAGTGAAGTTATTTACAAACATAACATTGTTAGCTCCCACAAAGATAATCATAATGACATTTTAACTCAGCTAGGAAACTTAGGAATAACACCAAGTCCTACTTTAAATTATTATCTAGTGGTAAAACTTATTCTGATACACAAAACATCTTGAATATCTTAGTTAGCAACTTCCTCTCCAATTTCACCCTGCTTGCTCACTTCTCTGTCACAGGTATATAGGTTGTTACTAGGCTAATGACCACTAGAACCCTTACGAGGCTAGCCATGCACCCAAGACATTTTAACCGTACCCTACACATGATCCCCAAAATACTCCTCCATCAAAATCAGTCTAGAGCAGCTCTTCTAAAACTAAAAATACCAGTTCCATGGGTCCCCAACAACATCCCTGGCTCTCTCCTAGTAAATGGTAAACAGAAGGTTGATTAGTCCTCCCAAACCTAGTTAGCCATAACCTACATACTGGCTACAAATCAGACATTTAGAAGGCCACCAAAGTTGAGTCATTACCACAGACCTTGGGAGCTATAAACCCATAAGACTCACTAGTACCATATGTGATATTATGGAACAAGTCATATTAGAACTTAACTCATTAACACTTATGTGGTGTCAAATGCTGCACCTCTTACAGCCTGCACAACTCCTTGAATTCCACACCATTTTCTGAAAAATCAGCTTAAAACGCATAATATAATCAAGGCTTTTCTACTGTGGGACATCCTGAACTAACAATCTTAGTGTCATTTTAATGATAAATGCCTGTCCTTTTTATTTTTGCCTATTATAAGCTGGCAAGTCACTTAATTAAAAAGTCAAACCCATGAACGTTCTGCATGCCATAAGGCTGTGGGTGTTAAATGAAAGAATACAAAAAGGCACTATAGTCTTAAATGAGTTAATAAACAACAAAATCATTGACCTACAATACACTAACCTTCCTCAATTTAGGTTTGTGAAAGGACAATCTTCTCATGTTAACACAGTTAATTTCTTTGAAAGACTTACTAAAGCCATGGACAAGGGTCAGTCTGTCTACACTTCCTACCTGCACCTGGCAGAGGCTTTTGGCACCATTTGCTATGCCGGTATTCTCAATAAGCTTAACCAACTAAATATTAACTTCTATAGCTCATAATGCATAACAAATATGCTCACTGACAAAATCCATGCAGTGAGGGTTGTGCTACCTCTTTCAAAAAAATCACTACTTTCTTCCACAGGGTTCTGTTCTGGGACACTTCCTCTTTACCATGTATTTCTGTGATATGAGGACAGATATTAAACATCTTTTGCTGACCAAATGTGCTGATGAGTGGGAGCTGGGTATAATTGTAAACTCCCCTGCAGATTCACTGATACCCAACAAGGCTGCATCAGACCAATGCTTGATGCGCTATGTGCTCAAATTTGGTGCTAAAAAATGTAATGCAGTCTCATTTAGGAAAAATGTATTGTTATACCATATAACACCCTGTATAAAACCAATATTGTCATTAGAGATCTGAGCACCTTCATTGCTGCCCTTTGACCATCATGTGTCAACTGTAGTTTAGAAATCATTCTACCTTGTTTAATTTTCAAGGAAATATCCTGTACAGCCAAATAAGTCATAATCCCTGTCTTCATACATCATTAGGCTCAAAACTGAATAGAATCTTCCTTCAGCATGTACCTATCAAAACACCTCAAATAACTTAAAAGAACTTCAAAGATCATTAACTACGAACATCACAGAGCCAGTCTCCTTAAAGCAACAGATGGATTGAAAGTCCTTTCAGTCCATTTCAACTGATACAGACTCCTTCATGATAACTTTCACTTACTCTTCCATGCTGTAACTTACTGTTTCCAACCTGATGCCCTTCACCATTGATAAAGCTGCTAGCACCAGAAATATTTGTACCAAGGATCTTAGCCTCTGTTGCCACCCCACATAAACAGTATTTGCTGGCATGATAGATATCTAACCCAATGTATCCTTTACATATGGAAGGAACTTCTCTTGCATATCTAACAGTGTGACATCTTTACCATTTTTAAATCTAGCCTTGATGTTTAGAAGGGTAATTTCAAATTCAGCCCAAGAGTATGTAGTTGGGCTCTCCTTAATTGGGGCATTTAATACATTGATTCATTTATTAGGTTGTGAATACACTTACAAGTCTTTGGAGTTGCTTTGGATAGGCTATGCTGTTTTAGATTGAAATGAGACACAATTGTCAAAATACTTAAGACAATCCTCTCCTCCTTAAATTGGTCATTCATTTTAAGTTTCCCGAGACAAATTATGCAGCCAGATTATTCAACACTGCCCTCAAAAATATCCAAGACACTAGCTTCTCACTTATATCAAGACTATATAAAGGAAAGAAATAATGACTGGATTACCAATTAACTGAAATCAAATCACTACTAAGAATGAGGGATGAGGCCTGTCCTAACTGGAAAGGAAATCCTACCCAAGAAACTCATCAAAACTTCACACAGCTTGGAAACTTAGCAAAACAAAGCAATAAGATGTCATAAAAGTAAATTTATGAAATCTAAACAAGATTCCCTATTAAACTCCTATAAAATGTTCTGGATAGAGATAAGGCAATTAACTGTTAGAAAATGCCCAACAACCCAACAAAACTCTAAACCAAAGTTCTTCACATATGTCTTTCTCCCAGAATTTTGTAAAATCCCTGCAGTCTCGAATACTGATACACCTGCCCCTTGTGACTCAGACCCCCTTATATTCCACAGTTTTACTTCAAACATGTAAAAGCTAAAGACATTGAACCAATCCTAGAACAAATATGTAATTACAACTCCCTTGTGCTGATGGCCTACATCCTTGGTTCTTTTTTACTGTAGGAAATTCATCACAGAATGTCTTAAATGTGTATACAGTCAATGCTTAACTCAAAACACAATGCCAAATATATGGAAAGCTGAAATAATAAACAGACTTCCAAAACAATGGAATCCCTCCAAAGATTTGCAATACTACCCTGTCCACATCCTTCCAACAGTAGGAAAACTACTAGGAGATACTCCTACACATTCAACTGTATCAGCTTCTCAGGAGTCCCAATCTTCTTTCACACAAACAGCATGGATTTGGCTCAGTCACAGTGCTATGAAAGCTTTATGGACACTAACAGATGAAATCTCCTTGGCATGAACAAATGGCAGCTTACATACTCCATTTTATAGAACTTATCAAAGCATGTGATCTTGCTGATCACTGTATCCTGTTATACCATCTACTTGACATATATGTCAATTAAAATACCATTCCCTTGTTTGACAACTTTCTATTAAATCATCACTTCTCTGTAAAAAGACATTCTTCACAATCATCTACCTTCACTCTCAAAAAAAGGGGTCCTCGTTGATTGACACTATACAATAATTGATCAGACACTCTGATAATGGATTGGACATACTCATAAAGTAACTGGATACATTAAGATCTGTTATAGTGTCAGGCTAATGCAAATAGTGTACATAGTTATTTAAGATGTTATGTATAAATACTATGGAATTCATTCAAATTTATTTGAAAAATAAAAAAAAGTTTGCGGAAAAAAGGGATCCTCAATGTTCTGGCCCCCTACTATTCTCCATCTATATAAATAAACTGGTTTACCTTTATAAACGCGATTTGCAGAAGGGCAAACTGCACATACCCGAAAGGCAGTGTGCAAGATATACAAACGTCGAATGTAAAAAGATGCGAATGTGTAATGAGCGAATGCACAGTGAGATTCGCTCATTGCACATTCGACATTCAGGGGTGGATTGCACTATAGTGGGGATTGGAAAATGGTTCCTTTCCCCACTGTAGTGCGATCTCGGAGTTAGAATAATAAAGTAGGGGGGTGTGGGGGTGCAGCCCCCTACATGGGGGGTGCAGGGGGGCTTGCCCCCCTGCTTTACACTTTGCTTTTTTAATTCGACTTTCATGTTAAAAAAACAGTGACTCTGCTGTTTGATTTGCTGTTTTTCGAACATGTAGATCTGTCGACATTGTTAGTTTCGTGGATTAGAGTCGCTCATATGAGTACTCACCCTTCTGCAAATCACGGTTATAAAGATAAACCAAATAAACTACTTCATGAACTTCCTCACATTTCACTGTATCTCTATGTAGATGTCTTAGTTGTCTACTGCTGTAATCAATCACTGTCACTGTTAATGAGGAGAAGTCCAATCAGTCTTCCTTTTACTTACCCAACGGATCAACTACAAAAACTTTGGCATCGAGATAAAAATGTCCTCCTATCTACATATCACTGACCCTAAAAACACTCCTAAAGAAAATACCAATGTGTTTAAATATCTAGGTATCTGGTTAGACCCATCACTAAATGTCACTTTCCAAACAAATAATTTAAGGAAAAAGAATTACTCTACTACTTTGGTTCAACAAAATTTCCCACTTTTTCTCCAAAGCATCCAGAACATAAACAGGAAAAATATCCTTGTCTCAGAAGTGATATATGGCCTTTTGCCAGTAGCATCAGCAACAAAGGATAACTAAACACATCCAAACAATTACTATCCGGATCTCTAGATTCATTACATTCTCCACAAAACATGAACACCATTGAAAAAACTCTAGAAAAAGCAAAAGGTCTCCCAGTCAAATGAAATGCCAAGTTCTGCTAGGCTGTCAGCCGTTCAGATTTACACACAACCAAACAATTTTTCCCCTGGCAACTAAACAAATAAAACTTCCCATCATATAGTCATTGAA
This sequence comes from Protopterus annectens, assembly GCF_019279795.1. NCBI lineage: Eukaryota > Metazoa > Chordata > Ceratodontiformes > Protopteridae > Protopterus > Protopterus annectens. The sequence continues at coordinate 767,174,263 of NC_056733.1, forward strand.
ATGATGACAGGTCTGCTTTCTCACTGCAAGTTCCTGATATCAAGCTTCACTGTACAGATCTCTGCCTCTTAATTTATGATCTCAAATTATGGGAATCTCTTCCCTCTGATCTTAAACAAACTCTTCCCTACTCAGAATTCTGGCATCATTCAAAGGCCTGTGCCTTTTTCCAATGTTTAAATTCTAAACATCTATAATTCTAAAATTATAAATTCTAAAATTATAAAGTTTCCTTACTTGCTTACTTGTTGAAAAGTGTTTGGAATTATATATAATGGTACATGCTTTTATCTACTTTATGTTATGAAAAGTTCTGTCCATAGTTGTATCATGTTTACTGCAAAGTTCTTTCTGTTGTTGTATTGTATCTCTTTATTATTTTTGCAATTTTGCTGGGGCTGAGACTAAAAGTGGTCAGTTGTGATTAATATTTTAGCCTGGTTAACAAACTCAGATTCAAATTCAAATAAATAAATGAATCAAAAGAGAAAATTAATGACACTGTTATTTATATATATTTCATTGCATGGATGCTCTGGGACACAATCACCTGACCTTCTTCTTTCGGCTTTTCTCAGTTAGGGGTTGCCACAGCGGATCACCTGTCTGCTCATGATTGGCAATGGAGTTTTATGGTGTTGAGTTGCCAGTCTGGCACCCAATCTTCCACAGAACGCACACACACACATGCTTAGGGCCAATTTAGAGTGTCCAATCCATCTACAGCATGTCTTTGGGATGTGGGAGTAAACCAGAGCACCCCGAGGAAATCCACATGACCACAGGGACGACATGCAGATGCTGCACAGAAGGCACCCCAGCCGAGGATCGAACCAGAGAACCTCTTGCTGTGAGGCAGCAAGGCTAACTGCTGCACCACCGTGGACACAATTACCTGATAATCCCACTGAATTATATGCAGAGACAAGCCTCTGCTGTTCAATGACTGCTGAATCCTACACAAATGCACTTTATAAGCACTTACACGAGTGCATGGATCATGCTATCACTAATAGAACCAAGATGTTATCCTCCAAAAAAGGAAGCCAATCTGGTGGTCTTCTGCCATAAACAAACTCTACAACAGAAGAAAGAAATTGTTGCAAAAAAGAGTAAAATCCCATGACTGTAGGAACTCCCTGGTCAACCTCAGTAAGAAGCTGAGATCCCTCATAAAATCCTCCAAAGCTAGTTACGAAAACAAAATTGCCACTGACTCTAAAGACAACCACAAAGCATTCTATAGCTATGTCAAGAATCTAAATGGGAACACTCAGATCTGCTCTGAGTTACAGCACAATGGCACTAAATATACAGAACCAACTGATATTGCCAACATCCTAGCAGATAGGCTCAGTGCTAACTTTACCCCCCTCTCACCCCCTAGAGGGCCCATCTCTATACTGGAAGAATGCAAAGTTCCTATAATCATGGCTGCACAGGTAAAAAACACACTCTCCAAAGCCAAGAACACAGCATCCATGGGACCTGACAATATCCCAGGCTGCGTTCTGCACAAACTACAGAATGAACTGGCACCCTACCTAAGTACCATGTTCAATCATAGCCTCACCTCAGGCTTTGTACCCACTGAATGGTGCACCATGACGGTTATCCCACTCCACAAAGGGGGAGCCATGACGGACCTTGGGAACTACCGCCCCATTAGCCTGATGAGCCTGGTCTGCAAGGCCATGGAACGTATCATTGTGGAACTCATAAACAAAGACATTGGTAACCTCCAAACTCTGGACCCTACCCAATTTGGATTTGTAAAAGGCAGATCATGTCTCCTAAACCTGATTGACTTCTTTGAAGCAGTCACCAAAGCCATAGATGAGGGTAAAATGGTTCACACAGCTTATCTAGATCTCGCTAAGGCTTTCGACACCATCCCCCACTCTGGAATTATAGATAAGCTCACTAAACTAGGTATAAATCCATATGTCACAAGATGAGTTGCCAACTGGCTCATGGACAGAACCCACACTGTGAAAGTAGCAGATTCAAAATCTGACATCAGACCAGTGACAAGTGGAGTACCACAGGGTTCAGTCCTGGGTCCTCTCCTGTTTAGTATCTACTTCTCTGAAGTGCAGGCCAACACAGAAGGTCTTTGGCTAACAAAGTTTGCAGATGACTGCAAACTAGGAGCCATAATCAAAACTCCTAATGATGTGGACAAACTACAAAAGGGCCTCACTGAGACAGATACCTGGTGTCAAAGCCATGGCCTGAAGCTCAAAGCCAAAAAGTGTATTGTCATCCCCTTTGGTAAAAACTCTGTACCCATGAACTACCACATAGCTGGTAGTCTACCTAATGCCGAAAATGTGATGAGACCTTGGGACACAGGTGGACAGTAGTCTCTCCTTTGATAATCACATCGCCACAGTGGTCAGAAAATCCTTCTACATGGCTCATCTCATCACAAAAGGATTCTCATCCAGAAAAAAGAGGTCATTGCTCCCCTCTACTCATCACTCATTAGACCCATTATAGAGTACAATGCCTCTTTTGGTATGTACCTCACAAGGCATCTACAACAACTGGAAAGACCACAGAAATACCTCACAAAGAGGATTACTGGCCTCAAACAGATGCCCTATGCAGACCGTCTCAAAAAACTACAGCTTTACTCCATTGCATATCGCCTACTCAGGGGCAATCTCTGCCAAACATACAAAGCTATGTCAAACCCAGAACTGTTGCACATGCCCACTTAAAGAAATCCCAATCCCTCCGAGCTACACGCTCTAGGGACCTAAACCTTGTCACCACAATAAACAGAATATACTGGAGGGATAGATTCCTGTCCCAGAGACTTCCCATACTTTGGAACAGACTACCTATCTATGTCAAACAGAGCTCCTCATTAGCACTCTTCAAGAAAAATCTTGATGATAAGATGGGAAATGGGAAATTCACCCCAGGGATCACTTCTGTAGCTCTGCTCAACAGGGGCACAGGAAAATAATTTTCTTGGGTGGCGAAAGCCAGGGTACATTTTTTGGCTAGACTTGTATGGGCCCTAGGGCTGATAGCCTAGTACCTACCTATGAACCTATGAAGATAATGCTCAGATTACTACTGTTAAATAAAAAATCAGAATTCAATACACAGGAGGTTCAGATTCAAAAGTTTACTAGTGTACACCAGGAGGCAAAAAACCATACAAGTACAGAATTTTGTCTGACATGAAGCAGGAAGCACACAATTTTATATAGGTTTAACATTTAGCTATGCCCACCTTACTGACGTGATATGTCACAGGGCATCTACATCACTTTAGTTTACAAGCCTCTATTCTTTTAATCTGCTGATGCAGTATGTTTTTTAAAAAAAACTTTTCCTCTAGATACAATACGGCCTTGCTATCCAGCTGGTCAGTCATAATGTCTTTCTGTAAAGTTACTTATTCAAGGTTTCATATCAGTTCGAATACAATGGCAGCTTCAGTCTTTTAATGCATTTCTTTGTTCTGTTACACTTTCTCACACAGCTGCGTGATATCTAAGTAACACATATACAAGGCCATCTCATTCTTACAGGAAGAGCAGAAGATTATTATTTCACACATTTAATTTCCTGACCCAGCAGATAATCACCTGTGAAAAGCATAAACATTAAAACTTGCTAAGCTAGCATTCTGTCAGGGTCAGGGATCAGCTTTTGCTTCAAGCCACACTGCAGTTTCAAAACTACTTCACATTTAGACATGAATTAATTTTACTACTATATGATTAATAGAATAAAATGCATTATATACTACTTTGCTTTTAAACTAGCATTTCTCATGTATTCAAATACACATTTTTCTAACATTTTCCCCCTATTAATACTTTTTATTCTATTTTGAAGTATGCATAGTGTAATTTCATCTCCTAGCCTTTTCCGCTCAGGATTTTCAGCTAGGTGAGTCATTTAATCTATACTTCAGAGAAAGCGTCATCTGAAATCAATCTTTCAATTTCAATATCTTGGTAGAAAGTTTCAGTAACAGATACATCAACAAAATCTTTGATTAATCTTTTCATGCAGGGAATTCCACAGCAAACCCATGCTCCTATTAGGAGTATACCCACACAAATAGCAATTAGAATGTTCATTAGGATGGAACCCCACCCCCCAAACAGATTCTGGAAAAAGTCCATCAGTGGGTTTGGGCCTGGTTCAGTCATGGCTGATACTTGCTGAATTACCTCTAGGTGATTATTTATCTTGTGGCGATTGTCAGGGATAAAAGCACAGCATTCTTCTTTGATAAGCGTGCACGTACCACCTCTCACCACTAGGGTGAAGTCAAGAGCCATCCGATTTTGTAGCGCAACAGTTCTCATTGCATTCAGTTCATCAGTCACTAGTTCTAGGGTGGAAAAAGTTGCATTACTCATTACTTCGAGACGTTTCGACAACTTCCTCAGCTCCCAGATCGATTTGACTGCTCCATAGTTTGGTAATATTCCTGCCCAGGATATAACACTGTCATTCAAGTCCATATGAGTCAATTAGCTTTTGTCTTTTACTGAATTATGATCTTTCCAACCAGCTTCGATCTTCTCAACTGGATTCACAGGTTTCTTAACTGGACCTTCATATTTTCGAGCTGTTTCCCTTACGTTTCGTATCTTACCCAAAGGTAATTCTGCAGTATGTCTTATTGCCGGAACCAAGTAACCCAAAAAACAACTGCCGGACCAATTCTCAGGTAACCATTTATATGCCTTTTTCCCACAAATAAAATAACAGTTTTCTACTTTAGTACTAATACTCATCAGCCCTGCATGAAACATTTTTTGATCTATAACTGACAATTGTTTAAATAAAACTGGATTTTTTTGAATGTCACTCATAGTTGTTTTCAATGAGTTTAAATACGAGTCATAATTAGTATTGCAAAAAGTATTGCCATTACTATTCTTAATATAACATCGATAAGATATGGTTATATTGCAATTGCTCCAGCCCACCTGGAGAGTGTCATTTTTATAGAAACATACAACTCCTTTTTGTGTGACAGGTAAAAATAAAGCTATTTTGTCCTGTGATCTCACAGTTCCTGTGTCGAAAAGTAAATTCTCCCAAGTCTCATTTATCCCCAAAGGGACAGCGGACATTACCAGTCCTCCATATGCTGTTGGTATAGCTGTACAAACCCAGCAATTTGAAATGTTCATAGTCTCTGCATGCACACGTTTCATGGCCAGGTATGTGTTAAAATTTGGATGCCAGTCTATAGACGTTTCATCATGCCTTCCCACTTTCACTTGTGTGGTTGTGTGTAGGATAAACCACAGCAAGAGGAAAATTGTCACAATTACAGTTAATAAATGTACACACAACAAAATGATTATGCAAATCTGGCCTTGTTCAAGAGTAATCTTGACCAATGGATGGGAGATTGCAGATATACCCCAGGGATTACTTCAGTGTCACTGCTTGACAGAGGCACAGCAAAATGATAGGCATAGTTTTTATTCAAACTAAAGGGGTGGCGAAAGCCACATAACTATGGGCTAGGCTTATAAATGCCCTTGGACAGATAGCCTAGTATGAACCTATGAACCTATGAACATCTCTGGGGTTGATCTAAACTTCTATTCGCTTTGTTTTTGGCCATCTCGGTCTGGTCGTGTATCAGTCAAAGTTTTTATCAAGTTGAAAGTTCTTTACCGGTTTACAATTTGTTAAATGAACCCAGGACTTCCTCTTGGCCACTCTAACTGCAGTAAGCGTTGCCAACAAAACCTGGTATGGACCTTCCCACTTTGGACTCGCCCAGTTTTTCCTTTTTGTCATTTTCAGCCACACCCAACTTCCAGGGCCCATGACTGCTTCCACCGGTCTGGTCTGTTCCTTATCTGAAAGAGAGTTAAACTGCAAAACAGACTTATTCATTAACAATTTCTTCATATACTCTGCTAACGAACTGTCAGCCTCTTGTTCTGCAGGCATGAGAGCTTTCCACTGAGGCACATAGTATGCTCTCCCAAAAATCATTTCAAAGGGAGTCAAACCCTTTGCATTTGGAACCGTTCTCATACTCAGCAATGCTAAAGGCAGGCAGTATATCCAATTCTTTTTGGTCTCTTCTACTAGCTTCCTTAACTTGTTCTTTAGGGTACCATTGTACCTTTCCACCAGTCCTGCTGACTTTGGGTGGTAAGCACAATGGTTCTTCAAGGAGATACCAAAAAATCTCCCAAGCTGGTGAATCATCTGATTGACAAAATGTGTGCCATTGTCACTATAAATCCTCTCCGGAATGCCAAATCTAGGGATTACTTCTTTTATCAGGGCTTTTGCCACTGTTGCTGCATCCGGGTATTTGGTTGGAAAAGCTTCTACCCATTTAGAAAACATGTCTACAATAACTAAACAAAACTTCTTCCCTTCACATTTATTCAATTCTATGAAATCCATACAGATAGTATGGAATGGGTATGGTGGTATAGGAAAACTTCCTTGCTTGGTTTTAAATGCTCCTTGTGCATGATGCTTGTTACAAGTATGACAAGCTGCACAAAATTTTTTTTGTGTAGTTTATGTATGTGTATGTTTGGAATATTCGATTTACTAACTGTACCATCCCCCCTGTTGAGACATGTCACTGCCCATGGCTCAACAAAGCTGCATATCTAAATAAATTAGACGTCAATATCGGTTTTCTTTCTTTGGAAATGTACAGTCCATTCTCAAGAATTGCACCTCGTTTTACCCATTTTTGTTTTTCTGCTTTTGTAGTAAGCATCTGCATTGTTTTTAACATGTCTAAATCTAAAATTTCAGAGGGTTGTAATTCCTCATTTAAAAGTAAAGTTTCTGAGTCTGAGGCTGCTTGCTTTGCAGCTGCATCAGCTCGTGCATTGCCTTTCGAAATCTTATCTTGTTGTTTTGTATGAGCTACACATTTACAAATAGCTACTTTGGTAGGTAACTGAATAGATTCTAATAACTCCAAAATAAATTGCGCATGATTAATAGGTTTTCCACTAGATGTTATCATTCCTCTATTTTTCCATTGTTGTGCAAATACATGTACTGTAGAAAAAGCATACTGACTGTCAGTATATATGTTTACACACTTGTTTTTGCTAAAGTACATGCTCGTCAAAGCTATCAACTCTGCTGCTTGTGCAGATAAGTTGTGTGGTAAGGATTGAGCTTCTAAAATTTCAGTGTCTGTAACTACTGCATATCCCACCAGATTCTTCCCTGTAGGACCCCTTCTGCATGAGCCGTCCATGTAATATGTCACCTTGGCATTATCCAAGGGCATATCTGTAAGATCTTGTCTAGGTAAAGTTAACTGTTCAATTTCCTGCAGGCAGCTGTGTGGTGTGCCCTCCGCAGGAGTTGGAAGTAATGTTGATGGATTCAATGTCGTACATCGTTCAGTTGTCATATGAGGTTGGCTCAGCAGTATAGTCATACATGAAAGATGTCTAGCAGGAGAAAGGTATGCCATTTTCTCTTGCAGTAAAATTATTGCAACTGCATGAGGCACTCTCAATGTGAGAGGGTGGAATAACGCCACTGAGGCCGAAGCCTGTACTGCCATTGCAGCTGCAACTACTGCTTGTACACAGTGAGGCAAAGATCGCGCCACTGGGTCTAACTGTGATGAATAGTAGGCTATGGGGCGTTGCTTGTCCCCATGTTGTTGCGTCAATACTGACGTCATATATCCTTGCTTACAATCTACGGTCTGAAAGAACCATTTGTGATAATTTGGAAGTCCTAAAACTAATGGAGAAGCTATCAACTGCTTTAACCTGCAGAAAGCCGTTTCCGCTTCAGTTGTCCATTGTAAAATATCTTGTGCTGCCATTGGTGTCTTATATATCAAGTCAGTTAATGGAGCAGATTCCAAAGCATAATTTGGTATCCAGCTCCACCAAAAATTAGTTGTACCTAAGAAAGACATAATTTCTTTCTTGGTTGTTGGTTTGGGTGCTTGCAAAATTGCTATTTTTCTTTCCTCATCTAGTATTCTACCTTCATTGTATATTACATATCCCAAGTATCTAACTTGTTTTCTCCAAAGTTGTAACTTATTTTTGCTTACTTTGTGTCCTTGTATTGCTAAAAATTTCAATAATGCTACTGTATCCTCCCTGCACTGTTGCTGGGTGGGGGCTGCTAGCAAGATGTCATCTACATAAAGTAGAATTTGACTACCTCCCGGTGGGGTAAATCCTGCCAGGTTGCTAGCCATTTCTTGTGCAAAAATTGTTGGGCTCTACCAATATCCCTGCAGTAGTCGAGTATACGTATACCTTTTACCCTGAAATGTAAATGCAAACCAATATTGACTATCAGGGTGTATAGGTATTGAAAAGAAAGCATTGCTAATATCTACCACAGAGAAATACTTCTGTTGCGGTTCTAAATCATTTAACAAAGTATGTGGGTCTGGCACCGTAGGTGCTCTAGGTATTACTGCATTATTTACAGCTTGTAAATCTTGTACTATCCGCCATTCCCCGTTTGCTTTTTTAACAGGAAATAGGGGTGTATTACATGGTGAATCAGGAGATTCTACCAGTACTCCTTCTTTGAGTAATGCTGCTATTATAGGTTTAATTCCTATTTCTGCATCCTTTCTCAAAGGGTATTGTCTTTTCTGTGGTCTAAAAGCTGACTTTGGGGTTATTGTAACTGGTCCTGCTGTTCGAATAAGTCCTACATCTGACTTGCCTGTTGACCAGAGAGTTGTTGGAATTTCACATAAGGTCTTTTCTTCTTCTTCTAATAAAAATGCTAATCAGCTGTCCTCGCTAGATTGCAAGTGTACAGCTGGATGTGTCTGTGTCAACCAATTCAGCTTTTGTTTTTGTATCCCTTGTACTGATAGTTCTAAATCAGTCTGTTTCTCCCATCTTGTTACTTTTTCTCCTAAATCTGTCCATTTGACACTTTTGTTCTTTGTCAAGCTGACATGTGGCAACTGATTTGATCTATACAATGCAAGGAATTCTTGAGGTAATGAACAGTTAACTACAATGTTCCCCTCAGTATCCCAGTACAAAGTACGCAAAACCAATCTAGTTGCACGATTTCTAAACAGTTCTTGCTCATACTCTCTATCAGGTCCTGGTGTGGTACAGTAATATAGAGTACAGTGTAACAAATGCTTTTGATCAGTGTCAAGGGAGGGGGCTTTACTGATGGCTACGTTCATCAGCTCCTCGGTCACTGCCCCTGGACCGTGACTAGGTCCTGGCTGTACCAATAAAAGGTTTCACCCTCCGATCGCACTACAAAGGTATCCATTTGTCTCTGTGCCTCCATACCTTGTACAGTTGGAACTACTGCTATGCCAAATATTTGCATAAGGTCCCTGCCCAATAGGTTTACTGGACACTTTGCAGACACAACTATTTTACTTCTCTGGGTCATACCTGAAACAGGGTTAGTTATTGCTATATCATGGGAAAGTGGTTCCCTGTATAGCTGTCCATTTGCAGCTTTTACTAGTATATAATCAGGTGATTCTGAATGTTCTGGTAACTTGGAGGGGTGTATCAAAGTCCGTGATGCTCCTGAGTCACACAGGAATTTGACTTCCCTTCCCTCCACCAGAAGTGTAACTTCCGGTTTCGTATCTGCCAAGTAGAGCTCTAAGCTCAACAATGCTAAGTCCAAAATTTTACTTTCTTCATCCTCCATATCTACTTGCACTTCCTCTACTCCTTCTATCACATTTACATTTGTTTTCTGTTTATTAAGTTTTCCTGATGATTTCTGACTTTCACTTGATGTAGCCTCACTATCATATAGTCAGTCCTCATCTCCTTTATCTTCCCTAATTACTTTCTTGTTTTGCCTACAATCCCTTGCTAGATGCCCTTTTTTCCTGCATTTGAAGCACTCACCTCTCTTTTTCCTCTCTTCAAAATCTTCTGATCGTTTGTCAAACTGTTTGTTTCCCTGGGCATTCTTCTTGCCCTTTTTACCTGACTGCAATACAAATACTTCAGCTCCGTCTTCAGCAGTGAAGACATGTGCCTTCTTTTTCTTTTTACTATTAAAATGTCTCTCAGCATGTCTAGCGTATTCGAGTAAGACTTGTAGCCTCCCTGTTCGATGATCTATCATATGCTTCGTAATGAAGCTACTAATAGGTGCAATGCAACCTTTCAAAAATGCATTTTTTAATTGTTGTTCATACGGGGAATCATTTGTTTGGTTCTCAGGAACCGACATACCGCTATGATTATTAAAACATTCTAATAATCTAGCATAATATCCATCTATTGTCTCATTTTCCTGTTGTATGCATTGATTAATGCAAGTCCAGTCTGCTCTAGGTTTCCATTTCTCAGAGATTCGGTCTGTCAGACTTTCACTCTGTTGTCTAACTCTGCGTCACTATGTGGGAGTGGTCTGAGCTCTGCATTACGAGGATTCCAGGCGCCACAAATCATGTGCCAATCCGGACCTATAATTTGTCTCACTACTTTTTCTACTTCTTCCCCATTCAAGTGGTAACTTAACCTCATGCCTTGTAAATCTTCTAAAAATTTCGTAAAATTAACTTTCGGATGGGGGATTCCCTCAGTAGCCTTCCGGATGTCTTCCGGTGTCCATGGTCTATATACTAAGAGTGTTGGATCCTGCCCTTCCTGTCCTGCCTGAGGATTTGGAACTTCTATAAGTGGGCATATTTCTTCCTCACTCTCATCCTGTAGATTTCTCTCTATTTGGTATGATTCTGTGTCCCTATGTGTTTTACGTGTTCGGGACCTAGTCTCAATAGGATCTCTAACAAATGGTTGTGGTCTTACTGAAACTTCAGGATAACACGGAGGTGGACCAGCCTGTCCACTCGCTTCATATCCTGAAAAGGGTAAGGGAGGGGGTAAGGGAGGAGGAGGAGGAGGTGTAGCTATTACCAAGTTATTATCCTCTTTTTCTAAAAATAATGTTTTTGAATTTTTAAGCTTCTGTTCCCTATGATTTGCTTCCTCAATCCACCTGTGTGCTTGAGGAATGCCTAGTTGGCGTTGCTTTTTTGCCTGACCTTCTGCATCAGATTTAAGCTGTTTAAGGAGTTTAACTAGTGAAGGTTTATCTAGTTTACCATCAAATTCATATTTATTAACCCATTTCATATAATACCTAACGTTATCAGAACGCTGTAATTGCATGTATTTTGCGTCTTCGGTTAGGCGGATCTCAAGGTTTTAGTGCACTGATTACCCATGTCAAAGAAAATGTTACGTAACCCTTTTTTATCACGTGATATCAAATTCTTAATTCCTGTTTACAGTTTATCTAGAATAACTGTCTACCTTATTCTGTTACCCTGATCTATGACCAAATATACAGTACTTCCTTTTGTCCCTGATCTGTAAAACAAATCTTGACAACAATATACTGTAACCTAGTCCCTGATCTAAAACAGAAAAAAGGCAAATTCTTCCTACCTGATCCTCCTGGTTTTGAAAAACGTTCAAATTCCGCTCTTCGGCCACAGATCAGAAAGTGGCCAGCCTCTTTACACACGACAATTCAGTCAGAGGTCTTTTCACTCAAGAAGAACCATTTCGGTAACTTCTCCTGCGCAGTATTCGACCACCGATACACTCTGATCTGCAGCTTACCAAGGGAATTCCGTCTCGAAAGGACCAAACTGTTAAATAAAAAATCAGAATTCAATACACAGGAGGTTCAGATTCAAAAGTTTACTAGTGTACACCAGGAGGCAAAAAACCATACAAGTACAGAATTTTGTCTGACATGAAGCAGGAAGCACACAATTTTATATAGGTTTAACATTTAGCTATGCCCACCTTACTGACGTGATATGTCACAGGGCATCTACATCACTTTAGCTTACAAGCCTCTGTTCTTTTAATCTGCTGATGCAGTATGTTTTTAAAAAAAACTTTTCCTCCAGATACAATACGGCCTTGCTATCCAGCTGGTCAGTCATAATGTCTTTCTGTAAAGTTACTTATTCTAAAGACATGCTTCTGGAGCATTTCTCCCCGGGCCTCTGCTGAAAACAGGATCTGTGGAACCTAGTCGGACTTTCCCGGTCAACAAATGTTAAATAAAATTTAAAAAAAATACTTATTCAAGGTTTCATATCAGTTCGAATACAATGGCAGCTTCAGTCTTTTAATGCATTTCTTTGTTCTGTTACACTTTCTCACACAGCTGCGTGATATCTAAGTAACACATATACAAGGCCATCTCATTCTTACAGGAAGAGCAGAATATTATTATTTCACACATTTAATTTCCTGACCCAGCAGATAATCACTTGTGAAAAGCAAAAACATTAAAACTTGCTAAGCTAGCATTCTGTCAGGGTCAGGGACCAGCTTTTGCTTCAAGCCACACTGCAGTTTCAAAACTACTTAACATTTAGACATGAATTAATTTTACTACTATATGATTAATAGAATAAAATGCATTATATACTACTTTGCTTTTAAACTAGCATTTCTCATGTATTCAAATACACATTTTTCTAACAACTACATGTAAATGAATCGATACTAGCTGGGGCAGAGGCAAGGAGGGAAACAAAAGGTGTACATATTCTATGACTTTGTACGTATGACCTCTTTAGATGTTTTTTCAAGCATATATTTAGTCTGTTTTCCATATGGAACATAAACCTGGGCCGGTTCAGCTGCATGTGGATGCCATCTATTTATCTGATTGTTGGTACTAACTGTTACTAGTAACACAAGTTACCTTGTGTCTTGGAAATGAAGTAGAGACGTTACTGGAAGTATTTACATAGTTGAGAGTGAAGTATTCATTCTGTTAAAGTTGAGCTATTTATTTGTTCCACTAGAACTGAAGAAAGTTCCAAAAGTATATCTATTTGTGATGCCATTAAGTGTAGAGTTATTGGACTTTGATCTAGTCACTGCGTACATTCTCAGCTAAGGTAATTTAAGGTTAAAGTCTGCAGTAGTTTATATATATCATGCCCAATAAAAAAAAAAATTAAGAATTAAAAAATCCTTTTTTTCTGTACATTGTTGTTATTTCTGTAAATTGAATACCTTTGCCATCAACCATAGATGTCAAATAGATGAGTCATGTGCACGTTGACTTATAAAGGAGATACATAATCGTTCTTTATCGAACATAATATTAGAATAAATTCAAAATAACACCAAATATGTTGCTATCTGTAGTGTATCCCCAGGTTGGCTACTTCTAATACACTGCTGCCTGAATTAGAATCTGTTGGGGTTAGTATTGATACATATTATGTCAGGGTCTGACTTGGCAAATAGGATTGCTAAGCAGGCCAATATATATTTAACAAAATCGATATACCAAGAGTTCTTGAGAGCACCTTAGTCATTTTTGTCTTGGATTATACTTTAAAAATAAATATTCAGTGCTGGTCACTCAGCATTGCAGTACTGACACCAATAGCCCTTCTAGACTGCACTATTGTAATGTACCCTGGTAATTCTGTACACAACAAATCAGTTCAGTGAATTTGTCTTGGCACCTTTGCAAACAGCCTGTTTCCTATAAAATTTGATCTCACAATGTGTCCTTTATGCTATTTGGGAGCTGAAGTCAGCAATCACTCTTTATATTTACAGTGACAGTATTTTCTGTCTTCTGATTTTACAAAATGTAAAAGCATAATGTGTGCACAGCATGTCTTATAAATATAAATATTTATCTGAGCATTTGACATCACGCACTGGTTGTAGACTCTAGCTCATGATTACCAGTGGAAATTAAAACTGCTGAATAATTTGTTTGCTTAGTGTATTAATATATCTATATCTGTATGTATATGTATATATATATATATATATATATATATATATATATATATATATATATATATATATATATATATATATTTTTTTTTACTGAATTGGCACTGTAGGAGTAGTCTAGAAATGGCTCATAAAAGCAGAAGGTTGTACAAAATACACAGCTAGCAAGTTTCAATTGTCATATGTTCCTCCTGTGTACTCTATTGTGGCAAAACTGTTTTGTTGTCTGAATGTCATATTTGACTTTCAAGCTGATTGACTCATGGGGATGAGAGAGATGATGACAGCTCGAGACTGAAAGCTGGAAGTAAATATTTTCTAGCTCTGGGTCACGTCTTAGTAAGAGTGACACTGGAAGGAAAACATAATTCCTAGGCATCTGTTTCAATAGGAAACCAGCCTTAGGAAAGATGTTTTAAGCTCTGCTGTCAACCAGAATGACAACGTTCAGTGCTCTAGAACCTAAGATAACTTATTTTTTATGAAGTGTAGCATTATTTATCATGCTTAATTATTGTTACTCATATGTTTATGAAGGCAGATAAAAAGTCCAAGATGAAATAACTAAATTATTTTGTTGCTGTTAGAGTAATGAAGAATTCTATTATTTATAGTTGGCAGAGTAATAAAATACAAGTTTAACAAGGTCAGAGCATTTGGAAGTTAATTAGAGAACAAAGCTGTACAGATCAGGCACAGAATTTTATATGTAGAAGACAATATTTCCTTCCCACAGTGCTTTCATTAATTTAGTGAATAAAATATTTACATTTACATGCCTACTTACATATTTACATGAGTTAGGATTTGAAAAAAGATAACTATAATAACATAAATTAGTGTAAGTCACAACTGCTGTTTTGCACAGTGCAGTAGTGCAATTCATTAACGTTCTGCCTAGTGTTAGTTGTTGTAAAGGAGTAAGAATGTGGAGTAGAATTCTGGTGATCATTCTGGTGAGCAGTGGGATATGTGGTAAGAATCTCCAAGTCATATTAACGTGTTCACATAGTGCTCAGCATGGCAGCAGGTCATACTAGAATATCAGACAGCAAGGAAGTGTGACAAACTATTTAGTAAAACTGCAAGAAAGACCCAGCCTTCACTGGGTAATACCTTAAACCTCCTGTAATGGAGGTCCATGGGATATATGCAAATAATCCCTAAAGTGTGTATACCAGTGTTTCAGGTACATGGCTTTTGAATGCCGATGTTTGTGGACATCAGACTTGGTTTTAAGCTCTGTTTCAAAGTAGAACCAGACAAGCCACTAATGCTGTACTGATGAACTCAGAAAAATAATATATAAATGAAATAAAATAAAAGGACAAAACATGACATGTTTTTTAGGTCTGGCAGTTGAGGCAGACCATAAGGGCTGTGAGATGTATTCCTTGGGGTGTAGTTTGATTCCTTCAGCCTTTATTTGCCTACTGTGGGACCTTGAACAAGTCACTTAACCAGACCTTTCTCCTGGGTCATCCCTGAATAGAGACTGTGTGTCCAGTGGGCCTACCTGGTTAACAAATAGGTATTTTTATTAATGGGGTTTGGCTTTATTAGCCTGAATGTATCCATAATGACTTAAAAAGTAAAAAGTCATGGGCATTCAGAAGTGACTCAGCTGAAACACTGGTATGTGCTTAAGGGATCATTTGCATATATCTTATTGGCCTTCACTACAAGAAATCTAAGGTATTGCCCAGTGAAGACTGGGTCTTTCTTGCAGTTTTTACAAACATCATAGTCACAGAGCATTTTAACAATGTCTGGAACATACCATGGTGGTATGAAACACTTAGCAATGGCAGGTAATACTCCTAGTTTGTAAACAACCATTTAACAATCAAAATCTTTAGCATAAAACATGAAACTTATTTTTATTCAACATTTGCCATGTAGTGTTATTAGCAATAAAAAAATGAATTATTTTATTATTGTAAGCAACAAGGATAAATCCCTTTCTCCCTTGCTTTTTTTTAAAAAAAAACAAGAAACATCTTTATTAAATTATCATATATGACATAGGTCATGTTACATTTATATAAATGACAATAAACCATAGCAACACAATCTCTGTTGCAATTGCAAACATTATACATTCTAAACTGCGTGACACAACTGTAGATGCAAACATTATACATCACTTATAACTATCTAGTCATTGTTAGTCAACCATTACATGGCTCATTCAGATCCTGCCTTCTTTTAAACCTCATTCCTTCTCTACATGTATTGATCCCACAGTTCCCATTTTCCTATATAATTTACTTCTACCCTTTTCTAAAGATCCCAGTTCCAGTTGTTTTAACTCTGTTACTACCTTTAGTACTTCTAATAAAGTTAGTTTAGACTTTGATTTCCATGTTTTAGTAATTGCTTTTTTGGTAGCCATCATAATTAGACTCAGCAAGGCCTTAATATATCTAGGCAATTCCGAGTTTGTATCATAGCTCAAAAAAATTATTTCCCTAGTCACTCCAACTTGCTCACCCAGCATTTCTGACAGAGCAGTTGACAGGGAATCTTTAAAGTTTACCATCTCATTACACTCCCAGAAAGTATGTTTCCAGTTATCTCTTTCTGCCCCATCACACACCCAACATTTGCTGTCTACCTGAGGATAAATTCTTTGAAGTTTGCTGTGGTATAAAAATAATTATGTAGGCACTTCCAGGCAAAGATTCAAATTCTTATAGATTTTGTTGCATATTTGGAAGACATACATATATCCACCATTGTTTCTTTGTGAATTTCTTATCTAATCTCTCTTCCCAGTCCTTCCTAACCTCCTGTGATTGATTTTTTATAGTTATGCAATATTTTATATGGTCTGCTAATTATTCCTTTCTTAATGGCAACTTCTGTTCTAGATTCTACTAAAAACTCTACCAGTGCTGATCTTTCATTTAGGACCTGCCTATTTCTTTCTCTTTGCCAATACTCTGATATCAGTTCTTGATATAGAAGGGGATCCTTAGCCTGCAGTCCAAATAAGTTCTTGGAATATTCTCATTCTATTGCCTTTCCCTCTCTTGTTATTTGCTCCCTGTACCTTGGTTCCTTTGTCAGTTTTCTCCAATACATTCCTGCCCCCTAATGCCTATTGTCTGTATCCCTAATTGCAGTCATCCTTATTGGCAGAATTTCCTTTTCCATTCCTGTGTTGGCTTAGTTCTTAGAAGACCTTCTGCTACTTTATGAATATAATATTCTGTATAATTATTGCTGTTCTCCTTAAAGGTCTGCATCTAACATCCCAGTCTCTCCCTGATACTTGAGTTTTCCCCGTTTCATCATCATCTCCTTCCACTTTGAATTATAGTTTTCTGTTTGTGCTATGTATAGCCACCTTAACTGTGTTACTTTGAAATACCCCTTCAACTCGGGTAATCCCAAACTGTCCTGTTCAATTGGAACAATAAACTTATCACACTTGACTCTTGATGTCTTTCCCTTCCAGGTAAAATCCTTCAGCTCTTTATTAACTGCTATCTACAACTTCTCCTCTGGTTGATAAAAATATGCCTGACCAGTGTATAAGACTAAAGGAACTAAAAACATTTTAACTACTTGTATCTTACTATCAATATCCATATAACAGAACTTCCATTTTCTCAGGTATTGTATTATCTTTTGCTTAGTCTGTTCCCACATATCCTTAGCTGCTATACCAGTATCATTTTTAATCCATACTCCTAAATACTTAATTTTATCATGTCCCCATAAATATGGATATTGCTGAATCAGTTCTTATGTGGGTACATAATGTACCTCTATTTCTTTTGTTTTTGCATCATTATTTTTTTCCCTGAAAAGGTTTAAAACTGTCTCAATATGTTCCACAACACTGTAATGTCTCTTTCTGGTTTTGTCAGGTATAAAATAGTGTTATCTGCAAATAGAGACAGCTTTGCTTGACTACCATACCAATTATATCCTTGAATTTCTGATGGTTCTAAATATAATGCAAATAACAAAAGGGAGAGAGGACACCCCTGTGAGGTTCCTCTGCTCAAGCAGAGATTATCAGAGAGGACCTCACCAGCTTTAATTTTCACCTCCAATCCATCATATATCCTCCTAATCAACCTTATAATTTTATCAGGGAATGCAAATGCTTCCATTGCTCTGCTCATAAAATCTCAGCTTATTCTGTCAAATGCTTTCTCTGCATCAAAACCCACGAGCAACAGTGGTATTTTTTATATTCTGCTTTCTTGTGGATCATTACTCTTCCATTTATATTGTCAAATGTTTGCCTCCCTTCCACAAAACCACATTGATCCATATCTAACAGTTTTGTCATCACTTTTTCCATTCTTTAAGCCATTATAGACATAAACACTTTATAATCATAATTTGGTATTGAAATGGGCCTGTATGAAGCTGGATCTGATGAATCTTTACCCTCTTTAACCACTACTGCTTTCTTCCAGGATGTTGGTACTTCTCTTCCTCTTAAAATGCTGCTAAACAAAACCTCCCAGATCTTCATCCATTTTCCCTCCTAATTTCCAAACTTCCACAGGAATATCTTCTAATCCTGGAGACTTTCCTGTCGACTGGTTATACATCACCATTTCTATCTCATCTCTTCCTATCCTAGCTGTTAGCAATTAAGCCTCATCTCCCTCTAACCTATTTCATATTTAATTCTTCCATAAACATTTCCATCTATATCTTAGCTTGATTTCCAAATTTCAATGCTTTATACAGACTTTCATAGAATTTCCAAAATATTTCTAATATTTCTACAGGATCCATAGTTATCTTCCTTGTAATAGGCTCCCTAAGCTTGATGACAGCCCTTTCTACTTTCTGTTGTCTGAGTCGTTGTCCAAAAGGTTTTTGGGCTCTAGAGTTATTATATAAAAAAAAACAGTTGCTTAACAGCAATCTTTCTAAAATCATGCATAAGGTAGTCCCTTATTTTCTGTTTAGCATTCTGTAGTTGCTCCTCTTCTTCTTCTGTGAGATTCCCTCTATCTTGCAATACTTTGATAGTTGCCAGTCCCTCTAAATAATTCTTGTTACTTCTTAACCATATCAACCTTTCTTTTATTTCCAGCCTAGTTTTAAATTAATTCCATTTTAATTTTATCCCACTCCCTAGCTATATTTTCAGAGGTTTCTATCTTCTCTAATAGCTCCTGAATAATTTCCACTACACATTCCTTAAATTCCTCTCTTTTCAACAGATAGATGGGAAAGTGTCAGTGTCTCATTTTTATTTCATTACCCTGTCTTTTTATTTTAGTTATTATTGGCACATGATCTGAAAAAGTTATTGGGTGCACATCGAGACTTTCAGTTAAATGCACATGTTCCTGTGAAACATAAATTATGTCTAGCCTAGCCCAGTTTTTGTATCTTGGGGAATAATATGTAAATTCATTCCACATTCCTAGTACTGAATTCACATATTTTTTAACATAAACATACATAATTTTTATATGGGATTTTTTAACAAGGAACTAATAATACTTTTTATACATATTTTTTATACATATTTTTTATATATATTTTTTATATATTGAATAGCTTTAAGCAAAAGAAATAAGAACTAAACAATAGTTACACGTGGTTCTTTTATTTCTGGCATATAGATGGATTTATAAACCTGCATTTAAGCTTCAAAGTGTGTAACAATTGAAAATGGTCAACAAATATGGGGGCGGTGGCCTATTGTAATTAACTTCAACTTTAATTTTAATTGTTTAATTGAGTAATGATCAATTATTAGTATTAGTATGAGTATAAATGTGCAACGTTTGTTTGTCTTAATTGATTCTGAAGAGGTCTCCAGGGTGGAGACGAAAGCGCTCAATCCTTATCTTCTGTACTTCATGTGAATAAAATTTGTGATTAAACTGCCATGGAGTCGGGTGTTTGGTTCTACACCATTGGATTTCCTGTTTTCCATTTGCTGGGTTTGTTGATTAGACTTTTCTACAAATAGTTTTCTGAATTCACATCTTCCATGCCAAATATTTTCATAAATTTCTTTAAAAATCTATCCTCTTTTGTACATTTCCCTTCTTTTTTTGTATTTATCTGTGAGACCATTAATGCTTAAAGACATTATAGAAAGAATCATATTATTGAAGGATTATTATTCCCACCTTTTATGTATAACAGCTTTTTTGTTACATGTCTAGTTCCAGCCTTTGTATTATATGCATGCACTGTTCGGTAATCCTTTATACAACTGTTCTTCTTACCTCCATTTGAGCCGATGTCACAACTTGCAGAACATTTTCTTTTATTGAAAACCCTCAAATACACACATACACCCAATACCCCCTTAAAACCTACTAACTTAATAATAACACACAAAACCATGCAATCTTCAAATATTGAAGCTCTACCCCCTTAATAGGAACATAAGTTCCAAACTGACAGCCACATACCAAGACTTGAGTTAAACAGAAAGAAAGCTTATCCATGCTAAGATGCATGGTAGTGCCTGTGATTCTATTAAGTACTGTCTGATTTGTTGTATCTGTATAGCTCTCTCAGCTGGGAAAAACTGGAATGCTTTCAGAAAACATTTTCTCCAAGCCATTACGCTTAATCAGATTGCCTGCTAGTGACATGAAAACCAGATACAGGACTGTTTACCAGGAAAAAAGACTATTTTTTTTCATTTACTTGCTTTCTGTCAAAACGTGTTACTATATAAAGCTAACACAGTCATCCCCCCTATACAAGAATGACAAAAAGCACATACATTTTTCTTTTGTCATGCTCTTTTAACCAGATCTCCCCTTTTTTACATTGCAGTGCCTACAGTTCTTAAAACTAAACAAGGAGAAAGAGAGAAGAAGGGAGAAAGTAACAAAAAGGATAAGCAGAAAAATCTATTTACATTAGTATCCCAATTACATTTAAGAATAAGTGAAAAAAGTTACAGTATGCAGAGAAAAGTTATGCACCACTTAAGTAATACTGTTAAGAAAAAAAATATTTTATTTACTGTTAATTCTCTCCCTCCTATTTCCCTCTCCTGAGTATTTTTCCAAACATTAGTGACATGAAGTAGGGCATATGCTTCAGAGTCCCCTACAAGTTTAACAAGTCCAAACAAGTCCAATATTTCCAGATTCTCTTGTTCCGTCCTGTTTCACAAATATAATTATTGCTTTGTAATCCCACATTTTCCAATTTCTATGTTCAGCTTAAAGTACAAAACATTATACATACCACATTAAAAACTATCTAAATACTAATTGAATCACATCATGTTTATCTTTTAAAATAGGTTTAATGCTGTTTCTACTATTGAGTCCTGGTAAACTATCTGCCCTAAAATAATTAACCCATTTATACTCAGTTAACTCTGTTCCATTTACTATATCCCCCTCACTATCTCTAGAATGAATAGTCGGTAAAATTCTAAATTTAAACTTATGTTCTGCCCCATGGATAGATACATGTTTTGCTAAAGCATTAGTACTGACATTCCTACAAATTTTACAGATGATTACTGATGTTAATTGGAAGTGGGAACTGACTGGCTGTTTTTAATATATAAAAAGGAGGCACTGTCCTCATGTTTAATACACTGAAAAAGAGTTTAACTCAAAAGCTCTGTGTTTTTACACTGTGTTTTATTAAACATATATAATGAATGGTGGACCTCATTTGTTTACTCCTCCCTTCTGGTTACTTGGTTTGTGGAAGTCATCAAAAGACTTCATGTGTTTGTTTTCTTATTGTCAATTTCTAGGTTACTGATTTTTTAGTCTCTAAATGTTAATGACATGAAGTAGGGTATATGTTTTAGAGTCCCCTACAAGTTTAACAAAGTCCAATAAAGTCCAATATTTCCAGATTGTTTTGTTCTATTCCTGTTCATCTCCATCTCCCAAGCTCTGTCTCTGCTTCATCTCCAGTGCACTCTCGATTCTTCTAGTCAACTTCTGTGCTTTTTTCTCTCTCTTTCAATCATTTCCATTGAAATACTGGGAAAGGTTTCACTGGGACAGTCTCTCTGTGGTCTTTATTACCAGAAGAACAAAGAGAAGAATATCTGTCTGTTTCACAGCTCACTTTCATTGGACAAACTTTTGTATTTCTTCCTTAGCATGTTCTTCATCAAAAAATATTTTTGTTCCTCCAGGGAAAACATTTTGAGGATAGCTAGTTACAGTAATTTGGATCTCATGCCTGCTTCTCAGCATGCCCTATATAAGGGAATACATTTATTCTTCTTCTGCCTGGTGTGCAATGAGTAATCATCCTCCACAAACACTCTGCTGTCTCCCACTTTTAGTACTTTGTCCTTCTGATATAGTTTTGTTAGAATCAACTCCTTTTTTATTAAAGGTCAAGATTGTTTTCTCATAGCCACGTTTGGAGTATATACATGATGTGCCCTTTCAATTAACAATTCTTGTTGTAGAATACCAGTCCAGTTGCTTATTTGTACTTTCATAAAAATACAGTCTGTTCCTTTCAGCTTCTCTCATACAGCAGAAAATCTAAGGTTTCCCCTATGTGCTCTGCCCTCTAATCCTATTATGTTTTGAAACATCTCTTCTTGTGCAGTCTCATATTCAGCCAGGCTTTTCTTCATTTCAACCTCTGAGGTTTGTAGTTCTGTCACCCTATATGAATATTTATTCAAAGCTTCTTCCATTTTTTCCAGCTTTTTATTGCTTGTGTTGATATACTCCATCAGTGTTTTGTTTATTTTAATTGTCTGTGTGCAGCCACTTTATACTTTCCTCTGGATTACTGGAACTCGTGTCTGGAGCTTGCACTGCTTCTTGTTGAACAACTGCAGTACTTCTTCCAGTCTGTGTTTTTTCTCAACTTTTGTAGCTGATTTTCCTCCAGTTCTTTCTTTTTTTCCTGGCATCTAGGCAGTGTACTTACTATTCAGATACTGAAATTTACCTTGAAATCTAGGTTCCCTGCCTTTCTGTGCTGAGTTTCTGTTTTCAGACTGGGAGAGCCAGAATTAAGCTGTTACTCAATGTGCAGCCATTTTGGAAGTCCACCTTTCTCTCTTATTAATTTTATTTTGCTTTACAGGCAATTTGTTCAGAGTTAAACAGTAGATAACTGTGTGTGTGTGTGTGTGTGTGTGTGTGTGTGTGTGTATGTGTGTGTGTGTGTGTGTGTGTGTGTGTGTGTGTGTGTTGGGGGGATCCCAGTTGAGCAAACTCCCTCCAAATCCAAACTCTCCTAGTTTTGGGACTATCATAATGTGAATTAAGCAGTAATAGAGAAGGTGAGAACAATAATAGCTATTAAATCTGCAGTACATGACTATACTAAATGGTAGCCCTGCTTGGAAGGCTCTCTATATTTCTATGCGTAGTATTATATTCTTGTTCTATAGATCCACTTTTAGGGGAATCATTATCTAACAATATGCGTTGGGACATCATTTGAGATGAGTGGGCTGTAATAATGGAATGGATTTATGGATCTTAACCATTAATTTCTCTTATCATGTTGCATGTGGAGCTGGCAGGCATCACCAGGTTTATTTGCAGGAATGATAGCCATACCTCTCAACCTGTTCGTACAAGAAATCTAGATAGAGCCAAAAATAATGTGGGACAAATGTCCCAAAATAGGGACAGACTTTAATATTATTCTTATTAAACTAGAAAGGTGGTAGAATAACAGGGTTTACATGGACATACATTTTGTGAAGGATATAAAATCTGAAACTCAATTGTCTGTTATTATCTAGTAACTTCACTCCTCAATGTTTTGACAGAAAACCACAAATTTTACGAGGAACAGACCAAAAATATGAGGCAAAAATCTGGATATCCTGCGAAAATATGGACAATTAAGAGGTATGATGATAGAAGAGATTTAAACTGCCTCTCTTCTTTACACTTATTATTTTTGCTGGATTTCAGCTTCTTCATACTAATTTGTTTGATAGATAACTTCTATCAGATATTATTAATCAGTGATCAGTTTTTAGTTATCTGATTCCTAGAAGGTATGGACTGGATCATTCTTGTGCGTCATCAGAAATGAATTTACCATCAGCATCTTCATCCATTTTACGAAAATGATGAAGCACTCAAGAGGGTTACATTAAATAATTGCAATGCTCAGGGCAGATGGGCTAAATGCACTTGGTTTTTGGCCTAATGCATCACAGTACCATCCCAGCAGTACCAGGGAACTGCTAGCACACATCCCTTCATACCTTATTGATTGTATCATGCTCCTTAATCATTGTCTATTATTAGAACTCTCTCTTCCCTCCCTAGAAGAAGCAACACCTGGAAAAAATATCATTGCTAAGGAAGAATGAAGAGCAACAGAAGGTAAATAAGATCTATCCTCGCTATACCCACCAGCATCCCACCTCAGTCTGGTGCAGTAGTGTAGAAATAACTGTATTCTGAACGTCTAACATATATTTGAAGTCTAATGTTTTTATCTTACTTTGGGCTCAGAAGAAATGCAATCAATCATGAATTCATGCTAATGGATTCTGCATATGCATGCTCTTTAAACTATGTTTGATGTTTTTACAGAACTAAGCTAGTACTGTGACTGATTCCAGGTTTTCATAGTCCAGTTAGAAGTAGTTGAAAATGAACCAGTGAAAGGCAACACAAATCTAGAGTCCATTCAGCATACTTAAGATATGGCTGTGTACTGAAATTATGGCATTTGTTTTATAAGCTTAACTGCTAAAGAAAGGAATACAACCAGCCATCCCCCTTACTTGAGAAGGGTTGTGTTTGATTTTGAAATGTTAAGAGCCTCATCACAATATACCAAAGGCCTTGAGTACAGAGGACTTATTGCAGGGTTACATCTTATTACATAGTTGGTATAACTGATGCTTGTTTCTGTAAGAATGAGATGGTTTAGATCTTCATCATTTGTCACTCTGTTTACTACTAATGAGATTGGACTTTCTGTTCACTAGATGACAGTGTTGTTTTCCCTGCACTGTGTTATCCTCCTTAACAAATGTAACAGATCCTGATGTAGTCACAAAGAGAGAAAGAAAGAGAGAGAGAAAGAGGAGAGAGAAAGGGTTCATTGTTTTGGCAAAATTAGCATTGAGATGTTAAGCTTCATCAGTTCTTCATTCCATTTGGTAATACATTTTTCAAACTGCTCATGCAGCTCAGAACCAATAATTAGTGAACTGTGGATCCTGTTGCCGTCACAGCCTTTGGAAATACCCTGATGTTGAGTAATTTCTTCAGTAATGTAGCTTCCCTGAATCTCAACAGATTTCATGGCATTTGCTAAAATCTGTAACCATGATACATGCATGGCTGATGTACTGCATTCAACATTTGTGGGCTTTCTTGTTTCTATGAGATCGTGATCACTGCTCACTATAATGAAACTATATTAGCAAGTCAAAGCACTCTAGCTGTGTGGAGAGGTTAACCACCTCTAGAAAGTATAAGTTAGACAATGTACTTAAAAACTGATTCGTCCAGCTGTTGCTTATTATTTGCTTGATGCCTACATAAGTAGAATGACCAATTTTACTCTGTTTAGTAATGAACTGTAATTCACAAAAATAAGAGAAACACATGCAGACAATGTAAAACAATCCATCTTTGATGCAGTAGTATTTGTAAAATAGATATGACATTGTTTGTAAATCTGCAGAATGAAAAGTAAAATAATCCAAGCTAGAAGAAAGTCATACATTTTACACTAATCACAGCTCCTATGAATACACAATAATTAGGTTGTTACTAGGATCTCAGATTATGTTAATTAACATCAAGGGTTATGTTGCTTATTACTGTATCATCTGCAGACTGCTTTGGCATCTGGGTAGTCGTTCAATAGAATAGTGCAAGCAGAGAATACAGACTCAAGATATGCAGAACAGGAAATTCCAACAAACAAGATCTGCCACGAAGAAGAATTTACTGGCATTATAATATTTGTGCAGAGCAACAGAGAAGGTATTTGGGAAAGAGATGAAGGTGTGATGGGCTTGACAGATAATAAAGCTTCAATGTTCTGTCTTTGATGCTAAGTCATATATTTTCCACATACTCTTTAGGTACACTTGCAAACAAATCTAGACTTAGTATGTTACAGTAACTAGAGCTGAACAGATAAATACCTGCATGCATACGTAAGTTCATATAAGCACTTTATTATCTTAGATACTTGAAAGCTTTAGGATTACTTTGTCTTATTTGGGAAGGGATGGCATAATGGTTTAGGTCTTAACCTTATAGATGCAAGGTACAAAGTTTGATTCTGACATCTGCTGCACATGCAATAGTCTGCAGAGCGATAGCTAATATTTACTTGTGAACCTATGAGTACCCTCCCCTTTCCCCCCTTTATATATATATATATATATGTCTTTATATATATATATATATATATATATCTACATACACATGCACATTTATTATTTATTTATTGCTTTTTTTTACTGGGAAAGTCTGACTGAGCAGTGCCATTTTCCAGAGGAGGTCTGGGCAGAAAATCTCCATTATACAGATATCGTAGACATCATTTGCATTGTTTCATCATTTACAGTCAGTTTCAATTAGCAAACTAATTACTTTGTTATATCCAGTAGTATTTCTTTTAGTAGCAGCCTCTTAATTTGATATTTAGAGAGATACAGCTAGAGTGCATAATTTGCTACTTTATTCCCTCCATTATTTATTTGAAAAAAATCCTTAGATACCTTCTTTACAGAATTGTCTTTAAAGTATAGGAAGTTAGTAAGACAGTCTCACATGAAACCAGAATTTTAGGTCTTTCTTTTTGTCTACAATGCAAACATTTTGCAGACCTAAATTTATTCTTTAAAGATTCTCGTCTAGCCTTAATAACAAGGCCTTCTCATACATTATTGACATTATGTTTGGCTTACTGTACTCAAGCTGTTGGTATACATAAGTGTGGATACAAAATATGGACACTGAATGAAAATCTCATAATGCCTGGCCTGTGAACACTTCATAAGCTCTATTGCTTCACAAATCTATTTTGATATTTAGCACAATGCTTTAACATTTTCTGCAGTGGTACCACCTTTTCCGGAAATCAGTTCATTGTCAAAAACTTCTTCCTATCTTGACTTTATAGATGGAGTACATCATGGCATGGGTGAAAGTAGGGTGTCACAGCATAGGTGAAGGTATGGTGCATCATGGCATGGGTAAAGGTAGGGTGCATCATATCATGGCAGAAGGTTGGGTGCATCATGGCATGGGAGATGGTAGGGTGAATCATGGCATGGGAGAAGGTAGAGTTTATCATGGCATGGGTGAAGGTAGGGTGCATCATGGCATGAGTGAAGATAGGGTGCATCATGAATTGAGTGAAGGTAGGATGCATTATGGCATGGGGGAATGTAGGGTGCATTGTGGCATGGGTGAAGGTAGGTGTATCATGGCATGGGTGAAGATAGTGTGTCTCATGGCATGGATAAAAGTAGGGTGCTGCATGACATGCATGAAGGTAGGGTGCATCATGGCATGGGAGAAGGTAGGGTGCATCACAGCATTGCTGAAGCTAGGGTGTATTACAGCATGGTTGAAGGTAGGGTGCATCATGGCATAGGTGAAGGTAGGGTGCATTATGACATGGGAGAATGTAGGGTGCATTGTGGCATGGGTGAATGTTGGTGTATCATAACATGGGTGAAGGTAGGGTGCATCACACCATGGTTGAAGGTAGGCTGTATCACAGCATGGGTGAAGATAGGGATACATCATGGGTTGGGTGAAGGTAGGGTGCATCATGAGCTGGGTGAAGGTAGGGTGCATTATGGCATGGGAGATTGTAGGGTGCATTGTGGCATGGATGAAGGTTAGTGTATCATGGCATGGGTGAAGATAGTGTGTCTCATGGCATGGATAAAGGTAGGGTGCATCATGGCATGCGTGAAGGTAGGGCGATCATGGTATGGATGAAGGTAGGGTGCATCACGGAGTGGGTGAAGGTAGGGTGTATCATGACATGGGTGAAAATAGTATGTGTCATGGCATGGATAAAAGTTGTGTGCATCATGGCATGAGTGAAAGTAGAGGGTATCATGGCATGGTTGAAGGTATGGTACATCATGGCATGGATAAAAGTAGGGTGTATTATGGAATGGAAGAAAGTAGGGTGTGTCATGGCATGGATTAAGGCAGAGTATTTCACTTCCTAGTGCACCTCTCAACTATACAGATTTTTGTCCCATATTTTTGGTCTGTTTTTTCATAAAAGTTTGGTTTTCTGGCAATTTAGTGACAAATCATTAAAGACTGAAGTTAGAAAATAATTACAGACATTTGAGTTTCAGACTTTCTACTCCAGAAAATTCATGCTAATGCAAAAACTATTGTTCTATTAACTTTTTAAGTTTGAAAGAACAGTATTTAAAAATCACCCCTATTTTTGGGCCTTTGTACCACTTTCGTTTATGGCTTTGTCCAGATTTCTTGCTCTAAGTGGTTGAGAGGTATGCTTCATGGTGATCATCTAATGGCTAAAGAGCTGGTGCAGAGCTCAGGGCTCTGGCATAACTGAGGAATAGTAATAGCAACTCATGCAAGAATGCTTGCCTGTATGGCAAGCTGGTCGTGTTTACCTATCTGCATGGGGATTCAGAAATTGAGTTATCAGGTTTCATTGGCTTCATTAGTAATGATCTTAACAAAGGGAGCCGTAGAAAAGTCTCCATACCAGAACTGTGAGATCCTTAACTGGAACCCCCATAACTTCAAAATAAAGTGCAACTGATAAAGAAATATGGTGAATCTCAAAACTCTCTGTTACAGAAATGAACTATTTTGCAGGGGTGTGTGCCTCTTCCCACACCTCTGTTATTTATATGCTAACTCTGAAGTTAAAGTGCCACAGAGTAGAGGAATATTCCAGGGTACTGATGAGTCACATCTGGTATATATTCTTCATATTTTCACTTACATCTCAGTATTCCAAGGAATTGCAATTAAAGCCCTCAGATTTCAACATAAACCCAACATAAAATGA
Source organism: Protopterus annectens (assembly GCF_019279795.1). Taxonomy (NCBI): domain Eukaryota; kingdom Metazoa; phylum Chordata; order Ceratodontiformes; family Protopteridae; genus Protopterus; species Protopterus annectens. Next base: position 767,203,014 of record NC_056733.1, read on the forward strand.
TCCTGGAACACTTGGATAGATCCTCCTGTCAAAATATCAAGGCACTTAGTGACAAGTAAATCAAAAATAAATGTGAGAGAACAATGATTATGATGAAATATAAATGGGTAAAGAAAATAAAGTCAAGAGAAGAATTTGTTGGATTGGGAGTGGGCACTGAAAACCAGTGTCTACAGTCTACTGGAGAAGCTGTTTGATCAGATGACTTTGATAGTAACTAAAGTGTGTAGCATTAAAATGAATGTGGCACACAGAAAAAATGTGATTGTGATATAAGGATACCAGACTATGTAGTCTATAAAACTGATAGAAGGGTTTAAATAGGTAGAGAATCATGTATGCCCTTTTATAAGGGAAGATATAAAAATAACAAAATAAATGGATAAGAAGGATGAAGAGAAAAGAGAAGGCTGTGTGATTAAGTGAGTAATAAATATTAGAAATAAACCAGCACAGTCTGCATAAGAATTGCATAAAAAATACTGTGGCAAGGAAATTGTGGGAAATATTTAGACTGTATCCTCATGAAAGCAAAGCAAACTGAAGATACAATTGATGGGAGCTTTTAATAAGCCATATAATTACTGGAGAATCTGGACTGGAGTTACGTCAAAAACAGGATCATGCCTAACCCTCTCCCACACATACTTACACATACACATGTGGGAGTCCTCCGACAGTCAGTATCAGAACTTAGTCAAGGAAGAATGGTCTTGCACCTACTGTTCTTAATAAAGGAGTGAGACAGCATTTCAAATCTGAAAAAGGTAGCCATTTGGGAAGAAGGAATCATCAGATAGTAAGGTTTACTGTCAGCTTATCAGGTTCTTGGTTTCAGGAAGGCACTCAGATTTTAATCAAATAGAACACTGCCTAGAAAAACTCTAGTAAACAGGCCTACATGCTGTGAAGATCAGAAGGGAAATGCCTCATCTGTCAACAAAGAAAAAGCCACTCTGTAAACTCTGTAAAATGTATCCATGTGGTTCATTGCTAGGGACTCCAGACTCCTGCCACAACTCAAAAACATGCCAGTGAGAAGCAGTCTTCTAAATTGACTTTAGATGCATATGTTGTCTGGGTACATGTGCAGTGTGAGATGAATGAGTCTTGCAAGAGACTGGCATTCTTTCTGGAATGGTTCTGTCTTTGGCCCATTGCTTATCAGGATAAGTTCTGGCTTTTGTCCAACCTTGAATAGGATAAAGCAGGTACTGGAAAATAAATGAATGAATGAGAATGGAATCAGGAAAAGCAATTAGGCCGAGGCCACCCTAATCTAACTGTCTTGAATAAGAATTAAATGAAAAACAAAATGAACTGATACTCAACAGCACTGTGCCTGTCCTCCCTGTTACCTCCTGCCTCTTGCCTGTAGTTCTCTCCTAATAACTGAATCCCACAGCAGAGGATACAACCCTCTGGTCTGGGATCTGGTGCCTCTTCCTAGTAATCCTTCTCCAAGACCATTTTCTGTAACCTTCTCTATTTACTTTTTATTCTTGTTTGTGGGTGTTGACTTGAGTAGGTGCTGTAGTGCTTGCATGGAAAACGTTTGAAGATTGACAGAGGAGGCTTTGAAAAGTCAAAGTTTATGTGTGGGTTCTGCCTTTGTAGTCCTTCCTGATCTCACAGTAATGCAAATTGTCCCATTTTGCTAAGGATTCTGAGGATCTGAACAGACTGCTTCTGGATCATCGCTGAGCAAAAAAGGACATTGCAGCTTTATATGTTCAGCTTTTACTATTATAATTTGCTCTCTTACATCTGAGGCATGCTTATGAAATGCAGTCTTAAGTTTCCAGAAGGGTTCTCTACAGTGTTCTGGAACATTCTGCAAATTATGACGTGTACCTGTTAGGTTTTAGAAAAACGCTTCAGCTACTGCTTTTGTAGTCACTATGTTCACATCAGAAACTATATTAAACATAAAAAAAGATTAATGTCACCTTTATTCATAAATAAAAGCCAAAACACATACTTGGGTTTATAATAAGTGCCAGTTTTAAAGCCTGTAAATCTATATCTTTGTCACTTTATAATCACACACTGTAGGCTTTCTCTACTTCAGAGTTATATGTGTCATGCAGTTGCTGAAGGAAAATTATAATATTTAATACTCGCATTGGAATACCTGCAGAACTGTACATAAACGTGCTGACAATAAAGAGGTGAAACAGACTCAGAAATGTTGAGTGGTCAGTGGGCAAGTGCATGTATTTTTGTCATCATATCTGTTAGAATATTAACATGTAGCAATTCCTGTTGTATACCACATTATTTATACTAGAACTGTCATTGTCAGGATGTTGTTTTAGTAAGAAACAATACTTAATTCAGGTGTATAGCTGATTGTACAGAGGATTTTTCCACATTTATGGTAACAAAACAATTCAATGTCTGTTTGTAAACTTATTATGTAGGGATTTATGGAGTTTAGTGGCATATCCTGTTACATGCACAACTTGTATTATACAATCTAAATATCAGTTCAGTAGAAAATGAAGGGAATAAGCTGCCAGTAAATATTTCGTTTTTTCTGTGTTACAGTAACAAGTACAGTTCTAACCTTTTTGAATTAGTTCTAGGGAGGGATCTCAAAACAACAGGGTCAGTTAGGAATGGAGCTGTAATGAAAGAAGCTATTTTAGAGAACAGCTGTCTCCCTCCAAAGACAGATAATGAATAAAAAGGATGTTGGTTCCTTTCTGCATGTTGTTTTGTTCGCATTGTCAACTCAAAAAGTGGGTTTTGCTCAAATAACAGTAGTATTAATGCATATCTTATTTAGAGAATTGGGGTCTTGGTATATTTCTGTTATTTAACTATGTTGATGAGACTCAAAACAAAGTTAATTGTTACGAGACTGAGGATGGGAGTGAACTACTGTACTTAGTGTTGTCACCAACTCTGTCTCTTCATGCCATAACAAAGAGATGTTTATTAATTTTGCTGTGCAGATGTGCTTGAATGTTATCTTTGAAGGCTGTACAACATGTGATGTGCTCTGTAAGAGGTGTGTCTGTCACATCAATCATTATTCTGGGAGCTTTGATAATATCCTGTTCAGGGAACTCTTTATAGTTTAGAAGAGAATGCTGAGTTGGCCATAGCACATCTTTTCTTCTGTCATCCACTACAAGAATAATAAAAACATAATGCACGTTTGTGGCTTCATTGACTAATATTTACAGCAATGGCATGATACATTATCTACACTCATCATCCCTATATAGTTTAAAATATAACAAAGTTTAATCAAGATGACAAATGGGAGAGCAGCCACAAAGACTCTAGGCTTGTCAAAAACTTGATCAGTGATTTTTGCAGTGTGTGAGTGATACATTTGATTAAGCAGTATTGCTACATGGCTGTGAGGCATCCCTCCTCTGGGCCAGTGATCAAAGAGCCTCAGTCCTCACCACTGACACCAGTGGGGAACATTCACTGAGAAAAGAAATAGATGCACACAGTATTTTCAGATGCAGATCTCTGCACCAAGTACAATTTCCCTTAGCACAGAGGGAATGCACACTCCAGTCCTGGAGCTTGGCTTTCTTTCCAGTCCCCAAATAAGACTCCCCACAGATAGAGTTGAGTTCTCAGCCGGGCATTTAAAGCCAAGTCCTCCATCACCCTGTCTCTGAAATCAGTGCTCTTGGTGCCCCTGTTCAAAGTAGCTGACACATGCACTCTCTTTGAGATTTGATTTTCAAACAGACAGACACACACACACACACACACACACACACACACACACACACACACACACACACACACACACACACACACACACACAGACACACACACACACACACCTGAGAAAGGCTGGCACAGCTTATCCATTGTGTCACCTCCACCCAGACTATAAGGTAGATACACTGCCACCAGAACACCCAAAGCCAGCTACTCTAATGCTCTTACCAGGGTACCCAATTACTCTCAGCAAAATTAATATTTATACAAATTATAGCGGTAACCAAGCGGCAAGACTTTCAGGAATGTGTAGCCACAGGACAACTAAATAAATGCAATTGCTCTCAAAAGTTAAATATTTTCTAAAGGACCAACCACAATGAAATGCAGAGATATATTTAATAATAAATGATAAAAAACATGAAAATACTGAATATCTATTTACAATAAACACCAGAGTTTCAATTCACAGGAAATAAAAAAACACAGAATGAAAGAGTCAGACAGATACAGAAAAACAGAATTTAGTTAATCTTCCTGCATTTTCCTAACTAACTGAAGAATTACTGTTCCCTATTACTTACCAAAGCAAGGCAAGATGAAGTTAGATGACTATCTCTTGTCAGGTCTAATAACTAAGTGCATTTATCACATCCGCCACTAATATTTAAATACAGTTTCAGTGCTGGCTACAGAATGACATCACATCTGGTCACCTAACTCTGTGGTTCCCACACTACCTCCTCACTAGCAACTGAGCCAGAATTTGCCACTGATGTGTCACAATACACCCACAGAACATTATTGAAGGCTTACTATAGCATCTGGAAGCTATAAAACATTTCCAACACTTACACCCTTCCTGCAGAAAGACCTTTCACAGACATTGCATCTCTGTCTGCATTCAGACCTGTGTGATAAATTTGTTATGGCCTAAACCAAGCCACTTAAGTTCAGGCTATTTTTCATAAGGTTAGCTGGGCAGAGCTTAACCCCTTGCCTTCCAGTATACTCTGCTAAAATATATGCATTTAACCAGTTGCAACAATACAGTCTGCCATATATGTATATTTCTTTTCTGTCCAGCAGGACCCACTGTTGATACATTTTTAACACAAGCAACTTTACAAATACATTTTTAACACAAACATCTGTACAAATAAGTTTGATATTCAAATGGCATATAATTCTTTACAAAACTCCAGCTAGCTATTCTGGCATATAGTACAAATGCACTGCCCTACTCCCTCTGGCACAACTGGCATGGCCTCATATCATCACAGGCTGTTTCATTCTTTTTTTCTTTAATAATGTTCCAAAACATTTATGCTATAATGGGATAGACCAGGTAAGGAGATGTTGTCCTTCTTCACAATGATTCCCCTCTATACACATGACCATTTTGGCAGTTCTCTAATATTGCTACTGTCCGGATTTCATATAGCCATCAGTATGATAAGGTACATTTTTGATTGTCACTTCTTAGCAACTAGCTATGTTTGACCTCTTCAACTCTTGAGATTGCATCACAAAAACTGTGAAAAAAAAACCTTGTATATGAGCAATTCAGGTACACATGATCATTATAATACAAGCAAATGGAGCAGAAAAAGTGTTTCATTTTGCTCTGTCTGTGTGGACTTTCCCCTTTTATATTATTGTTCTCGCTGCAAATTTACTGCCCCTTGGACAGGGCATTATCACTGACTGGCAATATAAAACCTGTGTTGCTCTTTCTCTGGGAGGTTACATGATTAGAAACACCCACTCAACAGTAACATGCAAACAGTATTATCTGCTTGCATATGAATCCAGGAGTGGTGACCTACACTTTTGACATATCAAGCTATAATGCTCAAGCAACTGTGACATGAGCTTGGGTGATCTGAGCAAGTGACTTAGCTAACTGTCCATATTTACTCTTACCTTTCCAAAATGTTCTGGTTGGCAAAGAGGTTTTCTCGGGCATATGTAGCACAGATCTTGCATATGACTAATTTGATATTTGTACAAGTCTTCCTGTTTTTGAGAAATGAATAGCACTTAGGTGTCCAAAAGGAACTTTGTGCTTTCCTGTGTTTTTGCACTGATCTAGTTGCACCTTTAGTGCATACTAATGATCATGTTGTGTCCCTCTGCACTGTTGGTTGTTGTAGGGGTAAGAAGAACTAAAGGGATGAAGGAGACATGAAGAATATGGCAGAGCAGGTAAACAGGCCAAGACACTCAAGTGGAAAAGTGCACACATGACCAAATTGTGTGTGCACTTTAGTGCATATGTGTCTCCATGTCCAAGTGTTGGACTTCTGGCTGCATTATATCATATATGTTTACCAGTTCCTAGATTATCGTACATTGACCTTTTTTCTAGTCCTGGATATAAAAATAAGTTACTTGCACAGTCTAAAGTCAATGGTTTTATGAAACTGACACATATGGCACCACATGTACTACTGAGCGCTTTTGTTGCCTCTGTAAGGTTTCCCAAACCACCAATTGCAGTTATATAACAAAATATTGGTTACCCCACACATTCCATGAGCTATGTTCTAAGTACCAGGTAGAAATGAGCTTGGAAAGAGGGATGTACAATATAACAAAATAAACTCACATTTGATGCATGTAAAATTAGAAGACTATATTTTCTATTCCCACACCAAGTGCTTGAATTCATTTTTCAGTGCTAAGACCATAGTGTAGCATAAGTGAAGTGCTATACCCCCAGAGGTGCCATCCTTTGAATGAAACACTAAACTGAGGTCCTACCCATCTTAGCTGACAGTAGTTTCACTTGCTTACTCACACTCTTATGAGTTGTGTCTGACTTCTTCAGTAACCCTGTGGACAGCCACTGTTACCCACAATGTTTTCAAGACAAAAGGGGAAATGGTTGCCAAATTTTTTTCAATACTACACAAGCACACACTCATACCTATAGGCAATTTAGAGTCCCTTGTCAGCAGTAAAGGGTCACACAGTACTTATCAGAAAAAATAAGGACATTTTTTTCTAGCCAATAAATAAATAAACATTCAAGAATGGAATACAGTCATCACACCTTTTCTAGTTAATTATGATTCTCCACTTGCTAAAAATATAGGAATGATTTTAAATCATCGTGACAGGCAGAATAGTAAAGCTGTCATCCTAGAAGGTACATGCATGTGCACACACACACACACACACACACACACACACACACATGCACATATTTTGCAGAACATCTTCCTGTATTTTTTCACACACTACAAAAGTAGACTTTCAAAGAAAAAGAAATGTTTAAAACAGGTGGCATGCATACATAATACCTTGAAATGTATTCTTCAGCTGTGGCTTTATAATTTAAGATAAGGTACTGCATTTTTATTTTCATTTAGAGTGGTGGTTCATTCAAGCTGCTTTGCTTGTTCTCAGAACATCATTCCCTGTGATCTCCATCCTTGAAAAGGCCTATCATTCCAGCTAGGTATATCAACCTGTCCTCTTGCAATTTGTTTCACATAGTTAGCATGCTGGCACCAGAGCAAAGAATAGGTCCCTAATAGTTATTTCATTTATGCAAAAGGAATGTGGATTTTATACCTTTACTGCAGAATGTGCAGTTTTACCAGCATCCACCTGCTGGAGTTCATTTTCCAAATTTTTGTCACTGCTGCCTGCCAACCATCAGATCCATTCTCCGTTCATCAGCCAATTCATTACTTTCAAAGGTAAGGGCTGACTGATAGAGACTGTCATCCAGGTAGCCATCATGGATGGTTTGAGATTTTTTCCATTTTCTTGTTGATGCTAACCTGATGTCTACCCAGTAAAGGGAGGTCAGGGGACATGCAATAGGCTTTCTGTAGGGTACATCTCCTCACTTCTGCAATGGATATTACCTGCTAGCAGCCAAGCCACTCCACTGTGGCATGAGTAGTTGTCTCTCTAGTCTCCAGCAGGGAATCACATCTCCTTATCTGCCTTCTAGAGAGAGCCAAGTGGACCACACCCCTTTATTCCTTCCCCTCCCCAATTCTTTCAGTACCATGGTCAATAACTGAATCTCAGTCACCACCTGCTGGAGCTCTTAGTACCAGTGTATGGACTGTAGAGCTAACTCCCATTAGGACTCAAAAATGAATGTAATGCTCATCCAACCTATCCCACAAGGTTGATAGCTTTCCTGTCCTTTCCTACATGGGCTGGCCCATTAGTTATCCTGTTTCATTCCCAAATCCAGCATTACAAAGCTAAGTTCAATGCTTGTGTTCCTGTGCCACCTGGTGGTCCAGTCTTCTTTAGAACACAACAAAATATTGCAACTAAAACTCAAGAGGTATTTTCACTATGGTGTAAAGAGACAAAAAGCAATTGTTAAATCTGTCAGGCATTGGAAAAGGGTCAAATAGCTAAAACATTTGTTATCTGACATTTGCAATTAAGACTGTGTACACTACCTCTTCCTTAAAATTTAAATGAAATTCCTATTTCCCCTCATCAGCAGGCAAGATACCATGAGAATACTCAGCAATGAAGATGTCCCTCTGTCTTGTGCATGAAGAATCCACATACAATTGTACTGGTTAAACTTTAATAGGAAAAACAATAAATTCATCCTTCTGGACTCATGTTTATATTCCTACTAGTCTTGTTTTTTCCTCAAAAATATTGCATAGTATATCAAACTTTTTAGGAACAAACATTTTCATGCAGAAAGTAAATATCATAAAGCATGTGCCTAAGATGCTATGTATATCATGAAATACAGCCAGCTGAGTTGTCATCTTGTTCCTTCTGTCATTGTCTCCATTTCTGGGAAGGGAGGGCTAAACAAGTATTTGCCCTGCTTGACTGCTCTTGTCTTCTCAATAAACAGCTGCTATATATTCTCCCTGCTGGATGTGGTTATCTGGTTAGGTTACACATTTTGAGTGATAGTCTTGGTTCTGTTGTTACTAACACAGATCACTTTGAATGGAAGGTCCAGCTCAGGTCATGGGTAAAACTGTGAAAAGGAAAGATTAAATGGGCAGAATTTAAAGAGAGACTGCTAGAGTAGGGCATCATGTTAGAAACTAGGATACTTTTAGTCACAGTGGGTATGGGGAAACCGAAAGGTTTGATATCAGTGAGGCATAAATTACTATAGGTGATAGCTGAACCACTCAAGTTGTGTGCTATCAACAGAAGTAACATGGTGACATGAGCACATGACTCATGCTTCTGCTAACCCTGATGGGAATCTAATTTAACAGGGTGAGTTTAGCATTCACCAGTAGGAGGTTAATAAGAAGATAGCTAGTGTAAAATATAATTTAATTTGACATTTTTCTTTGTAAGGGTAGGAGGGGGATGTCGTAAGTGCAACATCCAGGACATTGGTGGTACAGAAGGGCAAATACCTTATTTGTTCATTGTTCAACCCTGGAATAACTACTTCATTAGGTAATATATTAGGGGAGCATCCTCCGTGTATTGGGTAATATATTAGGGGAGCATCCCCCGTGTATTGGGTAATATATTAGGGGAACACCCCACATATATTAGGTAATGTATTAGGGGAACACCCCCCCCCCCTTGTATTAGGCAATATATTAGAACATCTCCATGTGCACTGTATGAGAGCTGAGTATGGCAGGTGTCAGTGATTACTAGAGTTTTATGAAAAGCAACTTAACAGTGATGATGTAAACATTTAATGCAGCAGATATAGATACTCTTTTCATGCTCAGTTTATACTGGGAAACCGTCAAAAACAATATGGATGTCTAAAAACAAATCTTAACATCTAAACATTTATGCAAATTATTATAAAAAAAGAATGTCCGAGACCTCATGACATAAAAGTAAGTTGGTCTCTTACTTTCTAAGGATGAATTTCCATGGCCATTTCAGACGGATGTTCAATGTTACTTGTGTGAGTCCTTACTGTGATAACTCCTTTTTTGCTACTCCTTATTTATAGATCATGGGGGGAATTCAATAAAACCTACACATATTTTTTTTTGTGTAGGCATCGCGCCACTATGCTTACATGGGCACAGATATTTTTAGATTCAGTAAGTGCTGCTTAGGGGCGAGCACGCACGGACAAACTTGGAAACTTCCGTGGCATGCAAATGGCCTAATAACCAGGTGACTATCATGCAAGTGAGGCAGGTAGAGTGATTCAACATGCAGAAAGGCAGCTGTTCAGACCCTGTGTCAGTGTCCATAGTCTACATGGAAAAAATCCACATACAGAAGTCTAGACAGACAAAAGGGGATGTAAAACTGTAGAAACATGGACATAAATCCCCTGAAAATGTAAAACCACATGCACATATGAGCAAAATGATTATTCTGTATGTCAAAAAGATTAAATGAAATAAATTAAATTAATATGTTTTAATAATATCAGTATGTTTGCGCTATGTGCCACAGTGCACAAATATGCTTAAAAGAAAAATAAAAAAATAAAAAGGAAAAAAAATGGTATGTGAAAGAAATGTATGATAGCAGCTTGTGTGAGGTCCCTACAATGGTGAATTGCTGCTGTTGCTAAGGTGATAGGGATATAAAGCATGTAGTTTCCAAGCTGTCAGCACAGATAAGTATGCAAATGAGGTGGGGTTATTGAATAGCACAAAAGAGTAATCATGTCTGCATATCCACTTCATGTAGGATCTTACACCATGTTGATGTTTACACAGGATGTGGCTGACATTAGAGGGGTGTGTCCTCTTTCTTCTAAGCTCTTAGGTGCATGTGTTTGTGTTCTCACAACCAGATGCATTCAATTGGACATTTTGAACTTTGTATAAGCTATGCTGAGTGGTGCAGCACTGTGTGTGGTGTTGCGCACTGAAATAGAGCCATTAAATAATATTAATTATATTGTAGGAAGGTGGAATGTATCATAGTTAGCCAATCACACATTATGCACCAACAGCAGAGCTGTATAAAGTGTGCATACACCCAACATTCTGATTTCCCCTCAATACTCTGGACCACTGGAGTACAGACTTGGGAAATGTAACTGAGATAATGCTAGGAGCAACTGCAGGTCTGCTACACCTGTATGTGCTAGATGCTGAAGTCAGTGCTGTTGATGCTGCAGACAATAGGCTTAGGCAGAGAAGGAGGAGTGTTAAGGCCCAGGGTAACCTTCCAGGGGCTACATGAGCTGGAGATTGTAAAGAGCTACAGGGTGGACAGGAACATACTACAAGAACTCACTGAGCTCTGCTGCCCTCAAGTCAGACCCAGAGCCAACAAAGGGAAACCCATCCCTGTGGAAACAAAAGTATGTGCAGCCCTTAGGATACTAGCTACAGGTACTTTCCGAAGACCAAGTGGGGACATGATGGGGGTCTCACAGGGATCTGCATCCAGGATACTCCACCAGTTCCTGGATGCCATGCTACCACATGCCAGTGAGCAAATATCTTTTCCCCTCACTGCTGAGGTGAGGACCAGCAATATGCAATGCTTTTACTGTGTAGCACACTACCCTGAAGTACTGGGTGCCATATATTGCACTCATGTACACATCAAGGCACCACCTGGTGAAGAGGGTAGAATCTACGTCAACCGCAAAGGATTCCACTTCAACTGCCAGGTTGTGTGCAATGCCCAGGGGATGATCTTAAATGTGTGTGCTGGAACCCTGGCATTATCATGACTCCCATATCTGGTATGCATCACAGCTGTACCAGATTTTTGCTAAGGGGCACATAACACCTGGCCATTTACTGGGGGATGTTGACTATTCCCTGGAAATGTGGAGGATGACACCCATCAGAAATGCACACACACCCATGGAAGAACACCATAATGAGGCACACACACAAACTAGGAACATCATAGAGCATGTGTTTGGGCTCCTGAAGTCACGACTCCTGTGCATCAATATATCTGGTGGAGCCCTGCACTACTCTCCAGCCCCATGTGCACATATATTCACAGTATGTGCTATGCTACACAATCTGATTCTGTGGCAACAGCTGCAGCAGGGTCAGAAAAGGGATGGGATACACTACCCCCACCTAGTGCTTAGGTCACCACAGCCACAGTCACAGGCAGACTCAGAGGAGGAAGCCCTGCTGATGTCCCTGTATGCAGACATAGGCATGTTCAGTTGGCCATGGCTTTGGCTAAGAGACAACTCATAGCACATTCACTGACAACCTAGGGATCTAGGGACTGAAACCTTACTCCTACTGACATACATATATAAAACTTGATCATAGGTTCATAGGTTCATAGGTTCATACTAGGCTATCTGCCCAAGGGCATTTATAAGCCTAGCCCATAGTTATGTGGCTTTCGCCACCCCTTTAGTTTGAATAAAAACTATGCCTATCATTTTTCTGTGCCTCTGTCAAGCAGTGACACTGAAGTAATCCCTGGGGTATATCTGCGATCTCCCATCCATTGGTCAAGATTCCTCTTGAACAAGGCCAGCGAGGTGCTCTGCCTCACATGTACCGGGATTTTGTTCCACAGCATAGGGAGTCTCTGGGTGATGAATCTGTCCCTCCAGCACGTTCTATTTATAACCGTGTCAAGGTTTAAGTCTCCCGCCCTTGTGGTTCTGAGGGATCTAGATTTTTTGAGGTGAAGCATATTCATCAAATCTGGGTTTGACATGGCCTTATATGTCAGGCACAGGTCACCTCTGAGCAAGCGGTATGAGACTGAATAAAGCTGGAGTTCTTTCAGTCGGGCAGCATAAGACATATTTTTGAGACCCTTTATCCTTTTGGTGAGGAACTTTTGGGGCCTTTCAAGCTGCATCAGGTGTCTGGTCAGATACATTGCAAACGGGGCATTGTACTCAATGATAGGGCTAATGAGTGATGAGTACACGGGCGATGACCTCCCTTGATCTAGATGTGAATCCCTTCATGATCAGGTGGGCGATATAGAAGGTTTTCCTAACTACTTTAGCAACATGAGTGTCAAACGAAAGACTACTGTCAACTTGGGTCCCCGGATCCCTGATGACTTTTTCTGTGCTCAGTGGATTGTCACCTATATGGTAGCTAGGGGTAACCTTGTTTTTCCCGAAGGGTATGACTATGCATTTTTTGGCGTTTAACTTCAGGCCATGGCTCTGGCACCAGTTATCCGTTTCTGTGAGGCCCTTCTGGAGGATATCTGTGTCAGATGTCAGGCAACACACACAGCCTGTACCTATCAATGTATTGGCTGTGTACTGCTTGCATGACATGGAGTCAGCCCCGAACTACAGTTCTGTCAACTGCTGCATTTGCAAGGTAAGACTCTAACCTCCACAATACTTGTAGGGATTAGTATGATATGATATGGTATGTATGGATCTGTTACATTTTTGCAAGTAAATATAGTAGGCTATTTGGACAGAAGTAACATCCACATGGGACTACAGATACCCAGTCCACTATCATGTGCCCTTTAATAGTCACTAGACCTCATGCATGGAATATTCACTACATCAGTCATGGGAGATGTGAAACAGAGGGGTTACATGATATTTGGACTACTGTGCATCCCAGCAGAACATGCAGTGTTGTTCCCCCAACACCAACACAGCAGTGTTACCATATAACTGTTGTAACAGTAACTCATCAATGGAATATCCACAGTCCAGGCAATCTCAGGGCAGTAACATGGAAATTGATCATACATTGTATGTCTCACTTAACGCAGGAATAACAATGTACATATTGATGGTATTGATTGTGTGATGAATGACTGCTCTCTTTCTGGAAGCTTGTGTGGCTCAGTTAACTAGGGATCTTAGCATAGGTGACAGTGTTGATGGTTCTAATTGGGAAGTGTCCACATTTTTTGGATGTGAGGTAATATTATGTTCATAGGTTCATAGGTAGGTACTAGGCTATTGGCCTGAGGGCCAAGGCAAGCCTAGTCAACAGTGTATTGGCTTTCGCCACCCATGTATTGTTAAATTCCTGCCCCTCTATCGAGCAGTGCCCCAGACATAACCCCAGGGGTGAATTTCCTATCACCCATCCACTTATCAAGGTTTTTCTTGAATAGTGCTAATGATGAGCTCTGCTTGATGTGGATGGGAATCTTGTTCCATAGCATGGGACATCTCTGGGACATGAATCTATCCCTCCAGCATGTCCTATTCATTGTTGTGGTGGGGTTTAAGTCCATAGAGCATGTAGCTCGGGGAGATTGGGATTTCTTCAAGTGGAGCATGTCCAATAATTCTGGGTTTGACATAGCTTTGTATGTCAGACAGAGGTCTCCTTGGAGTAAGTGGTATGTGACCGAGTAGAGTTTGAGTTTCTTGAGCCGTTCGGCATAGGGCAATTGCTTGAGACCTGCGATCCTCTTGGTGAGGTACTTTTGGGGCCTCTCAAGTTGTTATAGGTGTCTTGTGAGGTACATCCTAAACGGGGCATTGTATTCAATGAGGGGTCTGATAAGTGATGAGTAGAGGTGAATGAAGACTTCCTTATTTCTAGATGTGAACCCTTTTGTGATTAAGTGGGTCATGTAAAAAGATTTTCTGACCACTGTGGCAATGTGGTTATCAAAGGTGACGTTACTATCCACTTGGGTCCCAAGGTCTCTTATCACAGTTTCTGTGTTAAGTGAACTTCCCCCTATTTGGTAATTCATTGGTACCATGTTTTCGACAAAGGGGATAACAATGCACTTTTTGGCATTTAGTCTGAAGCCATGATTTTGACACCAGGTGTCAGTCTTGGTGAGGCCCTTTTGCAGGATGTCTATGTCAGTGGTGGAATCAGTAATGGCACCCAGTTTGCAGTCATCTGCGAACTTGGTCAGCCATAAATCCTTGGTGTTCGCTTGCACTTCAGAGAAGTATATACCGAACAGGAGGGGTCCCAGGACTGAACCCTGGGGTACTCCACTTGTCACTGGTTTGGAGTCGGATCTGGAGTCAGCAACTCTTACCATGTGAGTTCTGTCCATGAGCCAGTTGGTCACCCATCTTGTGACGTAAGGGTTTATGTTAAGGTTGGTGAATTTATCAATGATTCCTGAATGAGGGATAGTGCCAAAGGCTTTAACGAGGTCCAGGTATGCTGTCTATGGCCTTTGTGACTGTTTCAAAGAAGTCTACCAGGTTTAGGAGACATGACCTACCTTTTACAAATCTGAATTGGGTAGCATCCAGAGTTTGGAGGTTACCTATATCTTTGTTTATGAGTTTTTTAACAAGCTATCAGACTGTGTGTGGTGTAACATTATTAACCTCTGTCACATATTAATAGCATCAGACAGCTGAAGAATGCTATGGGCAATTTGAGTGAAGTGCAGTACTACAGACACAGGGACAGAAGAAATTGTCTTTAATGCACAAACCCTGGACTGGAGTACAGGTAGGTATGGCCTGGAGTCAGTTTATAAGTACTGACAATCCCACTGGGCATGCTCATGCACTTAGTTACAGAGTGCAATTCTGTTGCCCCTTGCCCAAAATGATCTGTTATCTATAGATATGTCTATATGTACATACATATATATCTGTCTGTCACTATCTCACTCTCCCATAGATAGTATATTTATCTCTATGTATATACAAATTGAGATATTCCTATATATACCTATATGCTATATATAAAAATATACATCTCAGGTCTCACACCATATATGTATGCAACATACATATATATATATATATATATATATATATATATATATATATATATATATATATATATATATATATATAGATATATATATATGGCTCCTTATCACATTGTCAAAAGTTCAAATCTCCGAAGACAATATGGCCAAGACCATATTGCCAAACATTCAAATTGCCAACAATTGTATATTGGGATTGCCGTACAGTGTGGAACCCGGGAATTGTTGTTTTCCTCACTGTAGTACGATCAAGGAGTTGGTATATTTAAGTTGTAGGGGGTGTGGGGCTGCAGGGGGGCTTGCCCTCCTGCAAAAACATACAGGTAAGTTGTTCTTTTTTTATCACATTTTCTGCAGTTCAAATCTTCAGTGACATGGTCTCGATCATATCGTTTTCTGAGATTTGTATATATATATATATATATATATATATATATATATATATATATATATATATATCGCACACACAACCACATTTCTATATACATTCCTGTTGTATACTGTACAGAATTATGTGTGTGGATGTCTGTATTGTCCTACATACCCTAACACTGGTGAGTAAAGTTTCACTATCACACATCTATAATGTTCCTCAAAGGATCCAAATTAAGGGCTCAACAATACATAATGCACTTACCCACAGACCCCTGTGCCTGTTGGATATCACCACACATACAGCAACAGGTGAGCAGGTTGTGTGATGTATAATGTTGTCTATGCATGCATGGACAGGGCATATTGTTCTTGCCCACAGCTTGGCCAACAAAATGCAAACAGCCATATATGGCCAAACTGGTAACTGTACCCACATAGCTAGGATAAATAATACTTATCTGACTGCTAGGCTACTACATGCAGATAACAGTATAAAGCAATTTCACTCTGCATGCCAGAGAAGCTGTTCAACATAAGCCTAGTTTGTGTAATCCACAAGTAGTTTGCCTGCAGTCATGTCTACAACAGACATCAGCGGTAGTGTGTATGATAGGTAGTGTGATCTATAGTGTGTAAAACTAGTTAGTTAGGGGTTCTAATTTCACTGCAGGTGGGTGTGTGTGCATGCATGCATGTTTCCCCCTGCAAAACAATTGAGAATCCCTCATTGACTAAGAAACTGCAATAGTTCTGCACTTTTTGGCCCTGTAAGTTGTTGTTGTTTTCCAAACTGCTCTCTTCTACAAAGCCTGCTGATGTCATCAACCTTAAGACTACCAGCTACCATTGTAATTCCAGACTTAAGTCGTGGCATATGTGGCAAGTACTGTGATCAATGATGCATAAGACTAGTTAGGTAGGGGTTCTAATCTCACTGCAGGCCACTCGGTGTGTGTATGTGCTCATGTGTTCCTCTGCAAAACAACTGAGAATCCCTCATTGACTATAAAACTGCATTAGTTCTGCACATTTTGGCCCTGTACATTGCTGCCATTTTCCAAACTGCCCTCTTCTACAAGGCGTGCTGATGTCATCAACTTTAAGACTACCAGCTGCCATTTTAAGGTCAGACTTAAACTGTGGCATGTGCGATAAGTACCATGGTCTATAGTGTGTAAGACTAGATAGGTGGGGATGTTAATCTCATTCCAGGCCATTCAGTGTGTGTGTGTGTGTGTGTGTGTGTGTGTGTGTGTGTGTGTGTGTGTGTGTGTGTGTGTGTGTGTGTGTGTGTGTGTGTGTGTGTGTGTGTGTGTGTGTGTGTGTGTGTGTAGTACATCTCAGTATGACATAAATATGATCACCTCAGTAACATAGAAAGAGGTAGGGTTTTGCAGTATTTTGGCTGTAGCAGGTGATCTGGGCCTCCAAATGCCTGACCACAACTTGGCCTGCTAATGTCATCAAGCATGAAAACTCCTAAAGAAATAGCAATAGCAGACTTGAGGTATAGCTTGTGCATCATGTACTGTTATCTAATGTATCCCATTCAATGGGTAAGTGTTCTAATCTACATGCAACCAACTTGCAATGTGTGTATGCTGTGCTGTGTCCTATAAACAGCAAGTGGAAGTGGTGCTATCTTCAATGTAGCCAGGTTTGTGTGTGTGTGTGGCTGTTGCAGCATTTTACACCAGCTTATGGAATCATAGGATCTTTGAACTTTAGTAGCATAATAACCCTACAACACTTACAATCCTAGCCAAGTGTATTCCCTTATTTATATGATCAGCACATATTGCCCCTGTCCATGAGGGACACAGGCAGAAGCCCTGTGGTGAAATGACGGTCACCCAGCCAATCATACAGATGGCATCTGATGAGGTCCACTGAGGTGCTCTGTTTGCCATTAGGCATGATTCTGTTTCAAATGTATGTTAAAGTCTGCTTGACAGATCTCTCCCACCAGCATATATTATTAATGTCACATACCAGGTTAATGTCCTTAGAGTGAGTAATCCAAAACATCTGTCCGTCGCATCCATACTGACCACTTACCACCCAAATCGCCATCTCAGGACTGAAAACAAAATGTTATTATTCATTCAGAAACCTAAACTCTCAGCAGGCCAAATGCTGTACTATCATTCTGTCTCCAAGTTATGGAATAATCTCCCTCCCCCACTCAGATCGATCAATAATCCTGCTTCCTTCAAAACATCCCTCAAACTACATTTTTCCTCTCACTGGCTATGCCCCTGTACCCCACCTAACAACCCCAGCACCTGAATTCCTTCTCTTACTATATTCACAGTTTAACTGTTGCAATTCACTAAAGATTTTTCTGTGTGTACTCCACCATAATTTCCCAGCACATAACTTCCTTCCCAAACGTTACACAGTTTAACTATCACAAATAGTAGGAATCTTTTTTATGTAATTAATGCAATTACTATGTCCTTTTTTACTCAAATTCTTTTTGTGATAATGTAATTATAACAAAGACAATGTCCTATTTTTTCTTTTCAAATTATCTTCTCATTCTATGTATCAAGATTGTTTCTTTTACTTATGTATATATTACTATTGAATTGTAATTATATAATTCTGAGGAGCTTTTCTTCCTGGGCCTCCACTGAAAATGGCCTCTTCTTGGCCCAGTGGACTTTCCCGGTCAACAAATGCAATAAATAAATAAATAAATAAATAAATAAAGCTGTAGTTTTATTGGCCATTTTGGGCTATTTCTATCCCTTTCATCCTTCTGTTTAAAAACATGTGTTTGCACTGCTTTTGTGCTTGTATTACCTCAGCAAGATCTTGCCTGGGTTCCCTGCAGAGTTCTACAATAGCAGAGAGAGAAAAGGGAGACTTTGAGTGGATTAAGTACCTCTGTTTTGCTCTTTATTGCTTATTTTCACTAGCCACACTATTCCAAGTATTTTTTTATTAACTTTGCAACTTATTTGAACTGTTTTTTGAATTCTGATACTGTTTGGACTTTGATCATTTTTAAGTGTTTTTCAAATGTCGAACTGTTGAGGGCTATACACTCAAGTGCGATAGCCATTTTTCTGCTTTAAAAGTGTTTGTTTTACTGCACCTGTTTTAATTTTTGAAAAAAAAAACAAAAAAAATCCTATCTCTCTACTCGTTTCCCACCTTTCTATAACCAGTAGAGTCTGGTTTTCAGATTTTACTGAATTCTGATCTGTTTTGTAGTTTCTGTGTTGTCCAGACCTTACTAAGACAGAAAGAAGCTTCTCTATTCATCAGTGAGAGTGGTAAGCTTTGAGCAGCCTATCTGTCACTGGAAGAGTAGTTTCAGCTCAGAATCTGTAGTTTTATTGGCCTTTTTGGGTTATTTCTATCCCTTTCATCTTTCTGTTTAAAAACCCATGTTTTTGCACTTTTTGCACTTGTTTTTACCTCAGCAAGATCCTGCCTGGGTGTCTTGCAGAGTTCTACAGCTGCAGAGAGAGAAAAGGGAGACTTTGATTGGATTAAGTACCTCTATTTTGCTTTTTTTGCTTATTTTTCGCTAGCCACACTATTCAGAGCATTTTTTATTAACTTTGCAACTTATTTGAACTGTTGTTTAAATTCTGATACTGTTTGCACTTTAACTGATAATTTTTAAGTGTTTTTCAACTGTTGAACTGTTGAGGGCTACACACTCAAGTGCGTTAGCCATTTTTGTGCTTTAAAAGTTTTTGTTTTACTGTATCTGTTTTAATTTTTGAAAAAAACAAAAAACAAACAAAAAAACCTATCTCTCTACTCGTTTCCCACCTTTCTATAACCAGTAGAGTCCGGTTTTCAGATTTTGCTGAATTCTGGGCTATTTTGTAGTTTTTGTGTTGCCAGACCTTACTAAGACAGAAGGAAGCTACTTTGTTAATCAGTGAGAGTAGTGAGCTTTGAGCAGCCTATCTGTCACTGGAGGAGTGGTTTCAGCTCAGAATCTGTAGTTTTATTGGCCATTTTGGGATATTTCTATCTCTTTCATCTTTCTGTTTAAAAACCCATGTTTGCGAGGTTTTGCACATCTCACAGCACTGTTTAACTAGGGTTAAACTATTCCCGGTGCCAGGAACTCTGCTCTTCTAATTTTCCCTTTGAACTAGCCGGTTTTCTAGTTTTAGCACTCAAAACTGTTTCCTTGTGCTCAGCACTTGTTCAAAACGTGCTGCAAGCACTAAATAAGCTACAAATTACATGCAGCACTCAACTTTCCTCACTTGTTAGGAGGAAAACAATTTTTAGTACTTAAATTAATAAGCACCTATCCAGGCACGTCTAAGGGTCAGCTCCCGGTATTTTCCCCTGTCCACATGATGAATCTGGGCATCTTGGGGCAATGTAGCAATTGCCTCATGTACACTGACAACCCTCTTCTCCTACCACCCAACACTGCAACTTGTGAGAGATGCACTTATATAGCCAAACTGGAAGCCAAGCTCTCTCCAGCCAAGACTGTACTAGACAGTCAAGAGGAGAAGGTAAACACCTGCACCACACCACACTCAACACATAGTCCATCAAAACCTACACCATCTAAACCCACACATAGTAACACAAAACACACACCTACATTCATCGAGGGTCTCAATAAAAATATGCCCAAACAGCAGAGACCATCAAAGCTGAAACGCAAGCAACCACCACCCCCCAACACTACACAAATGGCACATAGCCCACAAAATCAGTGTGCCACTCAACCTCAGCCCATAAGGCAAAACAACATACCCACCACACTAGTCATAGGTGACTCTATAGTCAGGCACACTGATGTCCCACTCACCAGGCTAAACAAGGAGAAAGTTACTGTTAGCTGCCTGTCAGGTGCCATGATCTGCCACATAACACAAGCACTCAGGTCATTCCACAACAAGTACAAATATGACTCTGTCATTGTCCACGTTGATGTGAATGACCTGAGATGTATCTCCCTGGACTACATAAAAAGAGACATGGAGGAGCTCTTGGATGATGTAGCCCAGGCAGGTATGACCCTAGCCCTGAGTAGCATCCTGCCATCACCCAGAATGATACCACAATACAATAACAAAATGATGGATTTCAACAATTGGCTAAGCTTCTAGTGTCATTCTAAGGGGATCCAATGTCTGTTTGCCTGGGATGACATGATCAACAGGCTGGGATGCTTTGCCAGAGATGGCCTGCACCTGTCTCCCTGGGATTCTGGATACTGGCTAAGGCTCTTGCCACCCCTATAGTGCCTTTTTTAGGCAAGGTTCAACTGACAGACTCACCACCATAGCAGGTATAAGCAAGCAAAATCTGAGGGTAATGCTACTCAATGCTAGAAGTCTAAACCTCAAAATGCACTAATTCGACGTACTCCTTAAAATGGAGAGCATCACATCTGTGCAATGACGGAGAACTGGTTCAAGGCTCCAGAGAGCACCCCTGCATTACCACGCTATAACTCATACTGGGTCCACTTTTTAATTTCAAAATACCAAAATCTCGACTTTCAAAATACCGATCCCAGAAAGTCAAGATTTTGGAATCTCAAAATTAAAAAGTGAAGAAATAAAAAAAAAACAGCTAAAATAATTTTTTGCGGGGGGGCAAGCCCCTCTGCACCCCCCACCTACTTAAGTATACCAACTCCGAGATTGTGCTACAGTGAAGAGAACGGTAATTCTCCTGTTCCGCTTACCATTCTCTTCACTGTAACGTGATCTCAGAGTTGGTATATTAAAGTAGGGGGGTGTGGGGGTTGCAGGGGGCTTGCCCCCCTGTAAAAACATTATTTTAGTTGGTTTTTTTTTGTTCATTTTTCACTTTCAAGATACCAAAATCTCGATGTTTTGAGTTCGGTATCTTAAAACTTGAGATTTTGGTATTTTGAAATTAAACCACACCTTTCAGACACCTAGCCTGGACCAAAACACTAAAAGAGGAGGTGTGTCCATATACATTAAGGATATCCACACCTCCAGGCTAGTTGCTTAACATAATGCATCCGAAATTATCCAAGGGCAACTAACACTGAGCAAGACTGCTATCCAGACTGTAGCTTGTTACAGATCCCTCACCAAGCCCCAGGATGCCCACTCCACTTTTCTTGATATACTGGGTAATATTAAGGTACAGCCCAATGGCCTAATAATGGGCAATTTCAACTACCCCACCATCAACTGAGAAAACTACTCATGTACTAACTCATTTGCTCAACGCTTTCTGGAATTCATAAATTCCAATGCTCTGAATCAGCTTGTCCATACCTCCTCCAGGGGCAGCAATATCCTGGACCTGGTCATTACCAATATGGGCAACTGATGTTCCATGCCAGAGGTCAACTCCTTGCTAGTCAGATCCGACCACAAGCTAATCGCCCTAGACAGCAATATCCTGCCGCCACCCCCCATTAAGGAAACCACCATAAAAAACTTCTCCAAAGCCAACTTCATGTTTCTTAAGACAGAAGTGGCAAGCTTCACGATGCCAATACAGATGGAAAATAGAGGTATGACTGCTGAATCCTGTACAAATGCACTGTATAAGCACATACACGAGTGCATGGATCGAGCCATCCCCAACAGAACCAAGATGCTATCCTCCAAAAAAGGAAGCAGATCTGGTGGTCCCCTTCTATAAACAAACTCTACAAGAGAAGGAAGAAGCTGTTGAAAAAAAATGTAAAATCCCCTGATTGAAGGAACTCCCTGGTCAGCCTCATTAAGAAGCTGAGATCCCTTATAAAATCCTCCAATGCTGGTTACGAAAATAAAATTGCCACTGATTCTAAAGACAACCACAAAGCATTCTACAGATATGTCAAGAATCTCAATTGCGACACTCAAATATGCTCTGAGTACAGCACAATGGCAATAGATATACAGAACCAACTGATATTGCCAACATCCTGGCAGATAGGTTCAGTGTAAACTTCACCCCCCTCATCCCCCATCACTATACCGGAAGAATGCAAAACCCCTGTAATCACAGCTGCACAAGTAAAGACCACACTCTCCAAAGCCAAGAACACAGCATCCATGGGACCTGACAACATCCCAGGCTGCATTCTGCATGAACTACCGAACAAACTGGCACCCCACCTAAGTACCATGTTCAATCATAGCCTCACTTCAGGCTATGTGCCTACTGAATGGTGCACAGCAATGGTTATCCCACTCCACAAAGGGGGTGTCACCACCGACCCCGGCAACTACTGCCCCATTAGCCTGATGAGCCTGGTCTGCAAGGCCGTGGAACGTATCATCTTGGAGCTTATAAACAAGGACATAGGTAACCTCCAACTCTGACCCCACTCAGTTCGAGTTTGTAATAGGTAGGTCATGTCTCCTAAATCTGATTGACTTCTTTGAAGTAGTCACCAGAGCCGTAGACAAGGGTAAGGTGGTACACACAGCCTATCTTGACCTCACCAAGGCTTTTGACACCATCCCTCACTCTGGAATTATAGATAAACTCACTAGACTGGGCATAAATCCCTATGTCACAAGGTGGGTGGCCAACTGTCTCACTGACAGAGCCCACACGGTGAAGGTAGCCGACTCCAAATCCAACTTCAGACTAGTGACAAGTGGAGTACCACAGGGCTCAGTCCTAGATCCTCTCCTGTTTTGCATCTACTTCTCAGAAGTCCAGGCTAATACAGCAGGTCTTTAGCTAATGACGTTCGCAGATGACTACAAACTAGGTGCCATAATAGAATCCCCTAATGATGTGGACATTCTACAAAGGGGCCTCACTGAGACTGATGCTTGGTTTCAAAATCATGGCCTCAAACTGAATGCCAAGAAGTGCATTGTCATTCCCTTTGGGATAAACACTGTACCCATGAACTACCACATAGGCAGTAGGCTACTAAACACTGAAAGCGTGATAGGAGACCTTGGGACACAGGTGGACAGTAGTCTCTCCTTTGATAATGACATCACCACAGTAGTCAGGAAATCCTTCTACATGATACATGTCATCACAAAGGGGTTCACCCCAGAAAAAAAGAGGTCATTGTTCCTCTCTACTCATCCCTCATCAGACCCATTATAGAGTACAACACCCCGTTTGGCATGTACCTTGCAAGACATCTACAACAACTAGAAAGGCCACAGAAATACCTCACTAAGAGGATTACTGGCCTCAAACAGATGCCATATGCAGTCCATCTCAAAAAACTCCAGCTCTACTCCGTCGCTTATTGTCTACTCAGAGGCGACCTCTGTCTAACATACAAAGCCATGTCAAACCCAGATCTGTTGGACAAGCTACACTTAAAGAAACCCCAATCCCTCAGAGTCACATGCTCCAGGGACCTAAACCTTTCCACCACAATAAGTAGAACATGCTGGAGGGATAGATTCCTGCCCCAGAGACTTCCCATGCTCTGGAATGGACTATCCAATCATGTCAAGCAGAGCTCCTCATTAGCCCTCTTTAAGAGAAATCTCGACAATTGGATGAGAAATAGGAAAGTCACCCTGGGGATCACTTCTGTGGCTCTGCTAGACAGGGGTGCAGGAAAATAACTTTCTTGGGTGGCAAAAGCCAGGGAACATTTTTGGCAAGGCTTATATAGGCCCCAGGGCTGATACACTAGTACCTACCTATGAATCTATGAACCTATGTACCATGACACCTACACATATGCAACATTTCCAATCAAGCAGGGTCACACATTGCCCCATATGCAAGGCAGAGATCACCTCTGAGTAGTCTATATGCCACAGGCTACAATGATCACTGATTTCAGATGAAGCCCAATGAACACATACTGAAGACGTGACATTCCCTGTGTGAGGGACCGCTGTGTTGTGTGCAATTGCCAGTAGTGCTTGGAAAGATACAATACCAAATGGCCATTGCACTCAAATATTGGCATGCTGGGGGAAGAGAGTACATGGAGGTTGTGAACATGTCAATTTCAGGAGACTGTGCTCTCAATTATTACATATGATTCCCGTCTTACCACTGGGGAGACATGGTGATCTCAGGTACATTAGGTGTAATACAAAATATATTAAAATAAAGATACTGGCTCAACATGGCAGACTATAAAATAGCAACTTTTTATTAAACAAAGTGAGCACTTTCACGGTCTTCCAACTGCTTTTTCAGACTCTGAAGTGGTTGGAAGACCATGAAAGTGCTCACTTTGTTTAATAAAAAGTTGCTGTTTTATAGTCTGCCGTGTTGAGCCGGTATCTTTATTTTAATATATTTTATATTTCATTGTTTTATTTACTGGTCTCAGTACTTGGGTCATGGATTTTATTATTTAGATACATTAGGTGTAAACCTGTGTGGCCAGGCCTGTGTGCCCAGGTCTATCACCCCACAGTATGTACACCACATGTTGCGACTCATGTGCTACTTAACAGGGACATAGATTTTACCAATAGAAATTATACTACATATATATTTGCATGGAGTTTATGGCCAATGGTATGTCAACAGGCATTTGTTCATCAATACCCTCTTGTAGGATATTGATATAACTCACAGAGCCTATGAACACTCACAGTTTGCAGGCATCAGGCAACATTGTCAACCACAGTCAATATTCACTTGAATCATGGTTAAATGGATCCCAAGCAGTACAGGACCCAGGACTGAGCCCTGTTGAACACTGCTGCTTACAGATCAGGTATTGGAGACAGACTTCCCTATTTTGAGTATGTGTGCCATCAATGAGCCACTTAGTGACCCCTATAATGACATCACTGTGAATGCCTATTGGGTGCTTTTGTCAATGATGCCTGAGTGGGGGATAAAGTCACAAGGTGTGGCTGCATCCAGGGGGTTGTATACCCTGATGTCCCCTCAACTAGGTCTTTGGTCACTGCCTCAGATATGTCCACCATGTTTAACAGCCATGATCTACCTGTCAGACATCCAAACTGTGTACAGTCAACTGTTTGTAGGTCACATATATGCTTGCTGATCAACTCCATGATGATTTGCCACATAGCCAAACAGATATGGCTACTAAGGCAAATAGGTCTATAGTTCCAGTGGTTGGTGGATGCACCACCTCTGTGCAAGGGAATAACAGCTGCCATTGTCACGTCAGATGGGATGCAGCCAGTGGTTACAGTATGATTGCATGGAGTTCCCAATGGTGTTAGTAATCCCTGGTGGATCCCATGTAGGATGCAGCCTGGGATGATAGCATGTCCAATAGATACTGTGTATCCTGCATAAAAAGGACAGTTATGACCTGCTCTGTAGATATGGAAGGTATGGGACAGGTTGTAGGATGTCATGTGGCACATGTGGTGGGGACAGGGGAGTGAAGTTGAAGCAAAACCCGTGGGACAACAGGTTAGCTATGAGTACAGATCCATTATATGTGGTATTATTATGTACGAGTTCACTGACAAGCTGGGCCTGTCCTCTGAGGTTACAAATGTAACTACACTGTGCATTGTGGTTCTGCTTTGAGGCTGATTTTGTCACATACTGTTTCTACATGAAGTCACACAAATACTATGTGCTTGTTATGGCTGAGGAGGTTGTGCCACAATTTTAGGAGGCACCCTCACTCCAACTGTCACACAGCAACATCCACCTTTTATTGTACAGCCTGCTAATGGTAGTTTTCCACCACACAGATTTGCTGTGCCATGAGGGGCTCATGTTTCTCCTGTCAGGTACAGCTGAGTCTACCCATTTGTACTGCTGCTTACATAATGCATGGGTGTAGAGCTCTGCATACTTGCCTATCCCATCTGAGGGGGGAGGTGCAGTCATGCTATGTAAACTATCCCATGGAGGTAATACATTGCTTTGTTGAAGTATATTTCTGTATTTTCTTCAAGGGGGTTTAGGTCTGATAGCTTTAACGAGACTGATCTTTGTTCAAATCTCACCAGGAAGGGCCTTACAGTGGTGGGCTGCAGTGGTCACCCATAATGGGAAATACAGGAACACTAAATCGCCTCCCCTTCTGGTATGTTACACCACAGGTCCAGGACATTGCAGTTAAGGATGTGGAATAACCTTTGGGCAAGTGAGCTTCAGCATGACTAACCAACACAGTTGGTGATTACTTAATGTCACCCAAAACCATGGTGTACTGATATATCTTGATAGACACATGTGCATTCAAATAAGCACAATGGGTGTCTGGATTCATGGAGCTGCTCCTGTAGCTGGCAATGGCTTGATTAGGTGCCCTTCCAGCAGTGAATAGCACTTGCAGTATCTCTGGGAAAGCATAGTGTTTCACTAAATCTGGATGTGTATATATCCTTAGTAAATATGTATACACCATCTGTATTACCTTGCACACTGTCAGTTTGAGGCCTTAACATGTGGAAGGATATATAGTCTGGTATGGCTGTGCTGCTGTCCACAGCTGTGAACAAAGTGTTTTTGACTGCACAAATGTCTGCATATTCCAGGGTGGGGACTCTTTCCACAGATTGGGGATTAGTGTTGCCATTCCAGCATGTAGCAACATAACCATGATGTTGCATCAAGATAGCGTTCTCATTGGAAAGTTTTCCCTCCAGATAGGGCCTATAAAATGCACTGTGGGGGTGTCAGCAGCCTTAGCCAGTACTCAAAATCCCAAGAGTGAGAAATGAAGACCATCTCTGGCAAAGCATTGATGTCTGTTGATCAAGTCATCCCAGGCAGACCTGTAGTGGATCCCCTTAAAATGACACCAGACACTAAGGCAATTATTGAAGTCCGTCATGTGCTGTATGTATTGAGCCATCATTCTAGGTGAGGGTCAAATGCAGCTGATAGCTATGGGCCTATCCATGAGAGGCACAGAGTGTGTAAGCTCAGTCATGTGTCTGCATACAGTCTGGTAATGTATGTCCCTAGTCATAATCACCTGCAGGAAATATGATGTCATCATTATGTCACCTGATATTCCTTGAGTTGTGGCAATGTGTGGTATGGTGTATCGTGTCAACCTACAGACAGTTAACTGTAACATTTTCCATATGTAGCCTGGTAACATGGACATCAATGTGCCTCAAGATGTACTCACCTATGAATAATAGGTCTGTGTTTGTGATGTGCCTCAGGTATGTGACTGGTGAGACAGTGGTGACTGCACTGTTATGTGTACTTTGCTCTCCAGAGGTAGGATTTTCTGAGGTGTCTGTTGTTTGTGAATGTGTCTGGTAAGGAGCTGCACACATGCAGGTGTATGTGTTGTGGGTGTGGGTGGTGCATGTGATGAGCTGTGCATGTTGGCAAAATGCTCATTGCCATATCTACTGACTGCAGTGTGAGACACCATGCAATCAAGGTTTGATGTGCAGTCACATCTGTCACATTTATGTGTGTGGCATAGGAGAAGAGGGGTGGGTACACTGTCCACATGTCATCAGCAGTCATTGATAGTGCCATTAGCAATACAGACATGCTTGTGTGTATGTCACAGCATGCCATCATTAGGCAGTATCATGACAGATGGTGAAATGTAACATGTCATTTATGTGTAGTTCCCCTAAGGTAACACAGCACCTGACAATGTGACACACAGTGCTTTGCCAGCCATGCGGACCTTAGATTGACCATAATCCTGTCATTAGGCATGGTCCAAATACCATACCAACAAATTTAAATGAAAACAAAAATGCAGAAAGGTAGTAGTCTGGCGATACAAGTCCACAAAATGTGAAGAGGTTTGAACGCAAAATTAGTTTAATAAAGTAGCGTTTTCGCTGCTTGAAAAATCCGCAGCTTCTTCAGAAAAACTTAAAAACAAGCAGTGAAACTTTTTTTAAAAAGGTTTAGAGGAAGTGTTAAAATTACATCACTTCCTGTTGAGAACCTCATGACAACACGCTTATACTAAAAAATACTAAAAGCGCTCCAAAACATTAAACGGGCGCAAAGTTAGTTAAATAAAATACCATTTTCACTGCTTAGAAAAATCTGCAGCTTCTTCACAAAAAACTCAGTTAAAACAAAAAAACAAAACTTTTTTTAAAAGTTTTAGAGGAAGTGTAAGAATCATCACTTCCTGATGAAATCCTAATGGCAACACGCTCATACAAAAACATTACTAGATGAGCTCCAAGGATTAAAATGTGTAGGAAATGGCTAAATATTATAAAACAATACTAAATAAAATGGCAAGATTAAAGCAAAAGATAGAGAGAAATAAAAAGTAAAAAAGAAAAAAAGATGTAAAAAGATGTAAAGAGATGAAAAAATGAAAGAAAAAAAGGGGATGGAAATACAGGAGGGGGAGGGGAAAAGGGGTGGGGGTGGTGGTGGCGGGGAGGGAGGAGGGAGGGAGGGTGGGGTGTGGGTGGGGTGGGGGTAGAGGGAGGAAGGGAGGGTGGAAGGGGTGGGGGTAGGGGTTGGTAAGGAGGGGGGGGTTGTGTAGGGATGGGTGTGAAGGGGAAGGGAAGGGGAAGAAAGGAGGGGAGGGAGGGTGGGGGAGAGGAAGGGGAAAGGGGGGTGGGGAGGGAATGGGGAGGAGTTGGGGGGGGGAAGAGGGGGAAGGGAGAGCAGGAGGAAGGGGAAATGGAGGAATCAGTAAATTTATCTAATGTAACTCCTCATTTTTAGAACTGCTGAGATATTGCATTAATGCATTGGCCAAACATACAGAAAGCAACCCTGGCCACAAATTTTCCTTTATGGGCATTGACCATTTACCCAATAATATTAGGGGAGGCCCTACCCCATGTCTATTAGAATTAAAAGAACTTCAATGGCAAATAACACTCAATGCATTTAATAATCCAGGGTTGAAAGAGAACTGCAATATCTCAGCAGTTCTAAAAATGAGGAGTTACACTAGATAAATTTACTGAGTCCTCCGTTTCCCCTTCCTCCTGCTCTCCCTTCCCCCTCTTCCCCCCAACTCCTCCCCATTCCCTCTCCACCCCCTTCCCCCTTTCCCCTTCCTCTCCCCCACCTCCCCTCCCCTCCTCTTTCCCTCCTTTTCTTCCCCTTCCCCTTACCCCCTTCACACCCACCCCCTACACACCCCACCCCCTCCTTTACCAACCCCTACCCCCACCCCTTCCCCACCTCCCCCTTTCCCCCTCTTCCTCCCCTCTCTACCCCCACCCCACCATCCCTTAAGAGAACACAGAAATCATGGTCAGTCTAGGGCTGGTTTCTCCCTATTTCTCCAGATCCCCAATAAAACTCCTCACTGGCACAGTTATAGAGTTGAGATCTCAGCTGAGTGGCCAAGTCAAGACCTCCAGCACCCTCTCTGTCCAACCAGTGCTTTGTGTCCCTGCCCAAGTAGCTAACACACACTCACTTTGAGGCATGATTCACACACACACACACACACACACACACACACACACACACACACACACACACACACACACACACACACACACACACACACACACACACCTGAGAAAAACTGCACAGGTTTACTAGCTATGCCTCCTTCTGCCCAGACTATAATGTAGTTTTCACTGCCACCAGCCACTACTTATTAGCTACTTGAAGGCCCTTAGCAAAAGGTGTCCAATCTTACTGTGTAATGTTACTATTAATCCAAATGGCAGTTTGACCAGGAACAAGGCTATTAGGAGTGGCCTGCACAGTGTCCCCAAATAGATATGCAAATACTCTAAGAGTTTAAATATCTCCACAATTAAAAGGTTTAAATATATTTAATAATAAACAATAAAAGAACAAGAAAATACTCAGCAAACAATCACAGTTACTAAAGAGTTCAAAATCACAGGAAATATTTAAAACAACATTGTAGGACAGTCTCAAATAAATAAAGAAAACATATAAGCTATACTTACTATATTCTTAACTGTATCTATGATAAATGACTGTATCCTAGACTTATTTACTCATAGCAAGGCAAGATAGATGTTTTGAGTGGGTTTTCCAGCTTATGTTGTCAGGTCAAAGACAAAATACAAAATGCATAGTCTCTCAGAGAGTTTTTAAATTAATATTTCAAATATTACTGCTGGGATACTTGCAGCATGACATCAAGTTCTTATCATCTGACTATCCCAGGTGAAAAACCGCACTGCAGCTGGTAGCATTTAGCAACTGCCTGTGCAAACACACAGACCTTAGATCTTTTGGTAAGTGGTGGAAGTCGTAAAATAATCTACATTCCTCCACATTTAAAGACAATACAAAAAACTTCTAGTTCTAGACATTGTCTCCTGTTGCACTGAAACTGAAAGATAGCATCTCTTTTATTATGTGGTTATAAAATACTTTACTTTTAACTATTTTTTCTGCAGTTTTGCAAGTTAACATTCTGTGTGTCAGTTCCCACTGTTAAAACATATACATTTACACAGTTACAATAATTTATATACATTTCTATTGCTTTCCAGTAGGGCACACTGTGGATACATCTTTAAGCCAAGTACTCTACAACATATTTCTTCAGCACACGTCTGTACAAACCATCTTACATGACATACAGGTCTAATACATTTGTAACACAAGCCTATGAATTATGTTGATATTCACAAATGACACAACCATTTACAAAATTCCAGACAGCTATGCTGGCAGTATCTCCCTCTGTCACACTTGTATATAAATCATATTAATATTCACAAATGACATATAATTATTTACAGAATTCCAGATAGCTAGGCTGACAATATTTCCTTTTGTGACATTTCTCCCTTCCCCAAAAACACAAGCTAGTTTTTCAAGTGACCCTTGAGAAATGTTGCTTGAGAGGGTGAGCCTATCTGGGAAAACACTACCCCATACCCTATCTTGAGATTGCAGCTGTTTTGGCATTGCTGACCCCAATACTGTGCTGCACTGTCCTATCATATGCCTGTAACCCTAGACTCCACCGTAGTAATTTGGGTCTTTGCTGGCTGGCTTCCTGTAGCCATAGATCCCCCTCAGACTCCTCCTGTCTCTTACTGCAAATATTTAGCACCCAGGCCTCCCTATCATGGTAAGGTTTCATCATGTTAACATGGTACAATTTGCGACCCTGCCTCCTGCCTTGCAGTTCTACCATGTAGTTACGATCACTGACCTTCCTTACCACTTTGAATGGCCCCTCCCAAGCTATCTGCAGCTTGTTGTGTCTGATAGGAATGAGAACCATTACCTGCTGTCCCCACAGTGTACTCTCTAGCTCTAGCATTCCTGTCTTACCAGACATTTTTCTGCTGTCGGGTTTCTGTCAGGTTCTTATGGGCCAAGCCCATGAGCTCCCTGAACCTTGTTCTGAGGTTTAGAACACATGCCACAACAGACTCCTTGTGGTTTTCACACTCACCCTTCCACTCATCTCAAATCAAATCTAGAGGTCCCCTCACCTTATGCCCATAAAACAACTCGAAGGGTGAAAAACCTGTGGATTCCTGGGGCACCTCTCTGTGAGCAAACAGATGGGGCAAATATTTGTCCCACTTCCTCTTGAACTAGTCTGCAAATGTCTGTAGCATGGTCTTGAGGGTAGCATTTAACCTCTCAACAAGACCATTAGTTTGGGGGTGGTAGGTGGTGGTCTTTAGGTGCTTTACCCCCAGCACTTCCACAGATAAGCCAGCAGGTCTGAAATGAAACTGACACCTCTGTCAGTCAGTATTTCTTTTGGGAAACCTACCCGCTGAAAATCTCTAACAAAGCATTTGCCACCTTTTCTGCCTCAGTGGAGGACAGATCCACCACCTCATGGTATTTGGTAGCATAATCTACTACCACTAAGATATACTTTTTCTCTGTGGAACCTTGGAGACTCAGAGGCCCCACAATATCCATAACTACCCTCTGAAATGGCTCTTCAATCACAGGCAAAGGCATCAAAGGAGCTTTCAACTTGTCTCCTGCCTTGCCTACCTTTTGGCACTGCTCACAGGTCCTGCAGGTCCCTGTTACATCTCTGAAAATCCCAGGCCAATAAACGTTCTGCAAAATATGTCTCTTGATACGCTTTATGCCCATATGACCTGCAAAAGGAATATCATGGGCTATGGCTAGAATTGCCAGATGGTAGGATCTGGGCACTACCAACTGCTGTATTGTCTCACCCTCTAGCCCTCCCTCAAGGGTCCACTCGCTATACTGTAAGCCATTGTCCCAGTATACAGATTCCCCCTTTCCTTAAAAATCAGGTGCCTCACTAGCTAAACCCCCTAGGCCTTGTAATGTAGGGTCTGAGAGCTGAGCCTGTCTCAACTGTCTCTTTGTAACCCTTCCCAGCTCCCCTTCCATAGGAAGTCTGGCATCCTCTGACAACTGTGCCTTACTGTCAGCTTGGGTATTACTACTCACCTCTGCCCTTGCAGTCACTTGGCCCAAGGGAACATCAGTGCCCACAAGAAGCTGTGGCTCACCTTCAGTGTCACTGCTACAGGGTAGCTTCCCCTCTGAAGTAACAACCACACCAGTCCTGGCTTCAAGTCTGTGGTCCGTATGGTCTCCCCCAGGCTACCAGACCCACATGCTTGTCTCCAAGTCTGACTGTGTGTCACTGCATGCACACAGGGTACTGCATTATCAAAATCATTCCCTATCAGGACATTTGCAGGGATATCCTCAAACACATCTACTTGCTTGCTTCCATTTCCACCCTCCCAGTCAAGATGAACTCTAGGCAAAGGTATTTGGAATAGGGTGCCTCCTAAAGCTCTGACTGGAGTAGACTGCCCAAGCAAGTAGTGGTCCTTTTTAACCATTGCAGACTTCATAATGGTTATGTCAGAGGCTGTGTCTGTCTTAGCAGTGGCTTCTTTCCCATTTACTAAGCTAGGGTATAACCTCTTGCGGTAGTTTTGTACCCTTAATGTCTCCAGACAACTTACTGCTGGTATTCTGTCATTCCCACTTACTGGCTCTCCCACCTTTTGTTCCCCACCTTGCTTCTGTGGACATCTATATGCTACGTGGCCCAACTGGTTGCATTTAAAAACATTTAACCCTTGGTCCTAGATGTGTACCTGGACTAGTGGCTTCCCCTGTTACTGATAGACTCAGTTGGGGTGGTTTAGGCAGCTCACCACGGGTTCCCTTAGACCCATGAGCAGCACTGGGTATCCCTTTCCTGTGCAGTGATGCTGTGCTTGCTAGGCATAGGTCTCCGTTATTCTCCAACTCATCTGCAGTACTGCATTGCCTATTAGCTAAGCAGATTCTCATGTCCTCAGGCAAAGTGCTAGGGACTTGCTCCATCACCAAAAGGTCTGCCATTCCTTCCAAAGTGGTGACCTGACACCCACTCACCCAGCTTTACCATGGAGTTATGGGGTCAGAAACTGTACCCAAAGCCCTTGGTAAGCATTATACTGTTTACATACCCTTTCAAACATATTAATGAAACTATCAAAATTATCCCCCTCTGTAAATTGTGGAAGAAATTTACTGACCTTTGTCACTTCTGGGGTTTGGTTAGTCCCTTCGCCATTACGTCTATGACCCTGGCGAAGGGTCAGCATCTCATTTTCATGTTGCCTCTGCCTCTCATTCTCTTCAGCTTCCAGACATCTCAGTCTCTCTGCTGCTTCCAATTCCATTTGTTTCTCCTGCTACAGTCTCTCTGTTGATTCCAGTTCAAGTCTCTTTAACTCGAGACAGATTTTTAAATCCTCTGTGGAAAGGTTGAACTGTCCATATTATGAGAGCTGTACCTCCCCGAGGCCAGTATGATTGTCCTCCTGGCTGCTGGTCTGTGATGCAGCTGTGACTTAGGCTGCAATAATTTCTGCTTTAGTCAGGTTGGCATGCCCCAGTCCTTTGACTTGGCACATCTCAGCTAACTGGCTCCTTGTCAGCTTGTCATATTCCTCTGCTGACATTCTTGCCTGCTCTCGCTGACTAACTTAGCTAGAAAAAAATAAAACTATTGTGATATGAAACTCTGAACATTCACTAAGTGGCTGATTGAGAGTGCAAATACCTTCTTCAGTTACCACATTTTACAGGTTAGAGGAATTCAATATCCACACCACTGAATCCTAATATCTGGATATCCCACTACTGACAACCAATTAATATGTGATGCCCCACCTCTGGTCCAGTAATCAAGGAGCCTCAATCTTTACCACTGGCAACAATGGGGGATGTACACACTAGGAGGATAACTGGTACACATACAGCAAAGTGAAATTTCCCTTAAGAGCGCACAGAGATTACAATAAGTCTGGAGCTGGTTTCTCCCTCTTTCTCTAAATCCCCAGTAAGACTCCCCAGTGGCATAGCTATACAGTTGAGATGTCAGCTGAGTGGCCAAGTCAAGACCTCCAGCATCTTCTCTGTCTAACCAGGACAGGCTTAAAAATATAAAGAAAACATCTAAGCTATACTTACTATGTTCCTAACTGTATCTAAGAGAAATTACTGTACCTTAGACTTACTTAATCATAGCAAGGCCAGAGAGATGCGGTGAGTGTTTTTTCCAGCTAATGTCAGGTCAAAGACAAAATATAAAATGTGCAGTCTCTTTCTCAGAGAGTTCTTAAATTAATATTCCAAATATTACTGCTGAGATACTTGCATGACAGCATTTCTTTTCATCTGACTATCCCAGATGAAAATCCCCACTGCAGCTGGTAGCATTTAGCATCTACCTGCAAAAACACATAGACCTTAGATCGTTTGGCAAATGGTAGAATTCGTAAAATAATTTCCATTTCTCCACATTTAAAGACAATACAAAAAACTTCTAGTTCTAGACATTATGTCTCCTGTTGCACTGAAACTGAAAGATAACCCCCCCCCCCGGATTTACTAATCTTCCATGTAAGACTAGATTAGTCTTGCACGGAAGCGCCAGTGTAAGAGTATGACTGCAGCGTGCCATGCATATTAATGAGGGCACGCTGCCTCAACTCTAAAGCTTACATGGATCGTGGATGAGTTTGGGGGGCGTGTCTGACTGCCGAGCAGTCCAAATATCCACACCCCTGCAATGAAGAAATGCTGAAACTTCACATTTAAATGAGCGAGTTTGCTCATATGTGTACAGTGTAACACTACACTCCCCCATATGTTCAACAACTGACAGAATAAAAAATAAAAATAATTTTCTTTTTTATCTTCCGATATAGCTGAGCGTAGTTACACAGGTTTGCCCGGGTTTGCCCATTGCTTAGCTACAGTTACAGCAGCTTAGACACCAGAAGAGGATAACAAGAAAAATATATGCAAATTAAGCAATATAGTGATAGCGTAGTCGTTAGAGCTTTCGCACAAAGAGGAGGCATTCCCGGTTTGAGTCCCACTACTGCACATTCCATTTTCTGTGGGAAATCTGTATACAAAAACATTTCCTGACATTTTTTTATGTATAAGTTTGTAAAAAGCATTGAAATGTTAAATTTAGTAGTGCATGAATTATATATATGAAGGTGAAATGTTTATGCATTCTGAGGCATGAGTACCTTATTTTAAGCAATATAAAGCACTGATAACCACATGTTACCAGTTTTGAGCATATTTAAATGCATTTGTGCATAGCTGTGCTATGCTAAGGAAGAGTAACACAGGTTCACCGCACGTTACTGCTGATTACCTTCGCACAACTCCGCGCTAACCAGCGCAACGTCAGGCAAAGTCGGGCAAAGTCGGGTATACACTCTCACACCTGCTTTACTGTTCCTTAACCAGTCAGTTCTGCCCAGCAGGAAAATAAAAAGCAGTGACAGGGCTCAAACTCAGGATACTGTGC
This sequence comes from Protopterus annectens, assembly GCF_019279795.1. Classification (NCBI taxonomy): domain Eukaryota; kingdom Metazoa; phylum Chordata; order Ceratodontiformes; family Protopteridae; genus Protopterus; species Protopterus annectens. The sequence continues at coordinate 767,239,300 of NC_056733.1, forward strand.
ACTATAGTCACAGTACTTAACCACTAAGCCATGATAGCATTTCACAAACATGCACTTTCAACAGAGACATATCTATCAAAGGGATTTTAAACATTGCCATCAGCTAAGCAGGCGTGCCCACAGCTGAGCTTTTCCAAAACTTGCCAATTACAAATAAATGTGGGAAATTAGGCATATTTAATCTCCACAGGCGGGAATACTTGCTATAGCTGGTTGTAGCTTCCTTCTGTAGTCAGCATGGCTGGTGTAGGTGAGGGCACTCAGTTTAGAGTGCAATGCTGGGGCATCCAGGAGTCCAAAATTATGGTTTGGCTCCTCATCCACAAACATGAGCAAAGACTCCTGCAGGGCCAGTACCAGGGTACCCAATATAAAATGGAGGCCTGGAACAGTCTTGACCATGATCTCACCAGTGCCACTGGTGTTCCTCGGACTAGTGAGCAGGTCAGGCACCATTATTCTGACCTGAAGTGGCAAAGGGGGGTGAACTGGACTGGTGGATCCAGGAATCCCGTAGGATGCTCCAGTACTGAGTAAGTAGCCATTGTATTAAGTAGTTAAGAATTGCCATGCTTGTCTATACTATGGATAGGTATGTCTCAATATCACTGCATTTACTTCACAGCTGCAGGTGACTGGGCAATTAATCTGCAAGCCCATGAAGATAGGCTGCAAAGGCTGCATCATGAGGCAGGTTAGTAATTATGCTGCATGTACTGTTATATAAAATAAATGAGAGAGCCTTCAAAAAGTGTTTTAACCCAATAAATAAAGGTGTAATAAACTTTTAATAAATGTAAAATTCCTGGAGTGCGTCTGTGTCATTTTCTTTGATATGTTGTTGTACTGTTGCATTCTACAAATAGTAGTGTTGTATTAAGCAGTGTCAACCCACACTTGGGTAGGCCCATATAACGTGGATGAAGGGAGTGCGAGTAGCTTTTATGCATATTTACAGCCCTCAACTGTTGGTTCATGCCCAGCATGTACAGGTTAATCTGGCACATGAGTAGCTTGGTATTGTGTTCCCAGGAAATGTCAGTGTACTGCCAGAAATGTAGGGAGCTGTTAACATATAACTGATACTGTCACCTGAACATATCTAGATAATTATATGAAAGTAGAGCTGTCAGTATACCATCTTAGCAGTAGTGTGTGTGTGTGAGCAATTCTCAAAATATGTTGCAGTAACATCTGCATCTTGGACAGTTTGTATGTAAGATACAGCTCATGTATATAATGATCTAGCAAAATCCAATTGCACAATATATGGACATTGGGTAGTGTAATAATACATGTAAGGGACATATAACTGCAGTTAATAGGAATGTAGTAAAAACTAGAAAGATATATAAGTTGTTAATTGAGCTATCTTTTTCCACCCTACTGTATGTGCATAAAAATGCATTTCCACACCTCAGTCGGTATGTCTAATCTCAAAACATTTGTTGGGACATATGTCCTATTGGTTTATAAATATTTTCATTTATTTCTATGCATGTGCCCTGTTAAAATACCACAATATTGGTGGCCTGTTGCCATAAATTAAACCTTCATGCTGTTGCAATGTCCACTATTGTTCTATATAACCATGTGTTATGCTTGCTTTTCAACTGTTGAAAATCTGGTGTGTTGGGTTAATGGGAATACTTCTGCATGCTGTTATAACTAATTGGGAATGCTGTTGACTGTTACTAACCCATACCTTTATTAAACTTTCCAAAACATAGTTCGTATGGGAAGGCCGGTCCCAGCGGACCCACCTGTCCCACCTCAGCTGGCCATGGCACCTGGAACCAGCAGATCTGGTGCCCAGCCTGGGACCTCCTCCTCCATTGACCCTGTGCCACCTTCGAGTGGAAGTGTTGCAGGGGATGGGGCTCGGCCCCCAGTGCAAGCATGGGAGGAGAGGCACCTATTGCCCTTCGTACGGTCCGGGCTGTGGTGCGTAGAGAGATTGAACGTTCTGTTGCAGAACCTCTACACCAGTTTGAGTCCTGAGTGGCACAACTCATGGGTCAGCCTGCCCCTCGTACACAGCCCCCAGCACAGCCACCTTCTGGGCCGTGAAGGTGCAGTGGTGACTGCCCATGGGTGGGGACCTCAGACCCACTGTTTCCATCTGGGGGCTCATGGGCTTGCGATTTCCAAACATCCCTCCCCGTCAAAGGTGTTCACCCACCACATGTGTCATATACCGCCCCTGTATGTGTCTTGTTCATCTTGTCTGTTTACTTCCCCAAACTATCTCCCCAAATATACCTACTTCCCCTACCCCACATTCCACTCTCACCTGAAAAACAAAATTGCAATCTGTTCCCAAAAAAAAAATTACGCCCCATAGCTGCCCATTTTGCACACATGTCCACTGGACACATGAAATTTTGTTTAATTGGCATTGCAACATACTTTGTTGTCCTCACCTCTCTCTCAGGGGTTGAAGGGTTCATATCTACCTCCAAATTTATTGCATATGCACAGCTGTTGCTGTTGAAGAAATGAGCAGCTATGGACCTTCCTTACACCCGTCCTGCACATCCCGAGCTATTTTCAATACTGTCTTTCCCTCTTTGTGCCCCTTTTTCATCACTTTCCTATCTCCCCATTTTTCTTTTCTTTCAAAGAAATTAGTGCAGGGGTGAGCAGGAGTAAGCACTATTAAGCAGCAGTGAGCGGGTTTGCTCGGGTTTGTGCTTGCTTGCACTTGGCTAAGGAATGTGAGGCATTGCGCAAACCCACGCAAACCTGCTCACAACTGCTTAAAAGTGCCTTAGTCATTATGTATGTGAAGGCCCTTGTTGTGCTCAGGAACAAAATAAAACACCTCTGTAAGTTGTGAACCTCAGACCTTGCACACACTACACAACATGAAGTACCACTAAGCCGCGGTAGATATACATTATGTTGGTGCTTAAATAATTATATCATGCATCAGAGTGAGTGAATGTAAAGGAAAATTAGGAATACCATACCACACAACTTATTCTGTGGATGTTGACCAACAGTTGTTGTGGGATTACATTACATGACTGTGATAAGAGAAGCAGCCATTCTAGCAGGAAATAATGTTACACCATCACCTTACAACCCCACACAGTATCACAGCAGGACAAACACTGGCATATCTGTTTAGGGCAGAGGGCGAGGCAGAAACACAGAGGCATATTAGCCTTTCTGCTGTTACACACTGTGCAAATAGCTTTGGAAGGAGTTTTGGAAACAATACCCTTATGTAGGAATAAAACACTGAAATACAAATGGATGTAGCCATGTACTGGTAGCAACCAACTGTAAGAATGCCATTGCTCTATTGGTGAAAAGACCTGTGTGGTGCACAGATAAAAAATAACAGGCTATTCTCTGGCTATCATGTGGATAGGTCCACAGTTGGGAGTTACGCAGACAGACTACATTCCTTGATAAAGTAACATGTACACAGCAACCCTGTAAGTCCAGCAAGATAAAATGCACATGCTCTCTGTACTTCTGCAACCCTACCCAAATGTAGAATTTACCCGTGTGTGCAGGGTCTACCAAGGATGTAGGTAAGCATACTCACTGTACTGAAATGAGTCCAGTTTTTCTGAGCAGCTCATGCTAATGTCAGCACTAAAAAAGCACAAAATGTTTAGAACTGTGTAAATGAATATTCACAGCATAGCAGTTCACAAACAATTCTTATGCCAAAGGAATACATCTCTATAACTAGCTTTATATGGCAGTTAATTGTAACAGTTGAAAAGAAAGTACATCTTTCCATGTATCTTGGTGTAGCATTTTGAGGGGTGAGTACATTTTTTCACTGCCAAGTGGGTACTGGAAGCAGCAACATTAGGTCTGAGTACAAAATGTAAATCTCTGGCTACACCCCTGGCTTCTGATATAAGAATTATTCCAACCTTCTGTCTTAAACAATGATGTTCACACCAAACAAGGATGATCTCCATCTTGGAAAGATGAAAGGGCCACGCCTACATGACTCATCAATTTATAGTACTGGGTTGCTATGACAGTGATTACTTCAATTACTACACAGCAGGCTGCATGCAATTAGCAAATGGTGGGCACTAATTGGTGCAGAGGCCATCACATGCTCATGTGCAATTCCTACAAAAGCAGGCTGCAATCTATGCCAACAAACTCAATCACTCTATTGCAGAGACTGACAGAGAGAGAGAGAGAGAGACAGAGAGAGAGAGAAAAGGAAAAATAAATATTACCAAATTATACAAAGAAAAGGTATGTGACACATATGTATTTACTGGCATGTAGTAGATGTTATTGAAGAATAGTCTACATAATGTGAAACATTCATATGTGGCAGCAGTACTTCTTTCTGCACAGATGTTCTGCTTAACTACTGCTATGGACAATACTGTGTGTACCTGTGGGCAGTGGGACATACCTGTGAAATGTGTAGCTCAGCATTAAATGTCAAAGATCTGATCCATGTTATCTGTGTTCTGTACAGTAGTGTGGCCAATGACTGTTGGGGGGATTAGCGCTGACATTATATAAACATGGGTATGACAGAACAACACATGCATGATAGTCATATTAAAGTGTAGCTTAGCATTGGCAAGTGCTGTAGCAGTCTAGTATGCTTATATAGCATCTGTTGCCATATATACCCCCCTAATGTTAGTCTGTGTTCACATGTGACACCTGTTTGTGTTGCAGCATGGCCCAACATTTCAGCTGTGAGGTCCAGGGACTTACAACAGTGTGGACCATGTGTGTGTATGCCACACACGTACAGAGAAATATATATGTGTCATATATATTCACATCTGTATATGTGCATAGAGCAGGGGACATATTGCAACTATTTGTGAAGGGGGGATATATATATATGTTAGTGAAGGTTAGTATGCTCATATTTGTATGTAGGTTTTTGTGTGTGACAAACAAGACAGCATACAGTGCTGGTATATGACATGTGGTGGTTAAACACTGTGGGTGGTTCATTCAGTTTACAATGTTGAAGCCAGTAAGGCCTATTAAAGCTACCTGGGCTGTGAACACCTTCAATGCATTTATCCCAAGACTGTGCAATGTTATTACATTACTGTACACCTTACATCCTTTGTATAATTAATATTCTCACTATGAAAGGTGAATTGTATATGTGCCTCTCTCTCTCTCTCTATATATATATATATATATATATATATATATATACATATGTATATGTAGACAAATGAATGTGTATATGTATGTGTGTATATATATATATATATATATATATATATATATATATACTCATACACACCTACATCTACTTGTTGCAATAGATTCTCTGTACTGTTGACTGACTGTTATGGTCAATATGTTTGTGAATACATGAAAGATATGTATATGTGGGATAGCTTACTGGGAAACTGTTTATTTTATAGTATTCTAGGTCCTTGCTTTGATCCTAGCAAAATATGTGTATTATGTTGCTAGGCAGAGCAAGTGCTATTGCATACAATGTGATTAAGTTCCTTGGTTTTAACTAGGGTGTGTCATTGGAGGCTAAAGTACTACATCTATGATTATTGATTGGATCTTGAAAGCAAATCCTGTGTGTACTGTAGTACTAATTGAAGCTCTGGGCCTGTACAGCAAAGTATGGTGTATGTCCACATTGCTTGCATCTACTGTTTTGTGTGGTCCCTGTATTCATCACAGATTACATTTCTCAAGATTAAGGTTGTGTAAGTACTGACACACAGTACTGTATAGTACACACTGAAAGCTTATCTGGGTTGTCATACCTTTGTGTCCTGTAATTATGTCTGACGTGTGTGGGTATGTCTGTAACATGTCCTTTGACATATGTGTGGTAATACATATAACTGTCTATCTAGCAACATTCATAGTGTACTACAGCAGTATGTGACCTATATTCCCAATTGTGCACATATTTTGGCCATGGGTTTGGCATTAACAAGTTGTGTGGTAAAATATTAATACATTTACTGGACCTTACACTGATTGTGATGGATGATATATTTCTTTACACATCAGCTTGATGTATATCTGCTGTGGCTAGGTGGTGCATTGTGTTGCATACAGTGTGCTAGGTAGTCTTTTACAGCCTTATATAGTGATGTGCAGAACATGGTTCATTGGATAGAGAGTGAGCAAGGCACTTTCAAGCAGTTGTGGGGTGAGCAGTGATAAGTGGCAGTTACAGTGTTTCACTCTCGGTTAGCTTATAGGTTGCTAAACTTTCATAAGCTGTGCTTACCCTTCTGAAAACCCACCTGCAACTGCTGAAATGTGCCTTATTCCATCTGTAGCCCTTGACCTTTGTTTTGGCTAGTAACAAAATAAAAAGCATTTACTAGGAAAAAACCCACAACCATTCACATCACAGCATATGTGATTTGCCACTAAGCCATCTCAGATATACATATCATTTATGTATTCACAATCATAACATCCAGTACAATCATACAACACTACAGAAAATGTACTCCAATATGAAGATGTATGTGTGTGAGTAATTATTGTAATCTGTGCTCAGGTACAACATATTGTATTATGTATGTAAGTATATATATATATATATATATATATATATATATATAGAGGGAGAGAGAGAGAGCAGTTCAGTGATATCTGTACTGTATAATGTTAAATGTGCCATATGACTTGCTCAGACATATTTTTGTATTTATGTCTTCCAGGGATAATGGCCTACCACAGGAACCCAACCTACAGTAGGGCTGAAGATGATATCATCACTAGCATTATGATTCAGCACTACCATTTACTCTTTTCACGAACCAGCCAGGACCAGCAGGAGTGTACTGCAGTGTGGCAAGATCTTGTCCACAGGGTAAATGAGGTAGGCCTGCATAACCGCACATATGAGCAGGTACGCCACCACTGCAGTGATCTTCTCCGACATGTCCGTCAGAGTGACACTGCTGTGTGTACGGAACAGCTTGCAACAGGGGGTGGTGTTAGCATCCATCCCCCTCGTCACCAGAGTGGAGGAGCTGCTCATGAGCCTGGTGACACCTGCCCAACAACAACAGCAGCAGACATACACCATGATGGAGGTTGGAGCCACCCAGCAAGCACACATGGACATGCAGGTAACATGGCATATCTGTAGACTACTGTTTTCTGTATTGGTAGATCATGCATATGTGAGATGTGGAGTGTGTCATTCAAAGATGTGGAGCCTGTTGTTGTGCAATACTGATCATTTGAAACATAATCTGTAGCCCTGTGAATGTAAACTGTTGTTGTACTGTAAGATTGCAAACACACAGTAGCAATGCCACAGTTGTGGCCACTAAAATCTGTCTCATCTCTATGTAGGTACCTCTGGGGTGACATCAATGCAGTGGACAGATGCTGGTGAGTGTGTTCTACATTTATTATTGGAAGTAAAATGTGCTGTCATAGTTAAGGTGTAGGCCATGTACACATGTAACACACCTACCCATAATGCATGCTGTTCATGTTTGGTGAAAGAGCACGCACATCTCACTAATGTGATTAGCAGCCTCAAACACATGCAATACCCAGACCATCTCAAACAAATGTGGCTAGACTGTAGTGACCATTGGATAGGCACAGTTGATACTCAACATCCACATAACATACACATCTATGTCATACACAGAGCATTTTAACATGCTACACATAAAGGATTCCCAAACCCTCTGTAAAGACACACTCCAGTATCCAAAATCTCATCCACACATTACAGAGAATATACCTGAGGGGTAGAGGCCTATCCTGGGGCATTTAAACACTCTGCAACACACTACACATTCATGTCAGGGAATGCTTCTTATTGGCCTTCTTACAAAGTCACATAACAACTGGTTATGAAATGGTGAATTTAGACAAGGTAGTACAGTTCCACTACAGCATGATTTGTGCTGGTTTGTGAAACATTTGTAGCCTTGAGTGACCACCTGATGCCTCATGATGATGGCCTATGGTACTATACCCCATCCTGTTATTGTAACCACAGTACTACACATAGCTGTCATTGCTACACACCATAATGATGCATGTGTGCACACATATGCACCTCTAAACAGTATGCATACCAATCACCATTTGCACAACTGACACGTATATGTCTTGTGATGCTATTGAGTGGCTAGGTCATATGACACATATTGGGTATGTGTAGTGTTTAAATACACAGTCGTGTTTTAGCATGCCATGTCATGGATGAGACTGGCATGTCCACAATATGATCTACACTCACCATAAGTACCGTACATTGGGTATGTGGCCGAATGGTATTATATCAGTTATTCATGCACCACTGATGATGTTGTGTGAATATTCATCATACATGTGCTAAAAATGTGTCCACAATTAACACGTGTCCACAATTATTTGCTAAAGACACAGAGGCTATAATCAGCATTGGATACCTATCTGACACACAGATACACATCCAGCAATGGTATGTACACCTGTGAGTTATGGTGCACAGTATATCACAGGGTTATAAATACCTGCAAGCAATGTTGTGTCCATGTATGCATTGTGTTCCAGGGGGAGGGCTATCACCTAATAACAAAACACATGCATCAAAACCATGTATACTGTTAGTTACAAGGATTGACTACACTTGCACTGCATGCTGTTGAGCAACACATATCCTGCATGCTGATAGGTGTGATATGACTGTTTTGCTTGTGATACTGTACTCCACCATCACCTGCTATTGTGTATGTTCTGTGATTGCTGGTGTTGTGTGTGTATGCTTTCAGGAGGAATATAGTTTTATGTGTGTGCATGTCTGCATGTGGTCTGAAGTCATGTTCAGGTCTTAAAGTGTGTTTCCTGTTTTTCTCTCACAGGTGGAGAGGTGGGACTGGTTCAGTACAGCAGGGAACCTGATGTCACTGAGACAGACAGTGATCATGAGGATAGGTGTGTTGAGGCATAGGCAGGTTTTTCAGGGTCTGTTGCTGGGCCACCAATTGACAGTACACAAGTCTCCACCCCATCCATGCACACAGTCATACTGCCTGTATATCCATCATCACCATTGCCCTTAGATGAGGGACAGTGTATGGTTGGCAGTAGCCAGGGCAGTGTGGTATCTATGGCACATGTATCAGGACACAGCAGCCATAGCCAGATGTCTGGAATGGTACCACATAGACAGATGCTCAGGGGTTCTCGTCAGAGCACTCTGGTCATCATGCCCCTGGCAGATGTGCCACACCTCTTTCTACCACATGCATGTTCCAGACTGTCATGGAGGCATAGACATGAATGGAGCGGTAAACCAGAGAGGGGCTAAGGGCACAGAGGACTCATTACACCTCTGTCAATGACAGTATCCATGACTTAGCAGGTGCCATGCATAACTACACTGAGGTCATTGATAGACGTTAGGGTGAGACATTGGATGTCCTCCACAATGTCATGTCCATGTGTCAGGACAGTGTGGGATGGTTGAGACATCGACGTGGACATATGCTAGCAACATCACCACCTGGAGGTCACCCTGGATGTCCAGCAAGTCACAGCCGCTCCCGGAGTGCCAGTACCAGCCCCAGCAATGTTGGGGGGCTGTCCATAGACCATCCTAGCAGACCACGTGCACGTGGCTCTGGCCAGTCCCAGCAGGGACCTGGATCCAGTGGACATTTGTCAACCTCTGAGGATAGTACCCAATCTGGATTACTACCTGATACTGTCTGTAGCCCCCCTGCCAGGCACAGGTTCTGTATCTGTGGCCAGAGATGGTGATTTGTAAAGCCTGCCAGGTACAGTGTGTAGCTGTCTCACAAATCCCTGTATATGGCAGCCACATGGTGGAACCGTGTGCATGCAGACGCACACACTTAAACCAGACACCTAGGGCAAACACATACCCATACACATGGCATCAACATTGGCCCATAACAGTACTCATGGCCCTCACACAAACATGTTGATTGTATGGCTCAGTGTAGGCCTCTGGCAAACCAACAACACACCCTGTGCATATGATGAAACCTGTGCCACCTCCTGTCATCTGTAACATTGATACAGGAACAGGCTAACATGGTGCTGATGCACAGGGTGACTTTAATAAAGTATAGCAATGGTTGGATGTGTAGCATGTTGTCAGCAGTAAAGTGTAATTATATCCTTGAAGGTGTAGCTGAGCAGGCATGATGCATTAAAGCTGTTATTAGCAATGTTGTATTGTTTTCATCAGTGTTTATTCCAATTGTGTTTTGTTTGCCCATGTGCCACTTGGCTGATGTGTGTAGTTGTGTCAGCATGCGTTATACAGTGGACAGTAAGTGTGGGGTGTGTGCAACACAGGTTTGCAGGTGTTCATTTGTGAACATGGTGGAGGTGCACTGTCTGCATGTACATTAATATTGGACACATGGGCAGGGTGACATGCCCTGTATTGGCCAGTGTTAACACTCCATAGTTTCTATTAGTGGCCAGTATGCATTGTACTACACACATTTTGGAACTTGAGTACACATGTGTGTGTATGACATGGGTTGACACTGCGCTTTGGGTGATGCTGTTGCTATCTGTCATTGGTTTGCATTACTAAGGTTAACACTGCCCCAGCTGCATAATCCTTTAGTAATGCACATTGTTCACCTACAGGGTTGCATGGACCGTGCTATCACAAACACAAGAAATACTCACTTATACAGTAAAAGTGCATTAGTCTCATGGACCCCTGCCATAAACTAAATATATAATAGAAGGTGTGAAGTTGTACCAAAAACAAGTTACATACCAAGAAGGGATAACCTCTCTGGTCAGTATCATTGGGAAAATACAAGCCCTCATTAATCATACAAGGCAAGCTTCAAAATACAAATTGGCAAGGATTCCAAAGACAACACTAAAGCTTTCTTTAGTGTTGTTTATAATCTAGAGGGGAAATCTCAGATCGGGTCAGAGTTAATGTAAATGGTCACAAAGTACACTTATCTGAATGACATTACCAATATCTTGTCAGACAGTTTGAATTCGGATTTCACCACCCTGTCATTACACAAGGGCCACATTTCCAGACCTGAAGAATGTAAAACTTGATGATTCACAGACACTCTAGTTAAAACATCTCTTTACCAAAGTCCAAACCACAGTGGAAATGGTACTGGACAGTGTCCCAGGCTGTGTCATACATAAGCTGACATATGAAGTAACCACTCACCTAAACACTCTGTTCAGATGCAGCCTCTGTACAGGTTACATACTTGTGGAATGATGCACAGTAATGGTGTTCATAGTCCACAAGGGCTGAGCTACAACTTCTTCTTCTCCTTTTGGATGCTCCCATTAGGGGTCGCCACAGTAGATCATCTGTTTCCATTTCTTCCTGCCCTCTGTATCTTGTGCTGTCACACCATCCACATGCATGTCCTCTCTCACCACATCCATAAGCCTCATCTTAGGCATTCCACTTTTCCTGTTACCTGGCAGCTTCATCCTTAGCATCTATTTCACAATATACTCTGCATCCCTCCTCAGCATATGTACAAACCAACATAATCCTGCCTATCTGGCTTGGTCTACTAACCTTCAAACTTGGGCTGACTCTCTAATATACTTATTCATAATCCTGTCCACCCTCGTCACACCCAGTGCAAATGTTAACATAAATTGATTAAGGGTAGAGCTACAACAGATCCTGGAAAGAAACTCTCACCCTATAAGCCAGACAAATGGTATCTGAAAGGCTATGGAGCACAGCATTATGGAACTTATTAACAGAGACAATATGAACCTGCAAACACTGCACCATACCCACTTAGGTTCTCTAAAGGCCAGATCATGGCTCCTACACCTAGTAGACTTCAAGCCAGTTAACAAGGCTATAGGTAAGGGAGGGGAGGTCCACACTGCCAAGCTATAGCTCACCCAGCAATTCATACCCATCCCACATTCTGGTATTATACATAACCTCAACAGACTGACCATAAACAACTGTTAGATGATGGACTGACAACTGACGCATAGATGTAGGACACACAGTAACAATTGCAGCCTCCATGTACAATTCTATGCCAGTAACAAGTGGTATTCACCATACCGCTCAACTGTACAGATTTTCGCAGAATGTCCAGATTTTTGCCTCATATTTTTGACCCATTTTTCATAAAATTGTGGTTTTCTGGCAAATTAGAAACAAATTATTAAAGATTGAAGTTAGAAAATAATGACGAACATTTCAGTTTCAGACTCCATACCCTTCAGAATATTCATGTTAATGTAACCTGTTATTCTATCAACTTTCTAAGATTGTAAGAGCAATATTTTAAAAATGTTACTATTTTTGGGCCTTTGTCCCACTTTTATTTATGGCTTTGTCCAAATTTCTTGCTTTAAGAGGTTGAGAGGTATGGTATTCACCTGCACTCAGTCCTGGGACCACTCTTGTTTGGCATATAGTTTTCTTAGGTACAGGCAAACACAGTAGGGATATGTCTGCCCACGTTTGATGAAAATGCATATGGTGGGCTATACTTTATTCTCCAGATGACACACACATCCTCCAAAAGGGTATCATAGAGACAGATACCTGGTGTCAAAATCATGCTGTAAAGCTATACGCCAAAGAAAGCATAGTTATCCAATTTTAGAAAACAAAATATCCCCAGAGTACCACATAGGTAGTAGCCCCCAAAATGTGGAACAGGTACTAATGTATACATAGAGCCATGTGTTTAGTCATCTCTCCTTTGATAATCACATTACCAAAGGGTTTTGGAAATCCCTCTGTGGAGCACATAAGCAATAAAGGGTTTGCATGCAGATCAACAGAGGTTGTTGCATACCTACAATGATTAGCCATCTTTGCCAGACTTTGCTTGCTTTGGAACAGGATTCAAATATACCTCAAGCATAAACCCTCACTCACACTCTTCAATAGAAACCATGATGAGTGGATGTGAAACAGAAGACGTAGCCCAGGGATCACTGCAGTGGCTAAGCTTGTCACAAGCATACAGAAGTGACCTAAGGTCTGGAAAGCACCAGCACGCTCTGGCAAGGCTAACAGATGCTTTCATGGAGAAAGCATAGTACCCACCTATGAAAAAATTGAGGTCACATGTATGTATATGGCTTTGCCCCACAGCTACCTTCCATGTGTTATGCACATACAGTTGTCATTGTGATATGTAATACACTAGAAAAATCAAAACCCACTCCATGTTGATCAACGGTGTCACAAACTCTCACACACCTGGAACACACACACACACACACACACACACACACACACACACACACACACACACACACACAGCTAGCAAGTGTGGGATTCAAACTCCTACCTAACTACATTATGATACTACAGTATCACACAATGCACTATACACATTACTGGGATTTCATCTTCCCACAGGTGTATTTGTAGGATGGTGACATCATCAGACTTGACAAAGATGAGTATATCACCTTTAAGGGGTGTGAGTAGTCTTCAGAAAGGTTGCTTTCTCCCCAGGCAGAGCCAGACACATACACACACAGTTGGCAAGTGCCGGATTCAGACTCCTACCTAACTACATTATGATACTACAGCAGTACGCATTTACATGATGTGCTATACACATTACTAGGATTTCACCTTCCCACAGGTGTATTTGTAGGATGGTGACATCATCAGACTTGACAAAGATGAGTATATCACTTTTAAGGGGTGTGAGTAGTCTCCAAAAAGGTTGCTCTCTCCCCAGGGTGAGAAAGACACACATACATTTGGCAAGTGTGGGATTCAAACCCCTATCTAACTACAGTATGATATTACAGCAGTATGCATTTACACGATGCACTATACACATTACTGGGATTTCACCTTCCCACAGGTGTATTTGTAGGATGGTGACATCATCAGACTTGACAAAGATGAGTATATCACTTTTAAGGAGTGTGAGTAGTCTCCAAAAAGATTGCTCTCTCCCCAGGGAGAGACAGCCACACACATACACAGTTGGCAAGTGCGGGGTTCTTAATCCAAACTAAGTACTTTTTTACACTTCAGCAAGCAATATGGAGTTACAGGATGCAATACAGACATTACTCGCTGACAGTTTGCCCAAAGTTTTTTTTTCACATTTGCTAACCTCAGCAGGCTTATCATACTAAGTGTATTGTGAGTGTATTGTATGCATAGGCCATAACCATATCATATATGGGTTGATGCACCTCATGCTGGCACACACAGGGTCAAACTGGAGGCTAAGCTCTGTCAATCCAATACTGGAAAATACAGTCAAGAGGAGTAGGGTCATACAAGCACAACTCCAACAGTCTCACATAGACCTACAATATAAGCACCAGCAAAACACACATAAATACACATTAACATACTCGGAGAATACAAATATTAATCTGAAAAAGAGAAAGTGTCCTCCTAAGCAGACAAGGAAGCAACATGCACCTTCAAGCACACACCAGAAAACACATAATACACCAACGCAGTGTGCCTCACAACAGGCCCTAAGGCAAAACAACATACCCAACACAGTAGTAATAGGTGACTCCATAGTCAGGCACACAGATGTTCCACTCACTAGGCTGGACAAGGGGAAGGTTACTGTCAGTTGTCTGTCAGGTGCTATGATCTGCCACATGACACATGCACTTACATCACTCCAGAACAGGTACATATATGACGCGGTCTTTGTACATGTCAGTATGAATGATCTGAGACATACCTCCTAAGTCAACATGACAAGAGATATATAGTAGCTCTATGATCATGTAGCCCAGGCTAGTATAACCCTGACCTTGAGTAGCATTTTACCTTCACCTACATGATACTGCAATATAACAGAAAGATGATAAACTTCAACAATTGGCTGAGCTTCTGGAGTCATTCAAAGGGGATCCAGTCTCTGTCTGCCTGGGATGACATAATAGACAAGCCTCATTGCTTCGCTAGAGATGGTTTGCACCTGTCACCCCTATGCTTCTGAATACTGGCCAAGGCTCTTGCTGTCCCCATATTACCTTTTTTAGGCAAGGCTAAAAATACAAATCAACCCCCGTAACCAGCACAAATAACAACAAAGTGAGCTAAATGCTACTCAATGCCAGAGGTCTCAGCCTCCAAATGCACACACTTGAGGCACTCCTCAGTATGGAGAATATTGATATCTGTGCAGTAAGAGAAACCTAATTCAAGGCTCCAGAGAGCACACCAGCACTACCAGGATGCTACTCATTCCATAGCATCCGACATCAGAACCTGGATCATAACACATAGGGCGGGGAAGTATCCATATTCATCAAGGATACCTACACCTCCCTCTCTACATCTTCTCTACAGGATATGTACCCATAAAATGTTGCACAGCGACGTTCTTCCCACTCCACAGGGGTGGGGCCACAACAGACCCTTGGCATTCTTGCTCTATGAGCCTGACGAGTCTGATCTGCAAGGCAATGGAGCCAATCATAATGGAACTCAACAATTAAGACATTGGGAACCTTCACACAGTTGAGCACACCTAGTTTGGCTTCGTCAAAGGCAGATCATGCCTCCTGAACTGGGTAGATTTCTTTGAGACAGTTACCCAGGCTACAGATGATTGAAAGGAGCTCCACACAGCCTACCTATACCTCGCTAAGGCCTTTGACACCATTCCCCAGTCAGGTATCATAGATGAACTCACCAACCTGGGCATAAATCCATACATCACAAGATGGATTGCAAATTGGCTCACAGATAGATCCCACAAATTAAGAGTTGCTAGCCACATTTCAGACTCTAAACCGGTAATAACTGGTGTCCCCCAGGGTTCAGTCCTGGGGCCCCTCCTGTTTGGTATATACTTCTCAGAAGTACATGCCAACACAGGAGGGTTGTGGTTGATTAAGTTTGCTGGGAACTGTAAAGTGTGTGCCATAATAGATTCCCCGGATGACACAAATATTCTCCAGAAGGGACTCTATGAAACAGATGTGTGGTGTCAGAATCATGGCCTCAAGCTCAATGTGAAAGAATGCATAGTAATCCCCTTTGGGAAAAACAAAGTACCCACAAACTACCACATAGGTGCTACCCCCTAAAAACTGACGAGGTAATAAGGGATCTGGGGACACAAGTAGATAGTCATCTTTCCTTTGACAACCATGTTGCCAAAGTGGTTAGGAAATCCTATGTGGTCCACCTAATCAACAAAGGGTTTGCATCAAGATCAAAAGAGGTAGTGGTGGCCCTCTACTCTTAAGTCATCAGACCCATCATTGAGTACAATGCACCATTTTGGATGTACTTGACTAGGCATATCCAGCAGCTGGAGAGACCACAGAGGTACCTCACCAGGAGGATTACTGGCCTCAAACAGTTGTGTTATGCAACACAACTGGAAAATCTAAATCTGTTCTCTACTCAGAGGCAAATTCTGCCTAACATACAGAGCCATGTCCAACACATAACTGTTGAACATGCTCCATCTAAGGAAAACAAAATTGAGTCGCACTACACACTCCAGGGATATGAACCTCATCACAACAATGAATACAACATGCTGGTGGGATAGAGTACCATCCCAGAGACTTGCCTTACTGTGGAACAGAGTCCCAATGTACATAGGTTCATACTAGGCTATCTGCCCTAGGGCATTTATAAGCCTAGCCAGAGTGTGTTTGGCTTTCGCCACCCATTTTAAATGAATTTTGCTATGCCCTTTTTTGAGGTTAGTATACTGTGCCTCTGTCTAACAGTGACACAGAAGTGATACCTGGGGTAAACCTACTATCTCCCATCCACTCATCAAGATTCCTCCTGAAGAGAGTCAAGATAAGACAGAGCCCCTCGCTGACACTCTTCAATAGTGATGAGTGGATGGGAAACAGACAATTCACTCTGGGGATCACATCAACAGCCCCACTAGATAGGGGCTTAGGGTACTAACTATTAGAACTAGGGCTTAGGAGACTAACCAATGGGGTGGTGAAAGCTGCATAACTTGCCAAGGCTAATATATGCCTTTGTGAAGATAGTCTACTACATTTCTATGAACCTATGTGACAGGTACATGTCTACAGATAGTAGATGTGTACTTCATTGTACAGTCATGTTGTACAGCATGCCCATGCACCACATACTCTGCAATGCTTACAGATACTGGTGGCTATTATGTACAGTGGGTGAGATGTGCACCTCATGTCTTTTGTGCCATTGGGATGTGTGCTGTTTGGGACAGTCCTGGATGGCTCCTTGTTATGGTCACCCTGTTACACACATCTCTGCCCATCCATCTTGTGCTTATTATACTGTGTTCCCCCTACATATATAGGTACATAGGTAGGTAATAGGCTATCTGTCTGAAGGCATATATTAGTATGGCCAGAGTGTGCAGCTATCACCACACCTGGGGTTAGTTCCCTATGTCTCTGTGTAGTAGAGCTGATGAAGTGATCCATGGTGTGAAAGTTCAGTTTCACATACACTCATCAAGGCTCCTCTGGAAGAGTGTCAGTGAGGGACTCGGCTTAATGTAGGTTGGGAGCCTGTTCCAAAGCAAGGGAAGTCTGTGAGTTAGTAATGTATCCCTCCAACATGTTCTGTTTATTGTTGAGATGATTATATCCCTAGAGCATGTGGCACAGTGAGCTTGGGTTTACTTCAGATAGAGCATGTACGTCAGTTCTGCATTGGACATGGACCTGTATGTTGGGCAGAGATCGCCAGAGTAGATGGTATGCAGTAGAGTACAGATTGAGTTACTTCAGTCTTGTTGCATGGGGCAACTGTTTGAGGCCAGTAATCCTCTTGTTGAGGTACTTCAGTGGTCTTTCCAGCTGCTAAAGGTGCCTAGTCAGATACATTGCAAGTGTGCCATGGTACTTTCTGATGGGTCTGATGACTGATGAGTAGAGGGAACCTCCTTTGACCTACATGCAAAAGCTTTGGCAATTAGTGGGGACACATAGCATGATTTTCTAACCACTTTGTGAATGCGTTTGTGAAAGGAGAGATGACTATCCACATGTGTCCATAGATCCCTTATTATTACCTCCATATTTAGGGTGTTGGCACCTATGTGGTATTTGTATGACTGTAGCTCGAGGCCATAATTTTGACACCACATCTGTCTGACTGAGACCCTTTTTAAGGATGTCTCTCTTGTCCCAAACATCGATTACGACAACCTTTTTGCAGTCATCCACAAACTTTGCTAACCATAGCCCTCGTGTGTTTGACTGTACTTCTGAAAAGTATACACCAGACAGGAGGGGTCGCAGGACTGAGCCATGGGGGACAGCAGTTGTTACCAGCTTACAGCCCAACAGGGAGACCACAATTATTACCTTGTGGGATCTATCTGTGCCCCAGTTGGCAATCCATCAGATGACATATGTGTTTATGCTCAGGTTGTTGATTTTGGGGGACAGCAGTTGTTACCAGCTTACAGTCCAACAGGGAGACCACAATTCTTACCTTGTGGGATCTATCTGTGCCCCAGTTGGCAATCCATCAGATGACATACGTGTTTATGCACAGGTTGTTGATTTTGTGGATACGACATGTGTGTAGAATGTTGGAAAAGGGCTTTTCAAGGTCTATGTAGGCCTTGTGGAGCTCATTTCATTGATGTAACTGCCTTGAAAACAGTCTAACAGGTTTAGGGACCATGATCTTCCCCTGACAAAACCAAAATGGGTAGGGTTCGGTGTTTGTAGGCTCCCAATAGCTCTGTTTATGAGTTCCATAATGATGGACTCCATGGCCTTGTAGATCAGGCTTATTAGGCTTATAAGACAATAGTTCCCATGGTCTGTTGTGCACCAACACTTGTGGAGTGTGCCAAACATTGCTGTAACCCATTCAACAGTTTCATATCCTGTACAGAGGGTGAGTATCAACAGACTGTTCAGGTGCAGGGTCTGTTTGTTTTGGAGTTCACATATGACACAGCCAGGGACACCATGTCATCCCATAGACGCCGTGTTTTTAGGTTTGGATAGAGCTGTTTAACCATTGTATATGTGATTTCTGGGTTTTCCCAATCTCCAGGTAAGGTAATGGGCCCTTTTGTCAGTGAGGGGGGGGGGGGGTTAAATATGTATGAACCTGTCTGACAAGATGTTGGCAATGTCAGGCATGTACATGTATTCATTTACACTTTGCACTAACTCAGAACATATATGAGTTTACATTGATATTTATGACATGGCTAAAGAAAGCTTCATGGTTCTCTATGGAATCTTTGGCAATATTTTTGGCAGAGCTTGGCTTGGATAATGTTAGAAGTGCTCATTGTTTCTTGATGATACTGATCAGAGATTTATTGATCTTCTTTGGATTTTAACTTTCTTTGAACAACTTAAGTACTTGTATTTCATAGTTTGATTATGATAGGGGTCCAATATATTATATGGGTCTGTTTTCATATCACTGTGTGCGCAAGGCAGGATTGGTGAATAGTGACATGTGTCTGGAGTAAGAACTGCAGTTGCCAGATATGTGTGGCCCACTGCTGTACTCAGACATGGCCTAAGTGTGTGAGCATGCCCAGCATGACCGTTCAGTATGTTGTTGACTGAAATTTGCTTCATTTGTTTGTGTGTGAGCATGCCCAGTATGACCTTTCAGTATGTTGTTGACTGACATTTGCTTCATTTGTTTGTGTGTGAGCATGCCCAGTGTGACCTTACAGTATGTTCTTGACTGAAATTTGCTAAATTTGTTTAAGTGTGTGAGCATGCCCACTATAGGCATATATACTATATGTGTGTGAAAAATCAAGTTGGTTTTTACTTCAGGGCTCACCTTTGTGTTGTACATCAACAGGAAGCATACTGTGCCTGCAGGGCTTCCATGAGTCAATTTGCATAGATTTATTAACATTTCTACATATAGGGGGGACAGCTCTTATTTGTACATCTCTACCCAGGGGGGCACACCTGATTGTTACTGTGGGTGTACATAGGATGAGGGGTACACCTGACACTTATACACATTTGCTAGGCCTGTACTGCTATGTCAGGTACTCCATTTCAGTCTGTACTGTTGCCTATCATACTGGCTTGAGGCATACCACTGTACTACAGACCTTTGCTTCCAATTACACGCATATTAGATTGTGACTTCATAGCCTACCCAACCCACATCACACTGCCTGACCTGCTATCTGTCTGCATAGGCCTGGGGGGAGGTTACCCATAGGACTCTTCAGAGGGCATGATACAGCATTTGTTTGTGTTTGCATTTGTCTACAACTGTCCTGCTGGCTGTGACTGTTAGGTATGTGACCCCCCCCCGCAAATGGTATGTGTGAGTGACTTAAGTTGTGTCTGTGCCAGTATTGAGTGTGGTGCTGCAGGGCTGCAGGGCTGCCTATGTTGGATGCACATAGTACACTCCCTATACATGTTTGAAAACAGGTAGTGTCAAGTTAGGCATCCCTTTTACTGTATGTGCGAGTCAGAGAGAGGTGTCATTTCCAGAGTTCCTACTGAGTCAGTGAATGTGCTATGCGTAGCCTTATTGCCAAGGCCAGGGCATACTGGGCAAGCCTCCTTCTGCCTACTGGGGCAGGCTCAGGTTGTTCCTCCTCCAAGTCACGCTGTGACTGTGCAGGCCTTGGCAATGTTGGGGGGCTGTATGGCCCTGCCCCATGCTGTTTCTGCTGCAGCTGTTTCCGCAGGATCATATTGTGTAGCATGGCACATACCATAAGAATTTGGGTACATGTAGTTGGTGAGTACTGCAAGGCTCCACCAGATGTGTCCAGGCACTGGAACCTTGACTTGAGCATCCCAAACACATGCTCTGTTATGATTCTTGTTTGAGCATGTGCCTCATTATGGAGTTCTTGTTTAGGTGTGTGTGTGTGCATTTCTGATGGGTGTCATCAGCCACGTCTCCAGTGCGTATCCAGCATCCCCCACTAGGTGACCATCAGGGATGTCCCCATTGGCAAATCTCTGGTACAGCTGCATCAGATGCCAGATGTGGGAATCGTGATAGCTTCCAGGGCAGCCAGCACACACATTCATTATTATGCCCTGGGCATCGCACACGATCTGTCAGTTGTTGGAGGGGAAGCCCTTGCGGTTGATGTAGACCCTACCCTGCTTACCGGGTGGTGCTTTGATGCATATGTGCATGCAGTCTATAGCACCCACTACCTCAGGGTATTCTACTATTTGGTGGAACAGTTGCATATTGCTGGCCAATGCCTCATGGGTGCTGGGGAAATATACATGCTCACCGACATGTGCTGACATGGCATCCAGGAACTGGTGGAGTACACTGGATGCTGATGCCTGTGAAATCCCCATCATATCACCAGTTGGTCTTTGGAAGGTACCTGTAGCTAGTATTCTTAGGCCAACACATACCTTGGTATCCACTGGGATGGGTTCCCCTCTGTTGGTTCCGTGTGTGAGGCGTGGCCGGCACAGCTCAACAGTTTGCTGTAGGAGATCCCTGTCCACCCTATAGTGCTCCACTATCTCCAGCTCATGTAGCCCCTGGTAGGTTACCCTGGGTCTGTACACTGTTCTCCATCTCCTCACTGTGGGTTGCTCAGCAGCATTCACAACATTACCACCCTCAGCACCTTGCACATGTTGGTTTATGATAGCAAGAGCAGCCCCTAACATTTTGTCTGACTTAAACTTTTTAAGCTTTCCCTCTTTGTATACTGCAGTGTTGCAGAGTTCTTGAGAAAAAACAGGGGAGAATGGTGTTTGCAGAGTTTAAAGTGCTGGGCTGGGTTGGGCTAGTTTGCTGCCTGTGTAATTGGCTGATTCTGATATATTTCACCTGGCAGCTCTGCTAGTTCTCCTTGGTTAACTTCCTACTACTTCTTTTCCTTCCTTTTGCCTTTCTTTTTCTGCCTGGGGAAGCGTCGCACAAACGAGCTCAAACACGTGCCAATGTGAGCACACGCATGAACACACTGTGTGCATGTTTGCAAGGAGTTTCCTATCTTTTAAAAGTGTGCACCTTGGGTTTGAGGTTTTCAAATAGGACAACTGTAGACACGTCTCTGCAATCCTGAGCAACTCAGGGCAAACACAAGCCACTGTGCTCCAATTAGCTTACAGTCTGCCTGACACACCCCCTCATGATGTTACCTATATTCTAGCCTTACACTCACCTACTCCAAATCCTACACTCTTGGGACATGCCTCACATGCTGGAGAAAATTGGGATTCATTATCCTTATCCTCATTTGCATAGGATTGCCTAGTAATGCATGGTTACATCTCTCACACTGAGCTTCTCCCCCTTAGCAACCACTAGTCAGTAGCCATGTTGTCTTCAGCCTGCCATTTACCTGCATGGCAGAATAAGCTTTTTAGTGAAAATGCCTATTTTTGGCTTTTTGTAAATAATTTTCTTGTTTTTTTAAGCGCCACATGTTTGCATGGTGCTGTGCTATGCTTAAACATCGGAGATCGGGGGAAAAAAAGTTAAATTTTTATGTATTTAAACATTTTGCACTGCCAATGGCCTTATATTTGGCCATTGGCATGCTTCCTCAAATGTACGCATCCTTTATTTGGAGCTGTCATAGCTCCGTTTAGCTATTTGCAGAAATGTACTCTGTTACCAACAGAGTAATTTCTGCAGGTAACACTAATCTTCCACGGACAGGTTAGTGGTTGCTGGATCTCAAATTTACCTCATTTGCATGGATTTCACAAGAAAATGAGGTAATTTGCATACCATGATGCTGTCCGTGCAAGACTAGCTTTAGCAGCTCTCATGCATGCTCCTACAGGCTGTTCCTGGATCACACAGCAGACATCTTGCCTGTGTGACGTCATACACTACTCTAACACTCTTTGTGCAAGCTTTTGAGAATCCGGGGAACATCTATTTTATTACGTAGTTATAAAATAATTTAATTTCAACTATTTCTTTTTTAAGTTTGCAAGTTAACCTTCTATGTGCCAGTTCCCAGTATTAAAATATATACATTTACACAGTTGCAATAGTTTATAAACATGTCTGTTCTTTTCCAGTAGGGTACATTGTGAATACATCTTTAAGGTGAGTATTCTATAACATATCTCTTCAGCACATACGTCTGTACAAACCATCTTATATGACATATAATTCTAATACATTTGTAACACAAGCATATGAATCATGTTGATATTCATAAATGACAGTTAACCATTTACAAAATTCCAGACAGCTGTGCTGGCAGCATCTCCCTCTGTCACACTTCTATATAAATCATATTAATATTCACAAATGACATATAATTATTTACAAAATTCCAGATAGCTAGGCTGACAATATTAAATTTTGTGACACAGGTTATCACCCATGCGGTGGAGGAAGTCACGGATGTCAGACTATGCTGCATCCATAACTCTGAGCATTCATCTGGAGTTCCTTTCAGAACATGTCTGTGCCTCCTCGATGGGCCAAAACATACTCCGAGTGACCTGTGATAAGACACCTGAGATAGGTGGTGAAAGGAAAGCAAGCCCCCTATGAGCACCCCTATCAATTTGCCTGTGTGGAACCTCTCCAGATCTCTGGGTATGGCCAGTGTCTACACTCACTGGAGCCATAGTTGCCACACTTTTCTGTTCAATGCCCTCACCCTCTATCCAGTCTCTCTGGCCCGCAGGGATTGAGTATGTGTAGGCATACTGACTGTGTGCGGTGATAATGAGGGCAGATGAGGGATGTAAATTTCTGGGACAGGTTCAGCCTCTGAAACCCCCACCTGTGCATCACTTTGGCCACCACCATCATCAGAGTATGGAGAGACACTGACAGCGGGTTATGTAGGGGACAGAGACAAACCCCTCTGGTCATCTGTGCTAAGAGAGAGAAAAGCAGTATATTAATACCTGCACCATTATACACTGCAGTACTATGTTGCAAAACATGAAAGCTGTATAAACTGTTGTCACTATTACAGACCTGTTTAACCCCAAACTTCATATAACAGGACATGAGGTCATTACTTTTCCCACAAACATCTATAGTTACTTGTAAATGAAAGCTCTTTATACTGCAGTCTCATCAGCATCAATGAGGTACACTGTTGACATTTGTGAAAACTCTGTACAGCTGGCTCATATGGCAATCTGTAATGTCCTGACAATACTGTCACATCTAACAGTGTCATCACACCTTCAAGGCATAGGTATGACTCTAAACTGCGTACAGTCAGAAAATATCTGTGCAGTTGACAATCATGTCAACAGCACAGCAATCCAGCCAGCAGGCCTGGGATGACATTTTATGGAATACATTGCAGTAAATCTACATCTGTAATAAAACAGTGTTGTGTTTACCAGGAGCAGGACCACAGCCTTGTCCAATTCCTGAGGGACCTGTGAAAAGGTGAGGGAGAGGTAATGTAAACACCACTGCATGTTGCACTATAAGAGGGTGATACATCCATATATCTTTTACAGTAGTTACTTTAACTGATATGTTGGTCATAATCTGAGCATGAGATTCAAACTGCAATTAACCCCCCCCAAAGAACAAACACCTGACACCCACATAAAAGTATCTGCACCCTGACACACTGAATGCTACAGTATTCCAATGCTGATCCAACTAAGCCTACCTGGATGCACTTCTGCTGTGGAAACTTTGGCACCCACATCAACAACATATGGTGTGATGGATGCCTGGGAGCTGTTGTGTATTCCTAGGTTCACCAGGAATTCCTCACTGGCTGAGAGTGGCTGTTCTGCTGCAGGCCCTCCACCAGTGACACCATGATTGCTGGCCACATCTGCTGCTCTTCTGTGTGCAGCATTCATCATATCCATGGCATGGTGTCGAATCTGAGCCTGCTGCTTTCCCTGACTTCATTTTCCTTAGTGCTGTTCTTACTTATTCTAGAGTGGGGTCCACTTCTTCTATCAATGTAG
Organism: Protopterus annectens; assembly: GCF_019279795.1. Classification (NCBI taxonomy): domain Eukaryota; kingdom Metazoa; phylum Chordata; order Ceratodontiformes; family Protopteridae; genus Protopterus; species Protopterus annectens. Next base: position 767,264,128 of record NC_056733.1, read on the forward strand.
GCTGTTTCTGGGGCAGTACAGCTTCTGTGGGGTTTTCTTTATTCAGAAGCTGCTGGAAATACGTTTTCCATCTGCCTTTGATGTCCTGTGAACTGGTGAGCAGGTTGTTGCTGGCATCACTTATGAAGGGTGTCTGACTATCTTCTTTATCTTTCTGTCTTTGCCTTGCAACCTGATATAGTTTCTTTGTACCACTTAATGAGTCACTTTCCAGAAGTTAGTAGAGTGCCTCCGATGCCCTATTCTTTGTTATTGCAAGTTCTTTCTTAGCTTCTTTGTTAGCCAACCAGTAGTCCTTCCTAGCGTGATCATTTCTTTCTATCTCCCTCTTCTTCCTGCCCTCCTTCTTTCTTTTGATGACTTCCTGGACTTTTGCATTCCACCACCAGCTTTCCTTATGTACATTATTTCCATACCTGGCTCAGCCACATATCTTTGATGTAGTCCTAACACATGCTGTTTTTAGGTGCTGCCATTCTTGTTCAACTCCACCTATTTCCTCCCCTTCTTGGGGTGCTAGAGCCCCAAGTAATTCCTTGAACTGTTGTACTTTCTCTCCAGTCAACCTCCAGGTCTTCATCCTGGTCTCAGTTGACCTTAGAGCCACCTCTGACCACTGCTTGCAGCTGATTGTGGCAACTAGTGGTTTATGCTGTGAGTTGACTGTTTCACTGGGGATGACTTTGCAGTCATTGATTCTACCCCAGTGTCTTTTCCTAACTAGGAGAAAGTCTACTTGAGTTGCATCTTGGCTACTCTTGTATGTGATCTTGTGACTGTCTCTCTTTCTGAACCATGTGTTGGCTACTATCAAAGTCATTTGCCAGACAGAAGTCTAGAATGGCATCTCCTCCTTTATTCCTGTTGACCTACCCATGTGGACCCAGGCAGTCCTCATATCCTGTTCTGTCTGTCCCCATATGTGCATTCAAGTCACCCATAATCAACACCAATTCATGTCATGGCACGGTGCAGTGGTGCAATGGCAACATTGTTGCCTCACAGCAAGAGGTTCTCCATTTCAATTCTTGGCTGGGGTGCCTTCTGCATATCCTCCCTGCATTCATATGGGTTTCCTACAGGTGCTCCAGTTTCCTCCCACATTCCAAAGACATGCATCTGGAGCCTTTCTCCCGGGCCATCCGCTGAAAATTGGCTTTGTTCCAAGTTGGACTTTCCTGGTTAACAAATGTTAAATAAAAAAAATAAATGTTGGCCTGCTTTATCTAGTAAGCCCTGAAACTGCTATCTGAATGCACGCTTTTCCTCACTATCACAACCCTGCTATGAAGCATAGGCTGAGATTATGAATACTGCCCTATAATTACACTTGAATCTGATTTCCATGAGTCTATCATTAATTCTGGTGATATTCCTCACTGCCTTCTGAAGCCTTTCTCTCACTGCAATTCCTACACCATTTCTAGCCTGTCCCCCTCCTGAGTAGTAGAGTCTGGATCCCAAGCCAAGTGGCTTTGCTGTACTGCACTTCCATCTCATCTCTTGAATACATAGGATGTCCAGCCTCCTCCTTATATCATCAAGTCATCCACTTCCAAGCTGCATCCTGTCAGTGAACCCACATTAAGTGTAGCAATTCTCAGGTCATGTTTGGCAGGTTGGTTGGTTTTATGTCCAGCTTTTGCTCAATAGAGCTATCCCAGGTAACTCAGGCTGGGAAACTAGACACTGGCCAGCCAGTAGCTTATTGACCCAGGGATGCTGGGCTTTATGGTGGGCACACATTGACCAATAAGGGCAAATGTACCCCTCCCACTGTTAGCAAGGGTCCCTGGCATAGGTCAGAGTAGGCCGGGTCCTCAATCCCCTTATCACTGGTAACTACCCATGCCCATTTTGGTGACTTTAGTCAACATAACTGAATCACCTAGAGACATATTTTACACCTTTAAGTGGCTAGCCTTGCCACGGCATGCAGTCTGTGATCCATGTTCTCCTATCTTGAAGATACTGTGCACCACAGTAGATGCCCATATAGTTGGTCTGTACAACTCTTCCCCCTATAGGGCACCATGTAGAGTCTGTGCTGCTGCCCACAGCTCCATTCATTGGTGAGTTTGAGAGGGAAGCACTCAGCAAGTTTTTTGGACATGGGAGAAACCCCACAGAGATACAGGGAGAACATGAAAACTCCAAGCAGGCATTGGTTGGAAGTCAGGATCAAACCTTGTACCTTGTGCATGGGAGGCAAAGACTTTAACCATTATGCCAACTAAGTTAAAATAATCTGTGAATGCATATTAATGCATGATCTGACACTTTATGCACTTATAGTGTTGCTATAGAAATATGTCAAGTGTGTTCCTGTCTGCAGGCCTGTGACTTCCAACACTGAAAAGCAGAAATTTAATTTGAAATGCATTCTGTGGATAAATAGTGCATGACTCAGTCATTCTTTGCTGACTTCACAATGATGTAATTTAAATGTTACACACCACTGGATTTGAACCCAGGATCATGCGTGGTTAAACTTACTTTTTGCAAAGCATTTAACTGACTGTGCTACTGAGTCGCTGTTACAGCATTTGTATTTGTGAAGGTATAAGTGCACACACACAGTCTGTGACATACCTTTATTACATCCATTATTATGTGCCTGGCTTTATAGGAATGTATTTCTCCAGCAGAGTTCCAGTGGAACGTGTATTTTGCCATTAATATTTTAGCATGTGTACTTGTACATGTTGCTATTAAAAGTGCCCATTTAGCTGGTATTAGAGACCTCAGTTACATCCATTAGTGTTTGCCTGGCTTTCTATTGGTGTAGTCCTGTACCAGACTGGGAATTACACTCCCAGTTTTTCCATTACTTTCTCAACAAGTTTGTGCAACACGGAGCGATACTCAGCTGTGCTTACATCCACTTAATTACAGTAACTCGCAAGTACTACGTTTTGCTTAAACCACCTGTTTTAATTAACAGCTGTGTGGTGTGGTCGGTTAATGCAATGGTCTGCATGTGTGGTAGTCTTGGGTTCAAAATAGGGGACAGGTGTTTATATATCAATCTAGCTCCATTTAGCTGATCTTACCGATGCTGTGCTATGGACAAAAATCTTTAAAGAAAAGAAAAAAGGGGAGCTAGGACAGTGGTGAAATGGGGTGTAAGCAGGGGGAAAAACCAAGTGAAAGGCAGGTAGATATGTGCAGGTAGGGTGTAAGGAAGAACCATAGCTATCCATTACTTGTACAGCACAACTGTGCACTTTGACAGAATTTGTAGATTGCGTTGTCAAGCCAATTGGACCAAATTACGTGTGTCCAGTGGACACGTGTGTGAAATGGAGAGCTATGTATTGGGTAATATTTGTTTTGGGACAGGTGCCTTTTTTTAAGGTGAGAGTGGAATGTTGGGGAAAGGACATAGGTACATATGGGGAAGGTAGGTTGGGAAGGCGAGGAAGCTTTTGCAGAAAGAGAAGAGAGACAAGACAGCAGGCAGTGGTGGTGTGTGACACAAGAAGGAGTGAATATCTTGGATGGGGAGAGTATTGTGGAATCCCAGTCTCATGTACCTCCACAAGGCAGCAACATGACTCAAGTCCCCACCCATGGGAATATCGGCACTGCTCCTTCATTGCCCTTGGGTGGCAATGGTGGAGGCTGGCCTCTGGGATGAGCCTGCCCCACATGGGTGGCCAGCATGCTCTCCATCCAGAGCAGGCAGTGTCCTGAACCATGTAACACAATCCTGTGCACCAAATCTGTCAGTTCATCACGGGTGACAACACCCCCTCCACCACCACTCACAGAGGGAAAATGAGCCCCATCCTGAGGGGTAGAATTACCTGACACCACAGGTAGTGCAGGAGCATCAGAGGGGCCACCAGTAGGCTGGGTCCCAGACGTGAAAAACTGATGAAGGTCCAGGGAGCACACAAGTCCAGTATAAACCAGGTAGCTAGCAGTAACCACCAAAGATTTATTGAAAAAAAACAGCAGTCAAACACTTTTGTCTTACATCAAGTCTTTATCAGAACTTCAGTAATCACATAAACTGCACAATACAAAGGAACATCCTGTAGTCATGTGGTTAAAACCAACCAATACAAATAATGCTTAACAAATTATTAATTAAAAACTTGAAAATGTAATGACAGTTTGAAATGTGCTGGGCCCAGATGCCAGAGCCGGAGGATCCAAGGTAGGTGGATCACCTGGAACTGGCCTACCCTGTCATGCTGTAGTAAATTAGATATAAAGATAAGGTTAGGAATAACCAAACCAATTTTTGTATGCACATAACATTGATTAATCCAAATACATATTAAGTTATATTATGTGAAACAAAACATTAAATAACATAACAGTAAGTACAGAAGATAAGGGGTGGGGAGAGAGAGAAAAACATGCCATTAGTGAAGTCGCAGGTGATATTAATACACAGACTGCTAATGCATACTTCTACAGGTATGCAGCATCAGTTGTGAGTACAGTGACTCAAATTCTTCTATAAATAATGTAGCACATACATACCTCTCAAGCTATTAGCATGGAACAGTATAGGCCAAGCACTAACAAATACAGTTACACAACTACATGGAACTGTTTCACATAATGTGCACGTACATAACTACCAAGTTGTTCTGTAAACAGATTTGAGAATACATTGCATTCCAGGTAATCATTTATCTGCTAATCATGGATCAGATAGATTGGGCATTTGACATTACATTATGAAAATCATGATACATGACAGGTATGTTTGTGTACATTAATTAGACTAGACAGCCATCATGTTTTAGTTGGCAGCCATGCAAGTAGAAACTAAAAGTTGTGACATCAGGGGACATGTGCACATTATATAACAATTGACTGCAGTGACATTAGAATAGACATGCAATTAATACAGCTCTACTGCACTTATTTCAACATATTCTTATGAAACTGCAATCCTGCTTTACACTTTATTGTTATTGCTCCTTAGAATCGGTGAAGTATACACATGATATCTGCCCAGAATGTGGGCTACCTTACCCATATACCTTGTTCCTGGAGTGGGAGAAGAGACCATTATGTGAGTGAAAGTGAACTGCAGATACCCCTGAACCATACTGTGGGTTGTACAATACAATTTATCAGGAAATTACTTTTGCATCCTTTATTTGTTTCAGTTTTACAGTTGACTGCAGCAACATTAGATCAGACATGCAATGAATACAACACTACTGCACTTATTTCAACATATTCTTATGAAGCCACAATCCTGTTTACACTTTGTTGTTATTGCTCCTTAGAATATGTGAAGTATACACATGATATCTGCTCAGAACATGGGATACCTTACCTATATACCTTGTTCCTGGAGTGGGAGGTATAGACAGCATTATGTGAGTGAAAGTGGGCTGCAGACAGCCCTGAACTGTACTTTGGGTTGTGCAATACATTTATCTGGTAATTATTTCTGCATTCTTTATTTATGTCAGTTTTACAGTTGACTGCAGCAACATTAGAACAAACATGCAGTGAATACAGCCCTACTGCACTTATTACAACAGTGTTAGTTATCAAACCACAGTCCTGATTTGTACCTTATTGCTTATTGTTATTAGTATTGTATATTGATTATTGCACTACAGTTATCAGAAAATAGCTGTACTTAGCACACTCACGCCGCATCCTGGCCAGTCACCCAACATGGAACTGGACGTTGAAAGCCTATTCAGCTGCAGCTGTTGGAAGAGAAGCACTCCATTATGCATAACAGTTTTGTAGATTAAACTTGTATTTTAGTAAAGCAGTGACAAATGTACTTACATATCTGTGGAGCATGCTCAGCCCTAGTGTCTTGGACCCAGGTGTCCAAGGTTCCCCTCTTCCTTCACTTTGGATTGTCATAGTGGTGACAACACTGCTCATCAGTGTGGGGGATACCAGTAACACTGGTAGGATCCCTGGCCAACTGATCCCATGCTTCAGCTTTACATTCCGAGCCATGGTAATCACCCTGCAACAGCTGGGTATGTAGCTTCAGACCAGGAATCCAGCAAATACTGTGGACTCCTGCAGACCCCACTTCTGCACCCAAAAATGCACTCCCTCTCCAACACCACCAGGAATATCGACTGGTTAATAAGATTCCAATGAATGCTGCAGAAATCCCACCTATTGCCCTTAATATAGGCTGTTTTCCTGCCCTTACATGTCATACTGCAACATTCAAGAAAGCTCTGAGTTGCTTAGCATCATGCAAATCTGTTTAGTATCATGCAAACACATACAAGCATGTTTTAGTGAAGCTTAGCAGCACACAAACAGGAGTAGTCATTAACCATGTTTAAACAGTGCTTAGCAACATGCAGATTTTTCAAATGTAACAAATTTGTTTTTATATTAAACTGCCCTTTCAGTCACCTCACACATTACAGTGGCGGATCCAGGAATCTGCAAAGGGGGGGGGGGGTGCAGATGTTCAACATTTTCTGGCTGATGTGAGTGTGGACTACTTGTGCAGTCAACAGTATGATACAGATCTCTTCAAAGGGGCATATCCATCTCTACGGTAATGCAACCCTCATCTGGAACCCTACACAGAAGCTTAGCTTGGTAATGAATTGCTGTGATTTCTGGTATCCTCACCGCCAACACAGCGATAGTCTTGTCTCTAGCATGTCCCCCACAACCTCACCACTAAAGAAGAGCCAGTATGGGTTTCAAGCCACAAACTGAACATGAGTCAGCTGGGCTATACTTGGAGCTTTGACCCAGTGGAACCATTTAATGGGGCAAGTTATGACAGTGCAAAAAAAGTCAGGGCAACTGTGGCTTAAAGTAACACACACCGTCAGGCATAGGTAACCCTTCTGTTTTTCCATGTTATTTTGCTAAAATACTGCATTACCTAAACGTGGTCACAGTAAACAAAGTACAACTAATTTATGCTTGATCATTCAACAGACAAATACAGCATACCTTTCAACCTCATGGAGCAAGAAATCTGGACAAAGCCATAAATAAAAGTGGGACAAAGGCCCAAAAATAGGGACATTTTTTAAATATTGCTCTTACAATCTTAGAAAGTTGATAGAATAACAGGTTTTGCATTAGCATACATTTTCTGAAAGATATGGAGTCTGAAACTCAAATGTTTGTCATTTTCCAAGTTCGATCTTTACTAATGTGTTAGTAATTTGCCAGAAAACCAAAATTTTATACAACTTGCAAACAGAATACAACAAAAGGTTGAACATCTCACACACACACACACACACACACACTTAACATGAAACAGCATATCAGGCAATTGCAGAACTATAATAAAAATGAAACTGAATGTGTCCTCTCGTTCAAAGTTTCCATCTGCATGGCTGATGATGTGCTTTGTATCACAAGTGCCAGTAGTACATCCCTCATACATACACACAAAAAGTCAATGGTAACAGACATTTTTCTGGACTAATCTCTTTCACCTGACCTTAAAACTGAGAGGGCTACATGAGTCTTGCCCTCTTCCTCCTCAACAGACAAATGTATTGCCCAGTCCAGCTACCTCACCTTCTCATCTCACATGTGATCATCACTGCAGATGCAGCACAGCAGCATCAGCCTCACTCACCCGCAGCTGTGCTGGGTAGCAAATCAGCAGCAGAAAGAACAAGGACTCTGCTAATACAGCAGCTGCATCGTGTTGAGTATACCACATTCTGGGACCCAACTAGATCAGTTTACACTGGTACCCATTTTTTGAAGAAGAGGTATGAAACTTTAACATCAGGTATTATTGGCTTCAGACTTGCAAGTTTGACTGAAAAGCACCTTAAACATTCTGAAATGAGAACACCATCAGCCGCTCACCCTAATAACTATAACAAAGTTAATTACTAATAAAAAGAGTGTTCGCTAACCATATACACTGTGTGCTGCAGCTTAACAGACTCACACAACACCTTCTACAAATACATGTTATATATATATATATATATATATATATATATATATATATATATATATATATATATATATATATATATATATATATACACACACACATACATATATACATATATATATATATATATATATATATATACACATACACATATATATATATATATATATATATATATATACATATACATATATATATATATATATATATATATATATATATATATATATATATATATATATATATATATATATATACACAAACATATATACACATATATACAGAGAGAGGGGGAGGGAGAGATGCACATATTTATATATGTTCTACAACATATTATGTTTTTGTCTTGCTATTAAGCAAGCATCAACCCAGTGAAACAAAGTTGAAGTTGCAAAATGTTGACAGAGTTGCTTGTACAAACAGTGTTGCTTGTAATATACAAAAAAGGGAAAAAACAGCTGTACAAGAATGATAGCATAGGATGTGCACAAAACTGATTACCCTTAAGGCTGGAAAACATTTCCTCAGTACTAGGTTTTGTCTAGTTACTTGTAGTACTTACACCAGCAATAAAGAAAACAGAATATGGATCTAAATTTCAAGAGACCACACTTATTAAGCAAAACAAATCAGCATTTAGCTGCTATTTTTTTTCTTCCTTATAAAAAAATATACAATTCCCAAGTTAGTCAAAAAGCTTTTCTTCATCCAACAAGCCTCCCCTGAAACTTTAGTAGTTATAATGAATAATATATTCCTGTAGGGTTAATCTCCTTGTGTTATTAAACTACTGAACCACAGTCAAAATAATGTTGTGCACAAAACTTTTCAAGCCACTATAAACATTCAGTTATTTACAACTGAATTTGTTTTTGCACTTTCTAATTAACTGCACAGCAAAGGCCACAACTTATTTTAAACAAATGCTGCTTTGCATCCAGTACTATAGAAACTGCGAGAATAAAATCGCTTGATAGTTGCCCATCTTTCAAGAAATAATGCACATTTTGAAATTACCACCTCTCATTTTCTTCTGAAATTTGTATTTAGGTTCCATGAATATTAAGAAAGTCAGGAAAGCAGTTGTCCGTGGTAGAAGGCTTCCCCAAAAACTTTTAAGTTCTGAATTTGTACACTGGTATTGATAGCAGTCGCAGTCCTCAACTCAATCTTAAACGGAACTCATCCCATCTTAACTGCCTTTAGTAGGTCTCTCAAACAGCAACTACAAGTGTGGACTATACCAAGTAGGAAACAAGTGTGGGGGTAATTATAAGGTATTAACAAATGTATGTCTCAAGTCTTAAGGCAGCTTAATTCACAACACCCCTGTATTCCCACAGACTACATGGCTCTTTCCAAGTGAGCAGAGGAGCACCATGGCAACTGGACAGAAGAGAAAAAGGGCTGCAGCTGCATGTGTGCACAAATTAAGATTAAATAGTTAGCTCGCTCAGATTTCTGCATTAGTAAGAGCAAAAGTGTTGCAGTCAGACAATGTAACATTAAGTCGGAAAATCACGCAAAATCTGTACAGTTGAGAGGCAGTTTTCTCTCTCTCTCTTTCTTACACATACCCATATCCACCAATTAGTTATTTTACAGCAGGTGTACTGAACATCTCAGATGTTCAGTTGTGACCAAATGTATTGTTCTTTAAAAAACAGCATTGACAAAAGCATATCATTCATGAAACTACTGAATATTTATGAATGGAAGAATGAAGGGCTTTTATCCTTGTTGGCAAATTGAAAAACATACATAAGTTTGTTCAGAATCAAATATTCGAATGATAAAAATTTCTTACCAAACTTTTATCTGTTTTGTATACACTTAAACACATATGTTGATCGTGCAGATCATTTACAAGAAGCTGTGACTCCACTTACATAAAAGCCAGTAATGCAGAGGAAGTGCAAATGAGAATGCAGTTTGTCCATTCTGCATTTTATGAAAAAAAGGATTTTATTAATGACATGTTTTGATTGCTCAGATTGCTACAAGCAAGCTACCTGTATGTGCGTTTTTTTCACAGTAAATGCAGGCGACCATTTCTGCAGTGAATACTTCCCGACAGCCTTAACATTTCCAAACCTGCTTATTGCCGATGGGGGGAATAGCACTTGCATTGTAACGGTCTAAAAACTGGATTGGTAGCAAACTAGGTTTAAATCTGGTTTCTTGGAAGAGTTTAAAAAATTGCTACCAAAACACAGTTCGGCAGTGTACTGCTGACTGTCACTTGTCTAGTAATATCCTACACCTCCAAAGTTTCTGGGCATTCTAAATAAAAAAGGAAAATCCTAGTAGTCAGGGAGTGTGTACATCCACAGTAAATATGCAATCAAACCAAGTTACCGAAACTATGCATAAACATATACTGACTGCTGTAAGTTTCCCAGTAGACATTGCTATTATTTGCTAATTACACTGCAATCATATAAAATACTGTGACAAACGTATAAGACAGACACAGAACAGATTCAATGAAACAGTACAGTAGTGCGCCAAACTAGGTACGCCTGTCTACTGTACCACTTCGACATGATTTTTTCAAGGCTTGCTTAATGGGAAAAATACCTTGAGTCTCGGAACACTGATATTGAGTCTCGCTCACAAATTGCTGGGACAAGATCTTCACCTTCAAATCAGCTCTGCTCTTTGGCTTGGTCATTACTAGTAAGTGCTACTAGTCACTGAAATTTAAAACTATTATTATTTTTCTCAACGATGGACTCCTCCCTATTAGAAACTGTCACCAACTACACTTTCAATGAAGTACAGTGGATGACGCAGTTAGAAGAGCTATCGGAGATCGTAGAACAGATCACCTGACTGCAACTTCCAATTGCATCTCCAATGCATCTTTGACGCAAGCAATAATAAAAAAAAGTGACAGCAAACTGAAATAAATAAATATACTGTTTTGGTGGCAAATAACCGATTTCTGTATAACAGTGCATTTCTTTTTTTAAGCCACAAATGTATCATGGCTTTCAAAAAGAGGAGGCGCGCGCCCCTGCGCCCAAGCCTAAATCCGCCACTGCATTACCACAGCAATAAACGTAAAAAGGTATGACAGGTGGGGACTGGAACCAAGCTTCTATTTATAGATGTCAGGCAGATGTCACCTGTGCATGTGTAAGTGCAGCTCGGCATTGCTGTGTTCCGCACCACACCATGCAAAAAAGCATTCAAAGAAAGAAAAATATATCATTAATTACATCTGGTTTCTATTTTTAGATGTCTAGCATGTGTCAGCTGTGTGTGTAAGTGCAGCTCGGCATTGCTGCACTCCACACCACAGCACACAAGTAGACAAAAAAACCCTCAAAAAACCCAAAAAACATATTACAATTCACACATATTTCTAGACTACCAGGGTACATTACAGGTATGTACATTATCCTGTACCTAACATCTGACCCGAAATTCCATCGAAAATCCACATCCATGGGACACTACACTGCTGCCTACACAGATTCAATATCTGTGTTACCGTGATCTCCCTTGGCAGCACACCATGATTAATATTTATTAATATGCATGACAAGATGCCGATGGGGAACTGTGGCCATGTACACTGGTACATTCTGTGTAGGGTCTACATGGAGCCTACACAGATTTTATTGAATCCTGGGATATTAGTATACTGAAAAAGATTTATATATTGCACATCAGACACCAGTACATAACTGTAGTGCCTTTAGTGCTTGCTGTTGTCTCTTTATTATTATGCTAAGCAGGTAAACTTAATAATACAGAGATTGTAATGATGTAATTATTATACTGACATGCCACTCTCTTGACCTTTGTCCATTTCAGTACAAAGTCTTTTATTTCCTGTTTACCTACTCAGATATTTAAATGCTAAGAACATATCTCTAATTAGGAACCTTTTCTTAAATTTGTCATCCATTCTCACATGTCCTACAAACATAGCAAACAAAATAGAAATACAATACAAATATAGCCAATCTTAAAAAGTACAGTTGTGTACTCTTACCATAAATGTAGATGTTCAAGTGTATTCACTGCTGCAGTCATCACTGTAGGGTTCTTCCTGCCAGCAGCAGCCCCCGATCGGCCAGAATCCCAAAGTCTGGATCGGGCGCCAGCTGAGGTCACATTTATCCTGACGTCAATGCGCCGGAAGGTATAAAGACCTCAGCTGATGCCATTTCCCCAGTTTTTCTTGCCCTAGATGTCAGGTGCCCAGAAAGAAAAGGCTAAAAAAGAAACCATGCCCAAAACCTCAGCAGCCAAAATACATCATAACAGACAATACTCAAGGAAAAAACAAAAGAGGGGATAGGAGGGAGGGTAACCTGGACTGCAACAGTGAACACACTCGAACATCTACATTTATGGTAAGAGTACACAACTGTACTATGTCCTTCGTGGTTCACTGTTGCAGTCATCACTGTAGGGTTGAGTCCCAAAGCTAAGAAAGGGTGGCTGGAGGAGAAACAGAGGGTGTGGTCACAAAACCTTGCAAAACCGCAGAAGCAAAACCTTCCCTGGATTTAGAATAGAGAGGGAGGTTGTAATGCTTAGAAAAAGTATGTACAGAACTCCAAGTAGCAGCTTCCAAAAATATCCTTGGTAGGAACCCCACAAAGAAAAGCTGTTGAAGTAGCAGTAGCCTGGGTAGAATGAGTCGTAACATTAACATGAACCGGATTGCCATGATAAGAGTAACAGAACTTGATGCAATGGGCAATCCACTTGGAAATAGTTTGCTTAGTGATTGCTTTCCCCTGAACAGTAGGAGCATAAGCGACAAACAACTGATCAGATTTCTGGAATATCTTGGTCCTGTCCAGGTATAGATGAAGCTGTCTATGCACGTCTAGAGAGTGCAAAAGACTTTCTTCCTCACTGTGAGGATTAGGATAAAAGGTAGGCAAATGAATAGACTGATACAAGGCCACTGCCGAAACCATCTTGGGCATAAATGTGGGATTAGTCCGTAGAGATACCCTGTCCTGATGAAAAATAAGGAAGGGTTCCACAGCCATGAGTGCTTGCAATTCCGAAATTCTTCTAGCAGAGGTAATAGCTAAAAGAAAAGCAGTTTTCCAAGACAAAAATTTTAAATCCGTGGAAGCTGCAGGTTCAAAAGGAGACAAAGTTAATTTCTCCAAAACATAGTTAAGATCCCAAGTGGGAACAGGAGCCCTTATAGGGGGCCGAATATTCTTAGCCCGTCTAAGAAATTGCTTAAGTAATGGATGAGAAAAAATCGGAGGATCAGTATCGTAATGTGCAGAAATAGCAGAAGCATGAAGCTTAACAGACGAAAAAGATAGGCCCGTATGTAACAACTCTGTCAGATACTGTAAAATCAGAGGAATGTTCGGAACAGAAGAATCACCACCCTGGACTTGACTCCAGGAGCAAAATCTTTTCCATTTTCCCGCATAAGATTTTCTAGTGCTGGGCCATCTAGCTTCAAGGATTACAACCGATACCTGTTTGGAAAGAGCAGAAGTGTTTACAGACCCTGGATCTGCCAGGCAGCTAGATGCAGAGTCTCGACATGACTGTGCAGTATCCGGCCGTCCCGTTGAGACAGTAGATGAGGGATTTGAGGCAGAATCCAGGGAGGCTCCTGAACCAAGTTCATCAGAGTGGACTACCAGAATTGCTGAGGCCATTTGGGAGCCAGTAGAATCATGTGCGGTCTGTCCTGTTTTATCTTCAGAAGTACCCGAGGTAGAAGAGGAAAGGGAGGAAAAGCATATACTGAGAGGTGTTTCCAACTGAATGAGAGGGCATCCACTTTCTATGCTAGTTTGTGGTAGGTCCTTGTGCAGAATGTTGGAAGTTGATGATTCTGAGGGGATGCAAAGAGATCTATGTCCGGACATCCCCAAGCCTTTATAATCATCCTGAATATCCGAACATCCAACATCCATTCGTGTGGATCTGAAATGCGTCTGCTCAATGCGTCTGCCAGAGTGTTGTCTTTCCCTGGCAGGAATTGCGCCTGTAAGTCAACACTGCAGGTCAGAGCAGTGTACCAGAGATTCATGGCTAATCTGCACAGGGGGTAAGAGTGAGAGCCCCCTGCTTGTTGATGTACCACATCACTGTAGTGTTGTCTGTCCGTATCAACAATTGTCCTGGTAGAAGAAGGTCCCTGAAGGCTATCAGGGCATTCTGTACAGCTAGCATCTCCTTTAAATTTATGTGCAGGTGCGTTTGCTTCTTCGTCCAAACACCCTGAAGACATCTCCCATGCATGTGGGCTCCCCATGCATAATCTGAAGCATTCATTGTCAGAACTTGGTTGGTCGGCGGAGGACAAAAAGGCTTCCCCTTGTTCTGTAGACAGGCTTCGGCCCACCAAAGAAACTCTCACTGCAGACAAGGCAAAATCGTGAACACTGTTTCCAAACTGTGGTAATGTTGAGACTAGACACTCTTGAGGTACCACTGCAGTTTCCTCATATGCAGCCTTGCATATGGTTTTAGCAGAATGCAGGAGGCCATGTAACCCAAAGCCTGCAGAATTTTTCTTGCAGTCAGCTGTTTCATTGAAGCCAGGTGTCGGAAAAAAAAAGCCAGTTGCACTTTTCTGTCTGGTGTCAAGGAAGCCATCTGGGTTGAAGTACTCAGAAGAGCACCCAGGAAAGTAATCTGTTGTGTGGGTACCAGGTTTGATTTCTTTAGATTCACTGTGAAACCGAGGCACTGAAGAAGATGCTGCACAAAGGCTAGATGCCGAAGTAAAGTGTCTTTGTCGTCTGCTTGAAGAAGACAGTCGTCCAGATAAGGGTAAATTTGAATCCCCTTCTGTCTGCAAAACACCATTACTGGTGCCAGGCACTTTGTAAAGACCCTGGGTGCAGTAGATAAGCCAAAGGGCAGCACATAGAACTGGTAATGTTTCAAGCCCACTTTGAAACGCAGATACCTTCTGCACTCTTGCCTTATAGGAATATGCAGGTAAGCTTCTTTAAGTCCAAAGTCACCATCCAAGCGTTCTTGTCCAACATAGGCAGCAGCTGCTGCAGAGTGAGCATCTTGAATTTTGGTATATCTAGGAAGGTGTTTAGTACAGAGAGGTCCAGGATTGGTCTCCACGAATTTTCCTTCCTGGGAACCAGGAAAAGTCTGGAATAAAAACCTTGCCCTATTTCTAAATTTGGCACCAATTCTATGGCCCTCATAGCCAGGAGGGACTGAACCTGCCGTTGTGCCTCTGCCCACTGATGATTTGGCAGGTCTGGCCAACTGTTCGGTTTTGGCAAAGTGTGGAAATGAAATCTTGCTCAAGGGAAGAAGCAGAAGAAACAGAAATTTGGTCTGAAGAATCATAATCGGACTGTAATCTAGGCTTCTTGTCAGGAGGGGGATGAGAACCCCTGATCATAGTTAAGAGATCTTCAGCCATCCTAAGCATCTGCCTCTGAGGTCTAGGACCCTGATCAAAAGGTGCCTGTGCTAGCCACTTCACTTTAGCTGGAGTCCTAGACTTTGACTTAGCATGTAAACCCAAATCAACATTTACAGGAAGCTGTGAAGGCCTAAGAACTCCCTCAGAAGCCGGTACCTGCCTACCAGCTCTGGACCCAACTAAGGGAGCAGTATCCGAAGGTCCAGTCCCTGAGAATTCTGAAGACCCCATCAGCTCCACACCGGAGTTGGTACAGGTAATTGGTTCAAAAGAGGCGGACAACAGGGGCTGCAAAGGCACCTCACTGACGACCGATGAACCAGCAACTGGCAATAACTGAGTAACATCCTTTACTGTGGACCTAGGAGGCCTGTCTCCATCCCTGCGCCTCTTACACACCCCAGAAGCCAGAAAAGAGTCTGAAGACATGTTATAATTAAATCTTTTTCCAAAATAGTAAAAGGCAAAGTCATATCTACGCCTAATAATACGCTGATTAAATCTAGCACAAAACACACAATTAGCAACGTCGTGGTCAGGACCCAGTGAGGGAATATGGTAAGAGTGAAAATCCCTATGAGGTATTTTCTTCCCACAAGAAATACAATTATTAACTTTTTCTGACATCTGACTGGAGCAAGAAAAAGACCTCCCCAACGTGGTACCTATCTGTAAAAAACGAAAATCCTGGGATTAGATCCAAAAACAAACAGGAACAGGCCGACCGGCATCAGTAAACTGCAAAGGGCACTGTGCGGCAAGAAAAGCTGGGGAAATGGCATCAGCTGAGGTCTTTATACCTTCCGGCGCATTGACGTCAGATAAATGCGACCTCAGCTGGCGCCCGATCCAGACTTTGGGATTCTGGATGATCGGGGGCTGCTGCTGGCAGGAAGAACCCTACAGTGATGACTGCACCAGTGAACCACGAAGGACATCTTACTGTTATGCATTAAAGCATTTTTGCTGGTAGGGATTTGCTCACTTCATCCATCCAAACTTGATTTTCAGGGATGTCATCGATCCAGGCTCAAAATTTTGCTCTGTCCCTCCTAATCCCTCCTAAAAGCTGTGATTTGGGGAAAAAAGCTGGATTGATACACTTAAATGACAATAATTAGAGTTTTACACCAGGAAATGCATGGTAATTCACATTCTCTTATTCTATCAATTTATCAAGTTAATAGTACTCATATTTTAAAAATAGTATTAAATATCTTTGGGATTTGTCTCTTATTCTGGAGGTAAGAGGTTGAGAGCTATACATCCCTTCATGAAGGGGCTGCACTCCCATCCCTTCTACTTATGTGTACTAACTTCAAGCTCACTATACCACACAACTGAATCAATAGTCAACCTAGGGCTCTATATATAGTGTCACCATATTCTTACCATATAGTTACCATATTCTCATTTTCTGTCATAGCTCAAAATTATGCTTCATGGAATTTTCACGGGAGCCTTATTAAAAAAACAGTCAATTAAGAAACAAGGAAAACATATCAGGACCAAGATGACAATGTTGCTTGCTTAACAGAATTACCTATCTTCTCAGACAAAAAAGTTAAGAGGGGGTCAGGGAGAATAAAGCTAGGAAACAGTTGCTACTGAGAGCTGAACAAGTAGAGCTAAGAGATGTGCCTGAGGTTACATCCATAACGTACACTGTATCCCTTGGAGAAATCCCAGCTGCATTCTAAGAATTTTAGTTTGACCTTTACACATTGGGGGTGATTTAGCTGATGTCTGAAATGCAACACTGCCTCTTAGTGGCAAAACTATCTGAACTCCTTGCACAGCAGCTACAGGAAAACATCACAATAACCACTGAAGCATGACATATCAGAGAACATCCCAATAAGCATTGAAGCACGACATATCAGAGAACATCACAATAAGCACTGAAGAACAACATAGAGACATCACAATAAGGACTAATGCATGGCATATTAGAGAACATCACAATAAGCACTGAAGCATGACATATCAGAGAACATCACAATAAGCACTGAAGCATGACATATCAGAGAACATCACAGTAAGCACTGACACATGACAAAGATAACATCACAATAAGCACTGAAGCAGGACATATCAGAGAACATCCCAATAAGCACTGATGCATGACATATCAGAGAACATCACAATAAGCACTGAAGCACAACATAGAGAACATTACAATAAGCACTGATGCATAACATATTAGAGAACATCACAATAAGCACTGATGCATGAAATAGAGAACATCACCATAAGCACTAAAGTACAACATAGAGAACATCACAATAAGCACTGATGCATGACATATTAGAGAACATCACAATGAGCATTGAAGCACGACATAGAGAACATTACAATAAGCACTGAAGAACAACATAGAGACATCACAATAAGCACTGATGCATGACAAATTAGAGAACATCACAATAAGCACTGACACATGACAAAGACATCACAATAAGCATTGAAGCACGACATAGAGAACATTACAATAAGCACTGAAGAACAACATAGAGACATCACAATAAGCACTGAAGCATGACATATCAGAGAACATCACAATAAGCACTGAAGCACAACATAGAGACATCACAATAAGCACTGAAGCATGACATATCAGAGAACATCACAATAAGCACTGAAGCACAACATAGAGAACATGACAATAAGCACTGATCATAACATATTAGAGAACATCACAATAAGCACTGATGCATGAAATAGAGAACATCACAATAAGCACTAAAGTACAACATAGAGAACATCACAATACGCACTGATGCATGACATATTAGAGAACATCACAATGAGAAATAAAAGCAAATATCCTCTCTCTAAGCACAAAACTGTCAGTGAAAAGTGAAAAGCAACAAAAGTAAGAGCACTGACAGTACCACAGCTGGGAAATTTATTACAAAAATAAAGAAAAAAATCAAAACAAAGTTACAAAAAGAACAAATCCTTACAAAACAGTGATAAGCGCTTTCTGTGATCTACTCCTTCATCAGACAACAGTTAAAAATCCCATAATTAATTAAATACTGGAGGTTAGTCACATGATGTTTCAAAATTTCAGTTGTACCCAATAAGGACATAACAATTAGTGCATCAGTACATATTAGCACAGTTATGCAATTAAAGAAACCATACACTAAAAAAATTATAGCTAAGATAAATAAGAAATGTGTATAACCTTGTATGGTGTATAACTATATACAATAAAAACCTGATAATCCTAGCGACAACATTATATATCCATATATATATATATATATATATATATATATATATATATATACATATATATATATAAATATACATAAATATACAATACCAGTGCATCCAGCTTATATAGATACATACATTAAA
This sequence comes from Protopterus annectens, assembly GCF_019279795.1. Taxonomy (NCBI): domain Eukaryota; kingdom Metazoa; phylum Chordata; order Ceratodontiformes; family Protopteridae; genus Protopterus; species Protopterus annectens. The sequence goes on from NC_056733.1 coordinate 767,282,811, forward strand.
AAATGTTATGTGAAATATAAAATGCTAATATATATATATATATATATATATATATATATATATATAAATAAATAGTCAGATAATCTAAAATACAATGTATAAAATATATAGAAAATGTATTGTAACATATTAAAAATCTAAAAATTCAAGAGAATCAATGTTTCAAAGGTCGAGCTTTTAAAAAAGGTTTAAGTGACACCATTTGATTCAACCCTGGGGGCTTGTCTGTATTAAATCTAATAATCCATCTCTGCTCAGCAGCTTCTGTGTCATTAGATAAATTACCCCACCTTAATTTCTCAGACAATATTTGTAAAACCAGAAATTTAAAAATATGTTCAGGTCCTGTACTCATGTTGTGCAACTGTATTCATGTTGTGGAACATTATAGGGATATTAGGAACTGTAAGGAGAATAGTGTTATTGCTATGCACAACATGAATACAGGACCTGAACATATTTTTAAATTTCTGGTTTTACAAATATTGTCTGAGAAATTAAGGTGGGGTAATTTATCTAATGACACAGAAGCTGCTGAGCAGAGATGGATTATTAGATTTAATGCAGACAAGTCCCCAGGATTGAATCAAATGGTGTCACTTAAACCTTTTTTAAAAGCTTGACCTTTGATACATTGATTCTCTTGAATTTTTAGATTTTTAATATGTTACAATACATTTTCTATATATTTTATACATTGTATTTTAGATTGTCTGATTATTTATTTATATATATATATATATATATATATATATATATATATATATATATATATATATTAGCATTTTATATTTCACATAAAAAAAATTAATGTATGTATCTATATAAGCTGGATGCACTGGTATTGTATATTTATGTATATTTTTTATATATATGTATATATATATATATATATATATATATATATATATATATATATATACATATATGGATATATAGTGTTGTCGCTAAGATTATCAGGTTTTTATTATTTATAGTTATACACCATACAAGGTTATACACATTTCTTATTTATCTTAGCTATAATTTCTTTAGTGTATGGTCTCTTTAATTGCATAACTGTGCTAATATGTACTGATGCACTAATTGTTATGTCCTTATTGGGTACAACTGAAATTTTGATACACCATGTGACTAACCTCCAATATTTAATGAATTATGGGATTTTTAACTGTTGTCTGATGAAGGGGTAGATCCCTGAAAGCACTTACCACTGTTTTGTAAGGATTTATTCTTTGTAACTTTGTTTTGATTCTTTCTTTATTTTTGTAATAAATTTCCCAGCTGTGGTACTGTTAGTGCTCTTACTTTTTTTGCAACATCACAATGAGCATTGAAGCACGACATAGAGAACATCACAATAAGCTCTGAAGAACAACATAGAGACATCACAATAAGCACTGATCATAACATATTAGAGAACATCACAATAAGCACTGATGCATGAAATAGAGAACATCACAATAAGCACTAAAGTACAACATAGAGAACATCACAATAAGCACTGATGCATGACATATCAGAGAACATCACAATAAGCACTGAAGCACAACATAGAGAACATGACAATAAGCACTGATCATAACATATTAGAGAACATCACAATAAGCACTGATGCATGAAATAGAGAACATCACAATAAGCACTAAAGTACAACATAGAGAACATCACAATAAGCACTGATGCATGACATATTAGAGAACATCACAATGAGAAATAAAAGTAAATATCCTCTCTCTAATCACAAAACTGTCAGTGAAAAGTGAAAAGCAACAAAAGTAAGAGCACTGACAGTACCACAGCTGGGAAATTTATTACAAAAATAAAGAAAAAAATCAAAACAAAGTTACAAAAAGAACAAATCCTTACAAAACAGTGATAAGCGCTTTCTGTGATCTACCCCTTCATCAGACAACAGTTAAAAATCCCATAATTCATTAAATACTGGAGGTTAGTCACATGATGTTTCAAAATTTCAGTTGTACCCAATAAGGACATAACAATTAGTGCATCAGTACATATTAGCACAGTTATGCAATTAAAGAAACCATACACTAAAAAAATTATAGCTAAGATAAATAAGAAATGTGTATAACCTTGTATGGTGTATAACTATATACAATAAAAACCTGATAATCCTAGCGACAACATTATATATCCATAGATATATATATATATATATATATATATATATATATATATATATATATATATATATATATAAATATACATAAATATACAATACCAGTGCATCCAGCTTATATAGATACATACATTAAAAAATGTTATGTGAAATATAAAATGCTAATATATATATATATATATAAATAAATAGTCAGATAATCTAAAATACAATGTATAAAATATATAGAAAATGTATTGTAACATATTAAAAATCTAAAAATTCAAGAGAATCAATGTTTCAAAGGTCGAGCTTTTAAAAAAGGTTTAAGTGACACCATTTGATTCAACCCTGGGGGCTTGTCTGTATTAAATCTAATAATCCATCTCTGCTCAGCAGCTTCTGTGTCATTAGATAAATTACCCCACCTTAATTTCTCAGACAATATTTGTAAAACCAGAAATTTAAAAATATGTTCAGGTCCTGTACTCATGTTGTGCAACTGTATTCATGTTGTGGAACATTATAGGGATATTAGGAACTGTAAGGAGAATAGTGTGATTGCTATGCACAACATGAATACAGGACCTGAACATATTTTTAAATTTCTGGTTTTACAAATATTGTCTGAGAAATTAAGGTGGGGTAATTTATCTAATGACACAGAAGCTGCTGAGCAGAGATGGATTATTAGATTTAATGCAGACAAGTCCCCAGGATTGAATCAAATGGTGTCACTTAAACCTTTTTTAAAAGCTCGACCTTTGATACATTGATTCTCTTGAATTTTTAGATTTTTAATATGTTACAATACATTTTCTATATATTTTATACATTGTATTTTAGATTGTCTGATTATTTATTTCTATATATATATATATATATATATATATATATATATATTAGCATTTTATATTTCACATAAAAACATTTAATGTATGTATCTATATAAGCTGGATGCACTGGTATTGTATATTTATGTATATTTTTTATATATATATATATATATATATATATATATATATATATATATATATATATATATATATATATATACATATATGGATATATAGTGTTGTCGCTAAGATTATCAGGTTTTTATTATTTATAGTTATACACCATACAAGGTTATACACATTTCTTATTTATCTTAGCTATAATTTCTTTAGTGTATGGTCTCTTTAATTGCATAACTGTGCTAATATGTACTGATGCACTAATTGTTATGTCCTTATTGGGTACAACTGAAATTTTGATACACCATGTGACTAACCTCCAATATTTAATGAATTATGGGATTTTTAACTGTTGTCTGATGAAGGGGTAGATCCCTGAAAGCACTTACCACTGTTTTGTAAGGATTTATTCTTTGTAACTTTGTTTTGATTCTTTCTTTATTTTTGTAATAAATTTCCCAGCTGTGGTACTGTTAGTGCTCTTACTTTTTTTTGCAACATCACAATGAGCATTGAAGCACGACATAGAGAACATCACAATAAGCTCTGAAGAACAACATAGAGACATCACAATAAGCACCTATGTATGACATATTAGAGAACATCACAATAAGCACTGACACATGACATATCAGAGAACATCACAATAAGCACTGACACATGACATATCAGAGAACATCACAATAAGCACTGACTCATAACATATCAGAGAACATCGCAAAAAGCACTGACAAATGATGTATCAGAGAACATCGCAATAAGCACTGAAGAGTGACATATCAGAGAGCATCACAATAAGCACTGACACATGACATATCAGAGAATATCACAATAAGCACTGACACATGACATATCAGAAAACATCACAATAAGCACTGAAGTACAACATAGAGAACATCAAAATAAACATTGATGCATGACATATTAGAGAACATCACAATAACCACTGATGTATGACATATCAGAGAACATCACAATAAGCACTGAAGTACAACATAGAGAACATCACAATAAGCACTGATGCATGACATATCAGAGAACATCACAATAAGCACAGAAGTACAACATAGAGAACATCACAATAAGCACTGATGCATAACATATTATAGAACATCACAATAAGCACCGATGCATGACATATCAGAGAACATCACAATAAGCACTGAAGTACAGCATAGAGAACATCACAATAAGCACTGATGCATAACATATTAGAGAACTTCACAATAAGCACTGACGTATGAAATATCAGAGAACATCACAATAAGCACTGAGGTACAACATAGAGGACATCACAATAAGCACTGATGCATGACATATCGGAGAACATCACAATAAGCACAGATACACAGCATAGAGAACATCACAATAAGCACTGATGCATAACATATTAGAGAACATCACAATAAGCACTGATGCATAACATATTATAGAACATCACAATAAGCACTGATGCATGACATATCAGAGAACATCACAATAAGCACTGAAGTACAGCATAGAGAACATCACAATAAGCACTGATGCATAACATGTTAGAGAACATCACAATAAGCACTGACGCATGAAATATCAGAGAACATCACAATAAGCACTGAAGTACAATGTAGAGAACATCACAATAAGCACTGAAGCATGACATATCAGAGAGCATCACAATAAGCACAGAAGTACAACATAGAGAACATCACAATAAGCACTGATGCATGATATATTAGAGAACATCACAATAAGCACTGAAGCACGACATATCAGAGAACATCACAATAAGCACTAATGCATGACATATCAGAGAACATCACAATAAGCTCTGATGCATGACATATCAGAGAACATCTCAATAAGCACTGATGCATATCAGAGAACATCGCAATAAGCACTGATGCATGACATATCAGAGAACATTGCAATAAGCACTGAAGCACGACATATCAGAGAACATCACAATAAGCACTGATGCATGATGTATCAGTGAACATCGCAATAAGCACTGAAGCATGACATATCAGGGAACATCAACATCACAATAAGCACTGACACATGACATAGACAACATCACAATAAGCACTGAAGCATGACATATCAGAGAGCATCACAATAAGCACTGGCACATGACATATCAGAGAACATCACAATAAGCACTGACGCATGATGTATCAGAGAGCATCGCAATAAGCACTGAAGCATGACATATCAGAGAACATCACAATAAGCACTGAAGCATGACATATCAGAGAACATCACAATAAGCACTAATGCATGACATATCAGAGAACATCGCAATAAGCACTAATGCACGACATATCAGAGAACATCTCAATAAGCACTGATGCATGACATATCAGAGAACATTGTAATAAGCACTGACACATGACATAGACAACATCACAATAAGCACTGAAGCATGACATATCAGAGAACATCACAATAAGCACTGAAGTACAACATAGAGAACATCACAATAAGCACTGATGCATGATATATTAGAGAACTTCACAATAAGCACTAATGCATGACATATCAGAGAACTTCACAATAAGCACTGATGCATGACATATCAGAGAACATCTCAATAAGCACTGATGCATGACATAAAGAACATTGCAATAAGCACTGAAGCATGACATATCAGAGAACATCACAATAAGCACTGACACATGAAATATCAGAGAACATCGCAATAAGCACTGAAGCATGACATATCAGAGAACTTTACAATAAGCACTGATGCATGATGTATCAGTGAACATCGCAATAAGCACTGAAGCATGTGATATCAGGGAACATTATAATAAGCACTGACACATGAGATAGACAGCATCACAATAAGCACTGAAGCATGACATATCAGAGAGCATCACAATAAGCACTGGCACGTGACATATCAGAAAACATCACAATAAGCACTGACACATAACTTATCAGAGAACATCACAATAAGCACTGATGCATGACATATCTGGGAACATTGCAATAAGCACTGACGCATGATGTATCAGAGAACATTGCAATAACCACTGAAGCATGACATATCAGGGAACATCAAAATAAGCACTGACACATGACATATCAGAGAACATCGGAATAAGCACTGAAGCATGACATATCACAGAACATCACAATAAGCACTGAAGCATGACATATCAGAGAACATCACAATAAGAACTGATGCATGACATATCAGAGAACATCACAATAAGCACTGAAGCATGACATATCAGGGAGGTCAACATCACTGCTCTTCTTAAGTATCTCCTCATTCTGAAAGCTTCTCTTTTAATTTATATGAGGAGCTGTGTTTGGGACTGTTGGAGCCTCCTGTGGTAATTTTTAATGAGGAAAAGTAGTCACAGGCTCTAGAACCCAACCTGTAGGAACTCTTAATCACCTTGGTATTCCAGACTTGTACTGTCTTAGGTAATGATATACCTACTTCATTGCTGAACACTGAGATTAGGCTATTAATATCCATGATATTCTGAAAATTGCTATTATGACAAGCCTGTACTCTTAGCAGTGTGGAGAGAAAGGAGTATCACAGATGACTGGAGAATAAGCATACTCATGCCAGTGTACAAGAACAAAGGGGACATCCGCAACTGTGGGTAGTACAGAGGCATGAAACTCCTATCACATTGCATGAAAGTTTTGGAGAGGGTGATTGATAAATGGATACACAAGGTAGTAGAATGCAAGATGGGAGATGAGCAGTTCTGATTCAGATCAGGATGCAGCATAATTGACTGGATGTTTGCAGTGAGACATATACTTGAAAAGAAGCTAGATATGAGGAGAGAGAGTCCAACTGGGCATTCCTAGACTAGGAGAAAGCATATGACAAGGTAACAAGAAAGCTGATCTGGGCAGTACTGTGGTGGTTTGAAGTCCAAGAAACATTGGTAGAATTAGTGCAGGCTATGTACAAGGACCTAATGACTCAAGTATGAACAGTGTTCGGCCTCACAGAGGAGTTCCCAGTGGGAGTGGGTGTACACTAAGGTCAGCTCTGACCCCACTGCTGTTCATACTGGTGACGGACTACATTAGCAAACAAGTTGGAGGGGGCAGATCAACAAAGTTGCTGTATGCAGACAATGTGGCATTACAGGCAGACGCTGAGCTAGAACGTCAGCAAAGGATAGGCGAATGGAATGTAAAACTGAAGGCACATGGGATGAAACTAAGCAGAGATAAGACATTGGTAATGGAATCAAATTGGGGAAATCAGAAGAAGCTGAGAACAGAGATAGAAGCGAAGATAGTAGAACAGGTAAAGAGTTTCAAGTATCTGGGAGGGGTGGTTGAGGAGGAGGGAAGTCTGAATGAAGAGGTCAAAGCTAGAATCCAAGGGGTTGCAGCCAACTGGCATAGAGTGTCAGGTGTAGTCTATGACACAAGAATGACAAAGAAGCTGAAAAGTAAGGTGTACAAGACAGTGGTGCGACCAGTACTACTGTATGGTACAGAAACCTGAGCAGTAAAGGCAGGACAGTTGAAGAAGCTAGAGGTGATGGAAATGAAGTGCCTGAGAAGTGTGGTAGGATGCACACTCTGAGACAGATGAAAAAATGAGGACATAAGAGCAAAAGCCAAGGTCGCTCCAATTGCAGAAAAGATCAAAGAGAATAGATTATGGTGGTTTGGACATGTGCAGAAAATCAGAAGACAATCTAGTGAGGAAGATTTGTGACAAGCAGGAAGAAGGTAAGAGAAAGCCAGGGTGTCCAGCAAAGAGATGGATGGATTGTGTAAAAGAAGATCTGCAACAGGCAGGCATGAGTGTTGAAGAAGGTCAGAGTGTGGCACTGAATCGAGAGAGTTGGCAACAGTTAACACCATACCCTGACCACATGTAGAAAAAATGGGAAAAAGGGGAGATGATGATGATAACAAGCTTGTATATACATGTGGGCTTTGTACAGAGCAGTGGAAGATGGCCACTCATGTAAACTTGTGCTTGTATACATCCTTGCTGTGTCTGGTGATGCCCACATACCTGCTTTGATGATTTTTTTTTAGATAAAGAGAAAGCATGTATTATAGTAATGTGCATCCAGTGGGAGTACCTGATTAACAAATAGGTATTATTATATTATTATTATTATTATTATTATTATTATTAGTGCAGTTTTATGAACCAGTAGCTCAATCTATGACTTCTGTCTCCCTTATTCTATACTTACATACACTAGCACCTTATTTTCCAGTCACAGCTTGAGACAGGCAGGCAGTAAATATGATGTGGATACATCTTATCAGTATTTTGTAAGCTGTTTTAGTACCACATTTTTGGTGGGATGTGTATTGTAGATACTGAGATGGGGCAGTATTGAAAAGGTACCTCTGTGAGTGAGCTGGGTCATATTTCTTCCCTGATACCCCCTGAATTCACAATGCTCTGTAGTTGTTGTTAACAGTGTACATATTTCACTAGTTTATACATATAAATTACTTATCAATATGCAATCACCCTACCTCTTACAGTAAGAAAGGTTAATTGTTCAGTGTGAGGATTCATGCTGCCAAGTTGCAGAAAGTCCATGGGCACATCTGATGGCCAAAGTGCCAGCTATGTAGAGAACACAGCTGTGATGTGGGACCTAGCAACTGTTTGACCTACACAGCTCAAGGTTAGACATCACTGTCATGCCCTAAGGCATTCTGTGCAATGTCTGTCACTAGATCAGCTAAGGACAATCCCTCACATTGCCTCATTGAGATTGGAGCTGGAGGTAAAACTCTAGCAACACAGATTTAACAGACACTGCAGTCTATTGAGTCTTGGTAGTTGTACTGTGATCTCAAGAATAAAGACACTTTGACAAATGAAATACCTTCTTCTTCAGAAGAGGAGGAGAAGACACTGTAATATATCCTAGTGTATGCATCACCTACGGTTATAGTTGCCCCTCCTCAAAAGGTTCCTTTGCAATGTATTAGCAAAATGCATATTCTTCAGCATGAAAGAAGGGGATTTCAATGATTTAACAAAAGACAAGGGTTTTTAGCCACAATTAGGCTTTCAAAATATTAAATAGTTGAAACTCAAAGGAGTGAAGTTACACCTATAACTAAAAGGCTAAGGTTAAAAATGGATCTACCGATTGCTAGCTGCTTTCCTTGCAGCTTTTGCACTGTGTAGATATTAAGCTGATTTAGTCTTTGTTCCACAGATTTTCACTGCAGACCTGGGACCATTTTAGTTACCTCAACTGGATTATCTCTGAATTGTTGTCTTGACTTAAATGAGGTCTCCAGAGCTTCACACAGTGCTTCAGGCTAAGTCTCACTAATTGCTTGCACAATACCTTCATTATTCCTTCTGTTAATGCCTTTACCAACACCTCTCAGCATTATCTGCTTTTTGTAAAGCTTTTTTACATGATGTGCTCACTTTTAAATTAGCTGGCAGGATTAAAAAATAGTCTCCCTCCTCTATTTTTATCTTTAGTATTTTACTGCAGCTATATAATTTGCAGTCGTGTGTTACATGCATTACTTTGTTTTTGCTTTCTGTATATTATTGGGTTAAGGGCAGTGTGGCAATGCACAGTTCAGTGAAATACAAACAATTTTACTTACATGGTGAGTTTTGCTGAAATACAGTAAGCTCTCTTTTGTAGCTACTTTGTGATATTATTTTTTGTTGATGGTCAAAGACCATCACATGCATCATGTGAATGGCTGTATCCTCTACACCTTTGCCATGTTTTATAATCAGCTTTGGCATTGACAAACCATACCATGGACATATGGAAATAACACTATTTTCTGGCAAATCCAGTGGCTTTCATTTCTCCATAATCTGGCAAGTCTCCTTTTGCTGAGATTAACTGTGCCCACTGAACTACAGCTCATTGACTTGTTTCATTAACTTGCTCAGCACAATATTATTTTGCACATTTACATTAGGTTTATAGCTACTTACTAGGCTATTGATCTGTGAAGATCTTAAGAAGTTTAGCCTCACATTCGCATGGTAGATTTTAGCCCTTATATTGTGCATATAAATAATTCAGAGACTGGCTGAACAGGAACGTTTGGACTTATTGGCCTGAATGCACCATACTTAAAAAGTTAAAAGTGAAAAGTCATGGGCATTCAAAAGTCATGTAGCTGAAACAATGCTATGTCCTTAAGGGATCATTTGCATATATCCCATGGGCCTCCAATAAAGGAAGCTTAAGGCATTACACAGTGAAGTGTTAGCTTGGCTGGGTCTTTCTTCGAGTTTTTTCTGAATGCCTTGTCTGCATACCTCTCGACTGTACAGAATATCACAGAATGTCCAGATTGTGCCTCATATATTTGGTCTGTTCCTCATAAAATTTGTGATTTTCTGGATTTTTTTGGCTAATTGGTGAGGAGTCAATTCACTAAATAATGAGAGTTATTTAAGTTCCAGACTTCAAATCTTTCAGAAAATGCATGTTAACACAAGACCTTTTATTTTAGCAACTTTCTAAATTTATAAGAGCAGAGTTTAAAATTTGTCCCTCTTTCTGAGGCTTTGTCCAGGTTTTTTTTGTGCTAAGAGGTTGAGAGCTATGCTGGTCTGTGTGATGTTTTTACCCTTTTGAACATGGATATTTTGGGAGATGTGCATGTTTCCCCATCCATGAGGGACAGGGGTGCTACACTGCAGGTGAATTTGTGGTTTTCCATCCATTCATACAAATTAAATTTGAACAGAGTAAGAGCAGTACTTTGCTTTTTGTTGGGTAAAAGATGATTCCACAGAGGCAGTATTCTCCGTAATACATACCTGTCCCTCCAACATGTTCTATTTATTTTATAAAAGAGATTGAGATCCCTTGAGTGGGTGTTTAGGGTACCAGTAGACATATGAATGTGTAATACATCTGACAGATAAGGGTCTGCTGAAACACTATACAAGAGGCAGAGGTCACCTCTTCGTAGTCTGTGATACTGAGAACAAGGACAAGGCTTTAAGATGGTCTGCATAGTTTTTATGATGTAAGCCCTTGATTTTTTTTTTTTTGTGTGAAAGTATTGTGGTCATTCTACTTGTAATAACTAACATGTGCTTGGACAGATACATATCAAAAGGGACATTATATTCAGTGATCAATTTAATGAGTGATGAGCACAGTGGAATAATTACTTCCCTGGATCTGTATGCAATGCCCTTAAATATATGATGTGCGATGAAAAAGACTTCCTTTCAAAAGTGGATATGGGGTGATCAAAGAACAGTTCATTGTTGATATAGGTTCGCCAATCCATAGCTACAGGATCAGTTTTCAAGGGTGTGTTGCCACTGTGATAATTACAAAGAGCCTCATACTTGTTGAAGAATACAGTTATGCATTTCTTGTCATTTAGTTTTACTCCATGGTTTTGACACCACCAATTTGTTTAAGACAGGCCTTTTGGAGGTTTTTGGTGTCCTCTCGGTAGTCTATGATGGCACCTAATTTGCAGTCATCTACAAACTTGGTCATCCACAAACCCCAGACATTCATTTGACCTCTGAGAAGTAAATGACAAAGAGAATCAGCCCAAGGACTGAACAATGGGGTACACCGGTAGTGATAGGATTTTAGAGGAGATAGGGCCACCCACCCTAACTTTATGAGGTTATATTTATGAGCCAATTTGCTATCCAGTGATGTGCAAAGGGATTGATATTTAGCTGGGAGAGTTTATCTATGATACCTGAGTGTGGGATGGTGCTGAATGCCTTTGTGAGGTCTTGATATGCAGTGTACACTGTTTTGCTCTTGCCCATTGCTTCAGTAACTTTTTCAAAGAGGTCAACCAGGTTAAATAGGCAGGAACTACCCTTCACAAATCTGAACTGGGTTGGGATGAGAGTCTGTAATTTACCCGTCCTGTATCTTCATTTATTAATTCTGTAATAATCCTTTCCATGACCTTGCATATGAGACCAATCAGGCATGTAGGTCTATAATTACCCAGACTTGTTGAAGCCTTATTTTGTGTCAAAGGAAAGACTGTTGCTGTCCTCCATTCATTTGGCATGAAGCCTGTTTTAAGGCTCATATTGATTATCCTCTGTAAAGGATCACATAAGTCATTCTGCAGGCTGACTATTGTGTTTGATATTTTTAGCGTAACTTAAGATGGCTTTGTGGTTATTCTTTACCGGGGGGGGGGGTGATTTGGTAGATGATCAGGATCTGGAGATTCTTATTTAGTTTAACAAGAGTATTTCTGGTATCTTCAGAATTATATTTATTTTTACATGCTATCATTTTTTTTCCATTTATTATAGAGCCTGTTTTTTTTTTTTTGGTGTACCATAGGGTTTTATTTTTCAATTTGGCATTGTATTTATTTCTGAAGGGAACATATGCATCTGTGCAGCTATTTACATGGGCGTAGAATTTGGCAGTGAAAATTTTTACTTAGCATTCTCCTGTAACACAAGCCTACCAAACTTTGGACAGCACTTGATCTGAGCATTGCTTGTACATGAAAGCGTGCAACCACTCTGACTAGCACATTGAGCAAAGCACCATAATGTCCTGCTGAAGGCAGGTGCTAGGGGCAGGTAAAAACATCCTTTCACTCCTGTCATGTGGCAGGCATGATCTACTGCTCTCAAATGCCTTACCCAGCTTTCAGGTGAATGTAAGATATCCCATAACTCCTATTACTAACAACAAAGGATTTATTAAAATCATCACTAAAAATAATAAAACCTTTTCATATGAATGGGAAGTTTTAGTAACAGATTATAAAAAGGAACAAAAATCACTGTTAAACATCACTCACAAGCTTTAAAATGAAATTTCTTTCCCTATATTCAAGTGTAAAACATAAACATTAATCATTTATCCATCTCTTGAGGCTATTAAGTATTTTAAGTTGCTGCTATTGGTAAAATTAATTTATAGGTTCATATTTCATGGGTTCATGGATTCATAGGTGGTTGCTAGGCTACTGACACAAAGGTCTTTATAAGCCTAGTCATGTGTACCCAGTATAATACTAGAGAAACCCAATATAAGGATCATGCCTAAACTTAAGATCTTAGTTAGCAATGACTGCCCATGTCTAGAAGGGTCATAGGTGAAATCCCGGAAAGAATTTACGGTTTCCCATCCAGTCATCCAGGCTATGCTTAAACAGTGTCACAGAGGAGCTCTGTTTGATGTGAATTGGTAGCCTATTCCAGAGGAGTGGCAACCTCTGAGAGACATAGCTGTCTGTCCTGCAGGTCCTATTTATGTCACAGGCCAGGTTAAGGTCCCTGGAGCAGGTGACCCTTTGTCCCATTTGACTTGCGAATGTGCAGTATTTCCATTAGGTTTGGGTCTGAGATTGCTCTGTAGGCCAGGCACAAGTCTCCTCTAAGTAGTCTGCACACTACTGAGTACAGTGACAGTGTCTTCAGTCTGTCAATGTATGACATGTGCTGGAGATCCTGAATTTTCTTGGTTAGGAATCTCTGAGGTCTCTCAAGTTGCTGCAGGTGTCTGGTAAGGTACACATCAAAGGAAGCATTGTACTCAGTTATAGGCCTGATGAGGGTCGAGTACAGGGGAGTTATGACTTCTTTTACTCTTGAGGCAATACCTTTATTAATGAGGTGTGTAACACAGAGTGCCTTCCTTACCACAGTAGACACATGGTGGTCAAAGTTTAGGCTACAGTTAACTTCCATTCCCAAGTCTCTCACTACTGAGTTGTTACTTAGGATATTATTATTTATATGATAGTATGCAGAGATATTGTTTTTGCTGAAGGGGGTGATAATGCAATTTTTTAGCACTGAGTTTGAGTCCATGGCTTTGGCACCAATCATTGGTTTGTGTAAGTCCCTCTTGAAGCATATTGACTTTGTTTGGGGATTCACTAATTGCACCTAATTTGCAGTCGTCAGCAAACATAGTCAGCCACAGCCCCTCTGTTTTGGCCTGAACTTCTGAGAAGTATATTCCAAACAATAGGGGGCCCAGCTCTGACCCCTGTGGAACTCCACTGCTGACAGGTCTGCTGGTTGAGGTAAAGCTTCCAACTTTGACTGAGTATGATCTGTCGGTGACCCAGTTAACAACCCACCTGACAACATAAGGGTTGATATTCAATCTTTTTAATTTGGGTCTATATCATATGAGCGAATTGCACACATTGCGAATGCTCATAATATCAAACGTACCGAACCTCAAACTTCCTATTGTGGGGGGCTGCACTCCCTACACCCCCTGCTAAATATATATTCCAACTCCGAGATCACACTACAGCGAGGAAAGGGCAAATATCCCATTCTTCACTGTACCGCAATCTCAGTGGTCCGGTTCATTCAATATTATGAGCGTTTGCAATTTGTGCGATGCACTCATATGATATAGACTCTTTTAATTTCACCAAGTATTTTGGGTTTCTATTACCATGACGCAAATGGACCCCCATTCCTAAGTCAAAGTACGATTAAAGTTCATGAAACTAGTATTGTTTCAGTCTTTGATGTCAGCCAGAAGTGCTCTTTGCAGCACCCATAATGTGCCCAGTAATGACTCCTTCTGCAATTCGTATGGAGTTACATGTATTGGCAATATATCTAAATATGATTGTAGATTCTTTTTTATAAGACCCATTGCTTCTACTACTATTGGAACTGTCTGAGTATCTTTCTTCCACCTTGCTCTTGTTTCTGCCTGCAGATCCTGATATTTTATGACTTTGTATCTCTCGTTACACAAGACACTGTAGTCACTGGGTATAGCGATTTCAATGATCAATGCTACTTTTCACTTCTTTTCATGGACCACTATATCTGGTCTTCTCGCATCTATCTTTTGAACTGTCAGTACTGGGCGATCCCATGTGAAGTAAACTTCATCATTTTCTATGATGCTGTGTGGCTCATGTTTCCAGTGTTTTTCAGCTACTTCAGTATCATAATGTTTACACAATCCCCAGTGCAACAGTCTTGCCAGATTACTATGTCTTTTAGTATACAGTCCTTCTGCCATTAGTATGTCACAATCAGCAATGAGGTGTGTGACTGTTTCCAATTCTGTTTTACAAAACCTACATTTGCCTGTTTCTCCCACATGTTCAATGGACTTTGTAAACCAAAGTGTGCGTAGCCCACTGTCTTGGGCTACTAATATTAACTTTTCATCTTTTGGTTTCAATTTGCATTCATATCTACTTCTGCTTTGATTTCCATTTTTGCTTGACGTTGATATGCTTCTGCTAGACTAAGCAGGGAAGTCATCTTAGATTTATTCTTCTCATGTTTCAAAACTTTTGCTACATTTGTATCTTGTGAGGTCAGCAGATGTGTGCAGTCCTACAACTGCAGATATATACATGTAATCATTTTCAAGGAGGCTCATACCTCCTTCGGAATGGGGAATATATAAAATCTTGGTATGCAATGATCTTTATAAATCATTTGGTGAGCATGAAGCATCCTTCTTGTTTTCCTGTCTAATCTATTCAACACGTTTTGGGGCCAGTCACGCCAAAACTGTAAGTTAGGACAGGAAGAGCAAATTGGTTTATAGCTTGAATTTTGTTCCTACATGTCAATGCTGTTTTTAAGATGAATTTAAGTCTTCTAAAGTATTCTTTACTAAGTTTTATTTGCATTTGTTAATGTTTAATTGTTGATCTTTCAATTCCCAAATATTTATACACTCCCTCTTGCTCAAGTTCTTTTATATCACATTCTTGTCCCAAATTTATGTTTTCTTGGTGCTGCAGTTTTTCTGCTTTAAAGGTCCTTCTGCACACTTATCAAGACCAAATGACATTTTTATATCATCTGAAAAAGTTTTGACTACTTGCAGTTGTGCTTTCAGTTCCTCATCTGATGAGCTATACATTTTTAATCATCAACAAAGAGAAGATAAGTAGTCTTTACACTTTGTTGTTTTCTAGGAGCCAAATTATAGCCATGGCCTAATCTGTTAAGTAGACAGGTTAATGGGTTAAGGACAAAACAGAATAGCAGAGGTGACAGGGAGTCACCCTGAAATATCCCCCTCTGGAGTTTCATCCCTGGAATAATGATTTGTCCTTTAGCATGGCTTAATTGTTCTGTGGTCTACCCCTGTTTCATGGTCACTATAATGTAGTTGATCAGAGTAGGATGTATCTTATACATTTTTAAGTACTTTTTTACCCATGAATGTGGGATACTATCAAATGCTTTTTTTGTAGTCAATCCATGCCATACTTATATTCTTCCTCTTTTTGCAGTTCTGCATTAAGACTTTATTTAGTAACAGATGAGCCTTTGTTCCAATTGACTTCTTTTGTTCTATTGCCACGATTGAGCTTTTTTCTAAATGACTGTAAAGTCTGTCGGCATCAATTCTGGTGTATAGTTTATACGCAGTTGGAAGGCATGTTATTGGTCTATAATTTTTAGGGTAGCTTGCAGGTTCAAAAACCAACGAAAAAGGCAACCAGTAGCAAAACAACGAACACAGTATCCAGCAAATCTTTTAATAAAATCTCTGACGTCTCGGCCAAAGCCTTCAAGGAGAATAAAAATGTGTACAAGCACCCATCTTATGTAGCAAAACAATAAACCAATTAGACAATTAAGCAATTAATTAAGCAATGCTCTCCAATTGAACTCCTCATTGAGCCCATAAGGAGACATAGTCTTATGTAAAGCTTCTTTTTGTAATAAAACAGATTTAACATCCTGCTGACAATACAATGATAGCTTAACTTGTTCTAAAATAGTAGCTTTCAAACCTACACTACTTTTATTATGACATTCTAAAAAATGTAGAGCTACAGGGCTTTCTATATTGCCATTATTAATGTCCCTTATGTGCTCTAACAGTCTTAGTTTAAAAGCTCTTTTTGTTTCTCCTATGTAATAAATATTACATGGACAACAGAGAGCATAAATAACCCCTACTGAATTACAACAAAATTGCTTAACAGAAATAAACTTAACATCATTAATAAATGAAAAACAAGGTACAATATATTTACAGGCTTTGCACCTTCCACAAGGAAAGGTGCCAATTTTACATGGTTCTTTGTATAATGAAGGTGGAGGTATACTACATTTACTTTTAACTAGAAAGTTTTTAATATTTCTACCTCTCCGAAAAGAGAATTTTAGATTAACATTCAGCCATTGTTGAACATTTTTACAAGAATGTAAAAAAGACCAAAATTGTTTTACTATATCAAGAAATTGAGAGGTAAAACATCCATATGTAGTCACCAAATACATATTTTCCTTATACTTCCTATCATTATTATATTCAGCCACATTATTGTAAAAATAATGACTATTTGCACCATCAGAAGGCTGAACCCTTTTAACCAACTTATCAAAACATCTATTTAAAATATCTTTATTATATCCCCTATTCAAAAAAGATTCCACCAGACCATTCATTTCTTGCTGAAAAATATCAGGTCTCCCACATAATCTATAAGTACGTAACATTTCACCATATGGTAATGCATCCAGAGTATGAGGGGGATGACCACTGGTACCATGCAAATAAAAATTAGTACCTTCAAACTTTCTATTAATTGAAGTAGTAATTTTCATACCATCAGAAATATCTAAAACTACATCCAGAAATGGAACCACATGTCCCATTACCAAACCATCAAAACTCATAGAAAATCTGTTATTACTAATATCATTTACAAATTCCTTAATATCACTCTCATCAGCATCCACCAAGAATATTAAATCGTCCACAAACCTATAATAAGAAATCACATGAGATAGAAAAAACCTATGTTTATAAATTATTTCTAATTCAAATAAACCCATAAATAAATTAGCATACATGGGGGCAAAGGAAGCCCCCATGGCCGTACCTTATAACTGATAATATAAAGTCTCATTAAATTCAAAAAAATTATGAGTCAAACAAAAATGAAGCAACTCCACAACAAATTCTGTAACCGGAGTGTCACCCACAAAATATCTAACAGCCTCCAAACCAAAATGATGTTTAATATTTGTATAGAGGCTCTTAACATCAATGGTGAACCAAATCATTCTATTATTTATTTTTGTCCCTTTCATCTTGTTTAAGAAATCAAAAACATCACAAATATAAGATGGCAACTTATAAACAAAAGGAGCCAAAAATTGATGTAAAAAAATACCCAAATTATGCAAAAAATACAAAGAACCAGAAACTATAGGCCTCCCAGGAGGCCTAGACAAGTTTTTATGTATTTTGGGTAGGCAGTAAAAAAGGGCCATTCTTGAACCTTCTGTCTGGAATTTCTTTTTGACATCAGCAGGACAAAAATAACCTAACCTAACCCCTTTATTCAGCAAATCTAAATATTCCTGAATGGAGTTTAAATATACATCTACAGATACTACTTTATAGGTTTTACTATCCTTTAAATGTTCCATACACATAGAAAAATAATCAGCAAAATTCATCACAACTAACTTGTTGCCTTTATCAGATGGTTTAAAAATAATGTCACTTCTTTTACCAAGGTTTACTAAAGCTTGCCACTCATTCTGTTGCAAATTATATTTGACATTAGTTTTCTTACTCATATATTTTTTGTAATTTAGTTCAGTGAAAAAGTTGACTAAGCTCACAAACTGACATATATCATTATTCAAATTCCCAGGCATAAAGTTACTAACAGTAGGTATCTTAGTAGTATCTAATTTACAATATGCGTTAGCAGCTTCATCTGAAAAACAAGAAAAAAAGCTATCACAAGAGTTACTGTTATTTAATTCATCAGTTGAACTAGAAATCATCGAGGAATTATTGAAAAAATATTTTAACTGCAACTTCCTACCGAAAATATACATATCTTTCTTTAATTCATGGAGACGAGTAACAACTGTGGGGATGAATTTCAAACCCCTGTTGAGTACAGACATCTCAACACAGTTGAACTCGTATCCAGACAAGTTAATAACATATTCTGAAGCATTACAATACCTTAAATCATTTACATTACAATCATCTTCTGCCCCTTTTAAATCCCCCCTGTCCATAACGTTGCCCACCTGGAAAGGAGGACTGGTCCCATGTCCGTTTAGCTTGCAGGTTCACTCTTAAGTAGGAACATTGTTTTTCCCTGTTGTTAGCCAAGTTGGTGTCTGTTCAGGGTGCGTATATAAATAGTTCTTACTCATGGCTAACTCTTCATGCAAAGATGTTAATAACCAGAACTTAGGCACTGCATCTAGGCCTGGTGTTTTCCAATTAGAGGCTTTTCTTAACTTTGTTTCAATCTCTCTGGCTGTTAATTATTCCCATTTCATATCCTGTACCTTTTAACTTCTTATGGGAGAATTTATCAACGATGCCCAATTGTGGGATTGTGTCTAAGTCCTTGGCTAAGTCAAGGAAGGCTGTCTACACAGATTTAGAAATAAATTCCAAGGCAACTGCATTGACGATGTGACCATTTAATAATCAATAATGTCACTAAAACAAAATAACAACAGCAATACACAATACACGAAACATGTAATGTAATCTTGTACACACTAAGCGCTTTCACCCATCAAATCTGTGGGTTTCATCAGAGTAAACTTCCCTTGAAAATACATTTCCTTAAATAAGGTATTGTCATTAAAAATTCCCCAATCAGCCTTAGAGTTATCTTTGAGTCATTCATATTATTATAATAAACAGGAGCTTGGAAGTTATTTATACCATCCCCTAGGAGGGTATAATTAGCTTTGGTGAATTCTTTAGCCTGATTTCACCTAAGAGGGATTCAGGTGCTATAGCTACTTCAAATGTGACTGATTTGTGATCAGATTTAACCAGCGAGGGCCCTATACTTGTGGTGGTGCAACGGTCACCCATGTTGGTGAGGACTAGGTCAAGAATACTTGAGCCCCTTGTGGGGTGGCATACTATTTGTTCTAGGGGATTAGTGTTACCAAAGTCCAGGAACCATTGTGCGAGCATGTTGGTACTCGAGTAAGTTTCCCAGTCAAGTGGAGGGATAGTTAAAATCGTCCATGACTAGAGTGTTTGGTTGTAATTTGATTGACCCAAATAGGTCCAAATAAGCAGCATGGGTATCCTGGTTCATTAAAGGAGACCTATAGCTAATAATTCCTATCTTCTTGCTTTTTCCTGCTGTCTTACTTTGTTCCTTATTTAGCTTTACAGTACTTAATAACTTTTCTTGAACCAAACACACAATATAAGAACTCTTCCGTGTCTAACCATCTCAATAGTATTATTTGCATAATTGAGTATAAGCTCCCAACTCTGGTTACTTGGTCAGACCTTTAGCTTGATTCTGTAACAATGTCGCCATCAAAGTTGATTAAATCAGAATCAATGGATTGCCCTACCCAAGTCCATTTTTTTATCTTTTTTTTCCAGTCATTTTTACTATTGACTTGCTACAATCGATATTATAAACACTTCTTACAATGTTAAAGATGTTCCTCCTGATGCATACACACTGTATATTTCTAACTACTGTGCCTGACTTACACAATCAAAAGATTTAACATAAATTAGCATTTTCCTTTCTTCCTTTTACTTATTTCTTCCTTATTAATAAAATATTGTTTGCGTCTCTCCTTTTACAATACAAAATACTTTTTGTTTAACTATCTTTTCAAGTACTTTACTTACATTTCATTTGTACACACTTCCCCAATAACTTATAGTACATTAGCCTCACAGTTAGACGTTGCCCATTCGATTCTCAGTTAGAGCGTCTTCTGTGTGGCGACATGCGTGAATGGGTGTTCCTTCGTTGAAGGTTGTGCGTTAGGCCTGGCAAGCCAGCACGTCAAAATCTACTGCCAATCAGTAGCGGACCGGAGTTCCGCTGTGGCGACCCCTAACCGGGAAAAGCCGAAAGAAACAAACAATTAGTAATGACAGTAACCTAAAGTTCTTCATACCTGCTGTAAAATACTTCCTCTACAGTAACTTCATCATACTTTGACATGACATTGACACACAGCATTCATTATAGATTTCACATACATTGTCTGCCATTCTACAATCAAAGGTCATTAGTAAGCAACAAAGTGTTGATTGAACAGAGCAATCAGCATACTGTATCTTTGCAAATCCACCATTACTCACTATAATGAGTTTGGGCAGCTCTAGCTATTAAGAAAAAGTTACAGCCTTCATGTTCTGTACTCCACAATGCTAAGAAAACAAACTCAGCTATCAGAAGTGCAGAAAATAAACTTCTACTTTCCACAAAGTAAAAAAGAAATGGACATCTGACTGGGATATCAGAAGTTCTAAAATAATATGATGCATGCACACAGCAGAGTCCTAAACTGAAAGAAAGTGGCAGAAGCTGCATTCTGCCCAGTGTAGTGTGTAAGCATTGATACATACACGTCCTCAGCATGCATAGGACACTAACAAACCATCCTACTGGATGTAGAAGATGGAGAATCAATGCCATACCATGAAGAAGTTTCAAAATACAATACCACTATTTAAAAGAATAAGCAAGTTCTTTCTTAACAATTGAATTGTATAGCAACAATAATTCACTCCATTGTGTGAATAATACACTATTTACCCATAGCCGAATTGTTTTGTGATCAGTTGGAATTTGCCCTTGTGATCAAATCATGGAAAGCACATGCAAATTCTGCATTGCTTAATTCTTTAAGATTATTATAATAGCTATATGGAATGACATCCTCTCCAAACATGGCACCTGTTTTAATTTTCTTTAATGCTTGTGCAAGTTCCCGTCTTCTAATACTCCTGTTTATCCTCTATAGTTTATTTTTGTATCAAGATTTTAGATCCTGTGACTTCCACATCTTCTTTTTCTCTGTGTCCTGAATGCAACTTACCCAGATACCCTTCCACAATTTACATAACGCTCACTTCTTCATGTACCATCTATCCCTCTTTATTTCTCATGTGTTCCCTAAAGCCTTAGTTTTATTTTACTTTAAAACTTCTTAAAGGATAAGAATATAGGAAGGTGTGTAGATAAAGCCCTGACTATGACCCAGATGTCCAAGGTTCTTTTTTCCCCTTGAGTCTTTATCTCAGCTGTCTGTTACTCATTAATGCATTAGCCATTCCATGATGTGAAAATTTAAGTTATTATGAAAGACTAAAATATCTAAACTTGTACAGTGTCTCATACAGATATTTAAGAGAAGAGAAGACCTTATTCAGGTATATAGGGCATTCAGAGAAAACTACCTCTGCGAATGTTTGAGGTTATCAAAATGCAGCAGATAATCATCAGACAACCTATGCAGAAGATTATATAGGAGTGAGAGGTATACTAATTGGTTCTCTGAGAGAGTAGCTGATGTTTAGAATAGGCAACCAAATTACATTAAAGCAAGTACTAGTTTAGATATGTTTAAGAACCTGAACACTTATTATGGGAATAACTGTTCTGGTATATTGCCGGGTTAGACGGGCATTATTGCCCGGGCCTGAAATACTTGTATGTATGTGTGTACCAGGCTTGTCTATTATCATGTAAATTACAGCTTTCTCCACCTCCTCATGCTTTTGCATGTTTTCTTTAAAGTGAAATAGCCCTTTTTCTTAAAATGCTTCCCCTTCAAACTACCCTATTTTTACAAAAACAGCTTGCGGTCAATGTGACTTTTGAGCCACTGCCAAAAGATATATGATGAACAGGCTGCCACTGATGCTGTCTGAATCCCACCACTGCCAAACAGGGTCCAGACTTGACATGTGAGGACATGGGGCTATTGTTCTTGAATCCACTTCACTGTCACAAAACAGTTCTGCTGGCCTCCAGAGGATGGTCT
Source organism: Protopterus annectens (assembly GCF_019279795.1). Lineage (NCBI taxonomy): Eukaryota > Metazoa > Chordata > Ceratodontiformes > Protopteridae > Protopterus > Protopterus annectens. The sequence continues at coordinate 767,305,621 of NC_056733.1, forward strand.
GTTGAAACACACCACTGGTACCCAACAAACTGAAGTAAAAGAAAGTGCATACAAATCTGACTCAATACCATGCAGTATAATGAATTCATTCATGAAATAGAAAGGGGGTTTCAAGCATTAAGTACTCAACATATAATTTTGGGTGGAGATTTTAACAGTATTTTTTTCTAATTATAAGAGAAAAATATTTAATTATTTTGCTAAAAGGAACAATTTGTCCAATTTATGGTATCAAAAATACACAAGTAAGAAAGGTTATGCTTATTTGTATAATACATTTAAAAATGATTTTTCTTTTGCTTTTTGATTTTTCAGCAAATCTAAGCAAGCTTATCCAAGATATTTATCTTTGTCCTAGGGTTGTCAGGTCATGCTCCTTTAAAGTTAATATTGTCACCCCTTAGGAAAAAATATTTATTTTCCTTTTATATTAGCAAAGAAATATTTTCTATGTATGAGCATGAAATAAAGGAAGTACTTGGTCTTTTTAGGGAAAATGATAATGTAGAATCTTAAAATGTTGCCAATAAATGGACATATGTTAAGACGTATAGAGTTTTTTAAGTTTTCAGTGAGGGGAAAAGATAAAATGAGATATTTCGGGATTGGATTAGATAATACTTTTAGATTTATTAACTGGTGCTAATTTTTCAAAATAAATAGCTAAAGGAATGAGATTTTCTTTACAATATTTAGCACCAGTAAAAGAGTTGGAGAAAAAAGTGGCAATACATCTTAAGACAATATGCTATAATGTGAAATGCATAGCTTTTTTGTGAGACCTTTCTAAAATAGATAGGAGAGCAAGTTGTACCAGCAAGATGAAATCTCATGAGGGTAAATTAATCTCAATAGATGAAATTATTCAACAGTTTTCTGTTTATTTTGAAAAAAACAATCCACATCTATATGTGAATAAAAGGTTATGAGAATGTTTATATAGTCTAACTCTGTCAGCATTGAAGAATTTGCATTTTTAGTTTATGTGGAACAAATTATGGTGTCAGTCTGGATAATAAAACCCCTGGTTCAGATTATTCTGGTAGGGAATTTTATAAAATCTTTGCAGAAGACCTCAGTCATAAACAACTTAATTTAATAAAATACCTCTCTAATTCCTCAAATTTTGATATAAATATTTCTGTTTTGCTAAACTTATTCTAATTCAGAAGTCTGGTATGGATGACCGCAGGCTATCTCATTATTGTACTTGCAGTCTATCGCATTATTGTACTATATCTCTGCTTAACTATGATTTTAAGGTCATAGCTAAATTATGCAAAATCATTTTGTTACCCCAAATCATTCCTTTTTTCATTTACATCAGTGTGGCTTTCTTCCAAATGGAATAATGTTTAATATTAATCAAACATTACAAATAATTCAACTTTTCTACAAGACCAATGGTAATAATAATTCACTTAATGATAGAGCATTTTATTGCTTAGATATGAAATGTGCTTGATTGCAGTAGCAGATATATTTGCTTTGTATAATGGAAAAAAAAACTCTTCCTTTTAATTTGAGATATGAAAAAAGCTTTATTTTTTCAGTCTAAATCTTTTATTTATATTAATAATTCTAATTTATAGATTTTGTTGCAAGGATTGGGAGTTCAACAGGAATGTTGCCTCTTACCTACACAATTACTGCTGTCAGTTATGAGGAAAATTAGGAGATCTTAATGAGTTGATTCCTGTGGTCCAGTGGTGCAAGGTTTGATTCCCTTAGCCTCCATTGCTAAACTGCATGACTCTGAGCAAGTTACTTAACCAGACATCACTCCTGGGCTGAGTCTGAAAAAGGTCTATGAAAATCAGAGCTCTGCTCTAGAAAACAAATACAATAAAATAAGTGAATTAATCTGATTCTGTGGGCAATTGATCAACAGAAAGTTTACCCTAGGGATCACTTCAGTGGCTCTGCTGGACAGAGGCACAATGAACTAATCTAGGGGGCAGCGAAAGCCAATACATTCTGGCTAGACTTATAAATGCCTTCGGACAGATAGCCTAGTACCTACCTATGAACCTATGAACCTATAAACATTGAAGATGAAAAGCACTACAGCAAAATTATTTGTGTATGATGATAATTGTCTAATACTACAACCCCATTATACCATCTGATTACTTTTTAAATCTCATCAGTGAATTTTCTGATTATTCTATTAATTTTAGTAAGTCAAAATTATTTATTTCTACTACAATGGTAGATTCTTTTCCAATAACAACTGTTGCTCAATTTAATTTTTTAGGATGGATATATTCAATCAAATATTGATGTCTGGTAGAAGAACAGTCAACAGTCTAAATTAGTGTATGGCAAGATGGTGAATGTATCACATATCTGAAATAATGTTAATTTATTATCTACAGGAAGAATAATTTATTATTATTTATTTTATTTAATTTAAAATGTTATCCCCAGTGGTCTTTTTTTCACAAACAATGATAATATTCCCATCCATAGAATTCTTTTAGAAAGTTTTTTTTTGTTCCTGGAGAGGTGGTTCTTCAGTAATTCCTTGGGAAGTCTTAACTCCCCCTAAAACCTAATTTGATTATAATGTAAAAACTCTAGAAGTGATAACATTTTCCCCAAACCCTAATAAAGTATGTAAATTGGAATTTAAACATTAAACACAGTAATTCTTTGTGAATGCACTTTATTTCTATAAACAATATTTGTCAATTAAGGCTACCAACATGGAGGGATTTGTTAGATTCAGATACGTCTTTAGAAATAAATTCACAGTATCTTCAAATTCTGTGTAAAGAATGTAAATGATATATGCAGCATCTGTACTTTCCATGGCATACTTTTCTATAATCTGAATGGTTACCTGATAGCTTAAACATGTAACCTTATTTAATTTAAAACTATGGCTCTTAAGTGATATTCTAACACCTAGTCATGATAAAATGACTTTAGATGAGTTCATAAATATGAGTGCCAAAAATCACATGTTAACATTAGAAATCAATATATGAGTGCCAAAAATCACGTTAACATTAGAAATCAATACATTTAACAAAAAGTTGTTTTTGCTTTTCAAAATATTCAACAAATATCTGTTCAGTTATATACTAACAAAAAGCAGTTGCCATGCTGTCTAAATTAGTTAGTAATCCTGATAATAATTAAATTTGATTATTTTTTTGCTTGAAATCAAATATTGTCTATCTCAATTATACGTTATTATTTTTGAAAATAATGGAGATTGTATAAAAATGTAATTTATTCCTTCATTAACTCAATTATCAACAAATAAAATTTCTTGAGAATATACCTTTATCCTGCTAGAATAGGAGGGAAATGCCTAGGTAACCTTTGTTGACATGGATGTAGACAGAAACGTGGCACCAAGTTTGATGGTCTTCTCCAGGTATCTACTTTTTGTGGCAAAACAAAAAATGTGAAATTGTGCATAAGTTATCTACAAAAGCAATTCATTGTATTATAATAATAACTATGATCAAAGAACTTTGAGTTTGATTGTTTTGTCAAGCATATTAACCGAAAGATTAATTTTAGAAATTTGGAATCACAACATGGCTTCTTGTTCAAATTTTCCTTTAGAAAATGGTGGTTCTTATTTAAGCAGCAATATACTTTTGAACAAAAAGAACTGGATATTTTAATTATTAAGTTAAGTTTTTTTTTTCTTTTTTCTCCAACATGATGAGGGAGGTTAGGGTAGGTTGGGTATAGGAGAATATAATTTGTTTCCAATTATTGTATTATATGTGAGTTGACAATATTTTTAACAAACTTATATATAGCTAAATAAACTTTATCGTCTCTAACTCAAAGAAATATTGGACCCAAATGTTCTAAGTTAATAGTATACTAAACAAGAAGATGTAGAACATTTGCATAGCTGTTTCAGCAAGGTCACCAAGGAAGACTGGCTGACTTTACATTTGTTTCAACTCTAAATATATACATTTTAGCTTATCTGTTATGTTCCCACAGAACACAGGAGTAGTTACATCTGATTACATCTGTTATTTTTTATAGACAGAAACATATGTTCTTCCATCATCACAAACTAGCAAATTTGCATACCAAGGGATGCTTTTCTAGCTTTGATCAGCTATACCTTTAAATAGGCTTTCAATTGTATTTTATGGCCCTTTAGCCTCCTGACTCAAAGTCTTTTATGACTTAATTATATGCAAACAATTAAATTCTTCTTATAACTACAGAAAAAGTTGCATTTTATATTTCACTTACAAGTTCCAAACAGTTTCTTTTCCTTTTACCTCTTTTTTAAAGGCCACAAGGTTATTTATAGTTTGATGAGACAAAAACATGTAACTGGCAGATTTTGCAGAGCCTAAATGCAACTTTACAAATATGATAGTTTGAAATAAGAAAATAAGTAACAAGTTGCAGTCATCACATTTTAAGTCAGTTTTTTCCTACTTTAGCATCACAGTGAGAATCACAGTTAGTGCAATTACTCTTGTAGCTTCCTACATGTTTGTTTTCAAAATACTTAGCAAATCATATCTATTGCTTCCCTTTTGGGGATACATTTCTTATTTTCAGGTATCCTGTCACTTGTTTATTTTCCAAATATTTGTATATCCTTCCTCTTTTCACTCTCTTTCTACCACCATTATCACAATTTCAGTCTTTCACTCACATTATCATTGTATTAATATTTAAATGAGATTCAGCTTTTAAAAATACTTTATATATATATATCCTTTTTTCTGCATCAGAATGTACTTATTACAGGTTCACCTGCTCTGCTCTCTTACTAATGAACTGCTAATAATTATTCACCCTGCCTCAGCCAACAAAGAATTTAGTGCATTAATCTGACACCCTGATTTAATTAATAAAACTACCCAGAACATTTTGGAAGCCACAAATGTCAAATTGCTTCTCCCCTCACATTTTATTTTTTTGCCTTTCATCTGCTATAATGAACTTAACATATGGTAAGTAGGCTGTGACTGATTTATGTGTCTTAATACAATCTAACACAGGGCATCATCTTACACTTAATTTCAAACTGTTAACATTAACCCTTAAAACAGTTGTTTCATAAGTAGCAATAACCTTATTTTCTTTTGTCTTTTTTCTATTTCATTTTCTTTTCCTTAATTTTTGTTCAGTAGACAACAGCTCTTCTGATTATGTATTAGCTCTATTAGCTCATGTGTCCTGTCTTACCTTTCTGCATTAAAACAGAAAATGTATTGCTTATGACTGGCTTCATTCTCTAGCCATCTGTTAGTATTGTCATTACCTACATATAAAGTAGCTCGTTCATAAATTTCTCCCCCCTTGCAACTCTAAATTATCCTCAGACATTATATTAGTATGTTCTCCGTTTGCTTCACATTTTCTTGTTATTGTTTGATCCAAAATACCACACTTATTTCTATTTAAAACAGTATTGTTTACAGTTAAATTTTGTATGCTGTTTCTCTCTACAAATATGTCTTTTTTGCAAAATCTTTAGATAAATAGCCACAGTCATAACATCCTTTTGATTGTACAGTGCAGTATATATTGCTTTTTAAATGCCTAATATATGAAACATTTGAAATATATTCAGTTTCACCATTATTAACTTTACTGCCTGTTACACATTCCTACCTCCAGTCCATATACATACTGTTTCACTATTGTTGTTGAGCATTACCATTATATAATTACAGAATCCATTTTCCTGTTTTACTTCATCATCAGATACATCTGTTCTCAGTTAAATAAATGCTTTATTTCTATGTTAAGGCTAAATTTTGAAATTCATATTCTTTCTATGAATAGTCTAGTATTTTTGTTAATCTTCCTCCTCAGTATTACAACACTGTTTTTCATCTCTTTTACTTTTCCTAAAAACCTGTCTGCAAGGTTTATTATTTTAAATTGAATCCTTTATGTATTATGTGGCTATTCATTTCAGGTCTTTGTAATCCAAGCTTTCCTTGCACAATTGCAGCCACAGGTAAGTAGCACTTATCTTTAAACTAATTTAATATTTAGAGGTTGGGATTTGGCATAATGGCTAAGATGTTTACCTTACAGTCACAAGGTACAGGGTTTGACTCTCAACTTTAAGGGAAATTGTCCATGCTTAGCATGACACACAAAAGCAGTTAGCCTAGTGCTTAACTATGAATCAGTTCTGTAACAAATGTTTCCAATTCAGTCACTCCAGATACTATTGCAGAACTCATCTGTTCTCCATACTGTCTTTCCACAAAGGTAAGACTAGAGGAATCCCTCGAATGCTATAGCCAAACTACCGCTAGAAAATTTTGAATGCTTCCACAGGCCTTGCCTGAAAATAGACTGTGAAGATAGGTGAAGGCCGCCAGCCTAGCCAGATAGAATTTTGTAGATAATTCTGTCATTTGTAAATGTTGATGTAAGCCACAAGCTTGTTCTCTTAAATGTGAAAAGACTGCATTGGATATTGAACAGCAAAAATGTAACAACAGTGCACTCTGCTGTAAGAAAGCTAAGTCAAGCATTTTATGCCTGTGTTTGCTGTCACAATTCGGAGTCGATATGTCTGGATGAAGGAATTCTGCCTACTGTTTTGCGGCCAGAGTTAATGGCTAGAATTTGCATGTATAATTTCTTTTATTGCTCTGGTTCCTGACCAGCTGCAAGATCAAAGGCGCTATTACCCTCTGAGAGTCTGTTAGCCTGAAAAGCAGAAAGAAATGATGTAATGTGAAATGAATCAGTGGTACTTTGTTATCAATTTAAGGACAGAAAGAATGAGAGCATTAGAGCATTTGTCTTGAGAACATCCATCGTCACCAGCACTGCCTGTATCTGTATGTAAGTAGGAACTTAGACTTTAGTGTTTCTCTTGAATATAGCTATGAATTAGGATGATTAGACTAAGTGTTTTTTCTGTGTTGATGTTAGAACTTTTCTACGGTATTATTTTAAGTATTTCTCTGTGATCTCTGAACTCTTGACTAGCACTGTGTAGTAAAAAGTATTCTCTTGTGGTTTTGTTATTTATTATTAAATATTATTAATCCTTTCAACTGTAGCTGTTTTGTGTAGAGATAATTTAAGCTCTAAGAGTACATTGCATGTAAATAGTGATAATGTACCAAGTCACTCTAAATAAGTCTTGACTGTTTGGTTGCACTTACCATTTGGATAATAATATTGCACAGTATAATTGGATACCCTTTCATAAGGGTCTTTGAATAGCTGATAAATATTAGCTGGGTGGTGGCAGTGATTTTTACCGTATAGTCTGGGAAAAAGGGACACAGCTGGAGAACCTGTGCCGGCCTTCCCCAGGAGTGTCTGTGTGGTTGTATATAACTCTTTTATCAAAGTGCATGTGTGTCAGCTACTTGGACAGGGACACGAAGCACTGGTTGGACAGAGAGGGTGCTGGAGGTTTTAGCTTGCCCGCTTGGCTGAGATCTGGACCCTATAGCTGTGCCAGTGGGCAGTCTTATTGGAGACTTGGGGAGAAAGGGAGAAACCAGCCCCAGACTGACTGTGATCTCTGTGTGCTTTTAAGTGAAATTGTACTTTACTGTGTGTGTATTTATTATCCTTTCCCTATATGGATGCCCCTCACTGGTGTTAGTGTGGAGGATTGAGGCTCTTTGATTGCGGGGCTAGTGCATGGGTATCACATAGACAATGCCTTGTGGATCTAACCTAGTCAACAGAAGTAAATAAATAATTAATTATAATCACTGAGGAGCAAATATAAGCAACTCAATATATGCTCCTTCTGGTTGTTGTATTGTAACAATTATTTTTCTTATTTAAGGAATGATGGAAAGTTTTCTACAGCTGAATAAATATATATATATAGTGTGTGTGTGTGTGTGTGTGTGTGTGTGTGTGTGTGTGTGTGTGTGTGTGTGTGTGTGTGTGTGTGTGTATAAATCTCCTTGCCTAGCTTGTTAACATCTTGCTGCAGTTTCCCCTGTAAGATGATCTTATCAAATGTGGCTAACGTAAATAACTTTGCATCCCCCATATACTTCAACATTACTTCTTGGACAGCAGTTTATAATTAAAGTACTAGAGGTTAAATAACAAAATTATATTTATAAACTATTTTAAAAATCTGACCTTCATGATCATAAGATCTAGATGATCAGTTAGAGAACTTGGGGGATCAGGACTGGAAATCTATGTAAAAGTAAATGCTGCTAGTGTTGAAAATGCTAACCAAGAAATGAGCACATTTGAAATACACTTAAGAAAAAGATAAACATGAATCACATGTTGTGATGGAAACATCTCATTTTAGGTTTTCTGCAACAGATATTGCTAATGTTGTGTCTTCAGAACTCACTAATAATTTGGTAATTTAACAAATGTATCCGAAATACCAATAGAATGATATATAAACAATAACAAGAGAGTAGTTCGTGTACCATTTTTGTAACAGTTATTGCTAAATGTTTCCAGTGTTTTGTATGGTCATGATATGGCAGAGTGCAAAATAAGGATACTAGCATAAATAAAATTCCTTTTGTCATTTTATCTACTCTAAACTGATTAAATTCACAAAAAAATATGTAAAAACTTAACATGATAGCAATATAAAGTATGTATTTGACAGTGACATAGGCATACCTTTTTACCACTCTTTCATTGATCAGATGCACAAATCACCACAGAATTAAATGAAATCAGCAGAATATAATGTTTATGGTGGATATTTTTTCTGATACTAAATTTCATTTTCATATTTAATCATTTTCAATCTTATTATTGTACGCCTTTAAAAAATAATTGTACAACTAAAAATTAGTTTTCAAAAGTAATTTTAATTTTCATTGTAGCAGAGCCATGTACTATTTGTTCTTTTTTACTCAATTAGAAAGTGATTTGTCATTTTTTAATGAAGAGCATGAAACAGAAATTAAAAAAATGTCTGTCATTATAACTTGGTCTTTTAAGTGGTATTAACCCGTATTTACCATTCTAACTGGTTGATAGCATTTTATAATTTGTCATAACCTAAACATGGTCTGATGGGGCCTGCCATTCTAGCTTGATTTGTTTTCAGAATTTCTTTTTTTTTTCCACAATACATTTCGTGTACCCATATAATACAAAGGCCTATGTAAGACAATTTTAGGTATATCATCTCTGCAGTTACTAAAATGGCAGTACTGTGACTTGGTGTCATCAGTCATCTGTTATCTGTGATGGAAAAAAATATGAATTAGGAGACAATGTTTTGTACAGGTTGAGCTAAACTGGCTGTTACTGTAGGAGAATAATAATGCCCCTTTATTAACCAGGTAAGCCCACACCACACACAGTCCCTTTTCAGGGGTGACCTGGGAGCAATGTCAGGTTAAATTAATTGCTCAAGGTCATACAGCAGGCAAATATGGGCTGAAGGAAGCAAACCTTGTACCCTAGGAGCTGGACCTCATGGTTTTAAACCTCTGTGCTATATGCCAAACTCCAGAATCTACCCCTTTGATGAGGTAAATGCATTGAGAGGGTGTAGTTCTCCTTTCAGAAGTCTTTATATGAGGATAGTTAGCTGTCTGACAGCTGTCATCTAAGACAGAGTACAACATGTGAATGAAATCAAAGGCAGGGAATTAAATAAGCAAGCTGTCAGAATAACTGTGTTTACCATTTCTCTTATAGCAGTATTATATGAAATTTCTGGTGCAGAAATTTGAAAGAAAACTACTTAATAGAGAGTTTCTTAACATTACTTAAACTTTCCCCAACTTAATACTTTTAACTTAGCAAACCATTAAACAAGGAATTTGTAAACCTACAATTTGATACAACATTGAAATGCAGGCTTAAATAACATTTAAAAGGTAAATATAATGCACAGTGTTTGGTACAGTTTGCAAACTCCTAAAGAGCTCTTTTTTGGAATGTACCAAACTCCTCAGTATTGTAAGTACTCTGCAGTGACATAACCATGCAGCCATTGTAAATACTCTGCAGTGATACAACTGTACAGCCATTGTAAGTACTCTGCAGTGATATGGCTGTACTGCCATTTACTGGAATCTTTGATATCAAAGAAGAGGTGCACAAAATCAAACATAATACATGATATAAACGAATAGGAAGACACAGAGACAGCTGATATATCAAGTTCAAAACTTTTCTGCAGTGCAACAAAACACAAGAGCTTTCACCAAACAGGCATCATCAGGTGTAAGACAAAAGCACTAACAAACGCACCCCTATTTATACATCAAATGTCACATGATACAAATTCAAATTTAAAACCACAAATTTAGACACAACACATATAAAAGACATATAAATTTAATTTAAAAACATACATAAATAATGCATACTAAAACTATACTTCAATACTAATAAGTGAGGTTTAGGGCTGATGTAGGACATGGGCTTAATGAATCAGTTCCATTAGTACCCAAATTAAAGAAGAGACCCCTAAGAAGGTAGTTATTAGTATTGAAGTATAGTTTTAGTATGCATTATTTATGTATGTTTTTAAATTCAATTTATATGTCTTTTATATGTGTTGTGTCTTTAAATGTGTGGTTTTAAATTTGAATTTGTATCATGTGACATTTGATGTATAAATAGGGGTGCGTTTGTTAGTGCTTTTGTCTTACACCTGATGATGCCTGTTTGGTGAAAGCTCTTGTGTTTTGTTGCACTGCAGAAAAGTTTTGAACTGGATATATCAGCTGTCTCTGTGTCTTCCTATTCGTTTGTTGCTGGAATTTTTACTTTGGACACAGTAAGTGAGCCTTTTATAGTGGTAGTAGTTTTTGTAGTTATAATACATGATATGATAAGTACAGAGAAGTACTAGTAGTGAATGCAGTACTGCAACAATGGAGGATTGTTATCTATATCTGAGGAGTTCTTAGAACTGCAGTCAACAAGTGTGGCCCAGCACGTTATGCCCAGTGACTACTCAGTGGCTATCCATGCATTTCCTCCATTGCTCTGCCGTGTCAGATAGTAATTTAGTATTTTATTGTTTTTAGCAACACTCTTACAGATCCTTGTACCCTTAGAGATGCAAGGATGAAATTATTTATACAACAAGAAAAAAGCCAGTTGTTAGGAGAAGTTGCTTGAAAATGTATTACGTATACAATATTGCCTTTCACCAAACTAATGTTATACATGGGCATACTCATTCTGTATAATGCAATGGCTTGCTTTACCTTTAAATTAAACCTTAAAATGTTGCATTTGTTTTCTTATTTAGAAAACAAAACCAGAAACACAAGTAATGAAGAATGCAGAAAGAGAAGTGGATTCAAGAAAAATTAAATCGCCCATTGAGATATTTACTATATATATATATATATATATATATATATATATATATATATATATATATATATATATGCAAAATAACTAAGCTCAGCAGAACAGAAATCTACAACTGAGTGCTATTATTATACGTTTTATATAGAAATAAATAAACATACACACACACACACACACACACACACACACACACACACACACACACACACACACACACACACACACACGTATACTTACATAAGAAAACAAAGTCAGCAGTATAGACTAATAGTCATCTGTAAAAGAAACAGTTATGATACTCTAAGAATAAATTGGAGCTCATGTAGGGTTATGGATGTCCATTGTAGATATGTGCCATATATGATGCATACTACATATTTATGGACAGACACAGCAGTCTTACATTGTGGAGGCACCTATACACAGCCCTGGAGTCTCTAATCATGCTATTTTGTCAAGTTAGGAAATATTGAAATATGATCATGGCAGAATAAACAGACACTCTCATTCACATGTGCAGTTTTAGCATGTTATTAGCATGCTATTGCTGCTGTTTTCATTTAGAGTCTGCTGGAGGAGAAAACATAATATTGCCACAGTACCAGAAATGTGGCAAGCTATGTGGAGTAATCATGCATATACGGAAGTCCTAGGCTAAACACCTAGTTTAAAACATGAAAAGCCTTCCATAAAATTTACATCAGTGCCAGTGGTGGTTTATTGAAACATGCCTACTATTTTCTGTCCATGCGTTGATATGAAGGTCACATTCTGCTAAAAACATTTTTTACAGAGGAGTTCCAGGGTGAGAATAAAGATTATATCATTGTTACTGTTTCTGTGAAAATACTAATGCCTGAGTTCTTATAATGGCTTAGTTATTGCTGTGTTGGTGGATCTTTTAATTCATTCATTTCATTTGCTACCATCAACAGATACTGTATTCTGCCAATGTGCAACTTCCCCAAGGTGGTCACTATTATTTACGAATCAAGGCAAAGGGTATTACCAGTCACCACTTTACTGTGAGCGCTTTCGGATGCACAATATGAGACCTTCCTCAGACAACATAAAACAATAATCCATTAAGAATATTTCATTTAAATAGCCACTACAATCATGACATCATCATCAATTAACAGAGAAACCAAATTTAAAGGTATAAGCACAGCCTAAACTTATACATTCATAAAAATCACATAAGTAAGCTAACATATAAACTCAAATACATACAAAATATATGAAAAATATATAAAATATATTCATATAGTACCCCACATATAAAATACACATATATAAAAAACAGAAATATATCTCTAAATTTTAAAATATATATATATATATATATACATATATATATATATATATATATATACATATATATATATATATATATATATATATATATAAATACAAAGACAGCAATTAGCGTCTTTCTAAAGATTTCAATCTAAGCAAACATTTCAGGGAACATGACTCATTCAAGCCTGGGAACATATAGGCATTAGTCAAAACTTGCCACCAAAGTTCTCTAAATTCTAAATTTAACTGCCAAGGACCACCTCTAACATTCTCTTTCACTTGCTTTATAGCAAAAAAGAGAAAGGAGTAATTGTTAAACTCAGTTATATGCTTGGCCAAAGCATTATTGCAGTCTTTTTTGTTGATACTGTATTGATGCTCATATATTCGTTGCCTCAGATGTCTTTCAGTTTTATCAATGTAAAACCGTGGGCACTGTTGACATTCAGCAACATATATCACACCAACATTATTACAATTAAACCTGCCATTAATGAAGAAGGTATTATTACCTACTGAGAACCTATTGGAAGTCTTAATGTATTTACAATATTTGCAACAGCCACATTTAAGCATTCCTCCAGATTTAACATTATACTGGGTCTTCTTCTCAACTAAGTTTTTTAGATTAGCACCACGTTTATAAACCACTTTTGGGGTTTCTGGCAATTTATTCCTAAGCTGGGGGTCATCAATTATGACTGCCCAATTCTTATAAAGAATATCTCTAACAAAGTTAGCATCCAGAGAAAAAGGGGTACTAAATATTAATGAGAAACCAGATCCACTTCTATTATCCCTGGACATAGGTTCTTGTGCAGGCTCAGACTGTCCCTCTTGTGGAAAAAAATGACCCTTTATGTAATATGGGTTTTCGTATTTTCAACAGTATTGAACAAGCTATTGAGAACATGAGAAATGGTAAAAATAAAAAGCTTGAAAAGGATAGAAGGGAATATAATAATGGTACTGCCTATCCCCTTCCACCAGGGGCTATCTCATCAGTCAGTCAGTCAGTTAGTCAAATACTGAATCTGATTCACTTACCAGTCATGAAAGGAGGACATCTAATACACCTACTTCCTCCAGTACAACGGATGCCCAAGAAGGGAGGAACTCTAATGAAACTTTTCCCAGTTCATCCTCTAGATGCAGTCAGTGTATTAGGAATCAACAGGTCAACAATGAGAATGCTAGTGTCCGCTCACATTTTCAGAATGGGCAATCAGTGAGCAATCCGAGATTGGGGAACATCAATTACAACTCTCGGCGTACAAGAAAGAACAACAGATGACGGAGATGACCCTGTGTGTAGGTAAAGTTGAATCTGGGATTTCATCTGCCATTTGTCCACCTAGAATTTTAGTCAATCAAACAGGTGAATTTAAAATATATAATTATTCCGGTATTGATGTACCCGGAGAAGTTGTTAATATGTTATCTAAAGGATTGTCCTTTGTACCATCTCGGCAATTTAGTTTAGCTGACACTTTGCTCGATTTGAAGCTTTATGTACGGAAGCATAATCTAAATTGCTTATTGGGAAATGTTTCGCGCTTGAATGCTGACTGCAGGATTTCTAGTGTTTTTCATCCACCTTTACAAACCTCTTTGTTTCTCTTTGAGAAACTTTGCGAATTAGATTTGAGGGATTTGTATGATAGAAGTTTTAAATCTAAATGCAGTCTGAGAACTAATGTGTCTAAAGCAGAACTTGATGCTTTGAAGTTTTTACAAACTTTGAATGTTAAAATGTTAAAACCTGACAAAGTTGGAGGGATGGTGCTTATGAATGACAATGACTATAACAATAGGATGTTAAGTATATTAAATACTGAGAGTTATGAGAAAGCATCTATTAATCAATTGCATGTGGCAAATCAATGCATCAGGGGGTTATTGAATGACTTGTTTATTGATGGTATGGTGGATATAGATACTTAAAATTATATTACTATATCTACCCCTGTTACACCCACAATTTTGGATTACCCAAGTTACATAAGGATTTGACTAATCCACCATTTCGATCAATTGTTGATGGTCATAATAGCATCACCTATGGATGTGCTAAGCTGGTTGATATGAAATTAAAAAAATATTTAAATGGGTAATCACAAATTTGCCGTAATTCTTGGGATGTTTTAAAGACCATTAATAGTCTTGAATACCATGGCAAATATAATTTTTTAACTATTGACGTCCGTGATTTGCATACCCTGATCCCCCAAACCTTATGTGTCTCTTGGGTTCGAGATTTTTTTATAAATTAGGAATTGTGGGTGATGAAATCAATTTGACTGAGTATTTATTAGACATTATTTTATCTAATAATTTTATTTTGTTTGGTGGTGACATTTATCTCCAAACATCGGGCATTGCTATGGGGTCCCCATTTGGTGGGAGCTTTGCCAATTGTGTCATGGCTTACTGGGAAAATTAGTTTTTGTTTTGCCATGACACATTTAAGCAGTTTGTGCTTTGGTACATGCGCTATTTGGATGATATTTTTGTACTGTTTAATGGTGATGAGAATAATGCTGTTGAGTTCGTCCATGACATATCAGGTTTAACTACCTTTTTGAACTTTACATTCAAATTTAACCCTGAATCTATTGCTTTCATTGATGTATTGTTAAGTAAGGATAGTGTTAAGCATTGTTATACAGAAAAAGATTTCCAGAAACCAACCTATTCAAACTGTCTTTTACACTTTAGCAGCTCCCACCCATACCACCGGAAACGTTAAGTGGTTAAGGGACAACTCGTAAGGGCGGCAAGTATGACTACTTTACATCATGAATTTTTGGTTGAATGTCAAACACTCAAAAGTATGTTTTTGGCTCGAGATTACCCATCCCGTTTGATAGATGAATTGGCTAATGAAGTTACAGTTAAACTTGAATCTGGGTGGTTCAAACCCATATTGCATAAAGGGTCATTTGTTCCACAAGAGGGACCACCCGAGCCTGCACAAGAACCTATGCCCAGGGATAATAGAAGTTGATCTGGTTTCTCTTTAATATTTAGTACCCCTTTTTCTCTGGATGCTAACTTTGTTAGAGATATTCTTTATAAGAATTGGGCAGTCATAATTGATGACCCCCAGCTTAGGAATAAATTGCCAGAAACCCCAAAAGTGGTTTATAGACGTGGTGCTCATTTAAAAAAACATACTTGAGAAGAAGACCCGGTATAATGTTAAATCTGGAGGAATGCTTAAATGTGGCTGTTGCAAATATTGTAAATACATTAAGACTTCCAATAGGTTCTCAGTAGGTAATAATACCTACTTAATTAATGGCAGGTTTAATTGTAATAATGTTGGTGTGATACATGTTGCTGAATGTCAACAGTGCCCATGGTTTTACATTAGTAAAACTGAAAGACATCTGAGGCAACGAATATATGAGCATCAATATAGTATCAACAAAAAAGACTGCAATAATGCTTTGGCCAAGCATATAACTGAGTTTAACAATCACTCCTTTCTCTATTTTGCTGTAGAGTAAGTGAAAAAGAATATTAGAGGTAGTCCTTGGCAGTTAAATTTGGAATTTAGAGAACTTTGATGGCAAGTTTTGACTAATGCCTATATGTTCCCAGGCTTATATGAGTCATATTCCCTGAAATGTTTTCTTAGACTGAAATCTTTAGAAAGATGCTAATTGCTGTCTTTGTGTATATGTATATCTGTTTTTTATATATGTGTATTTTATATGTGGGGTACTATATGAATATATTTTATATATTTTTCATATTTTTTATATATTTGAGTTTATATGTTAGCTTACTTATGTGATTTTTATGAATGTGTAAGTTTAGGCTGTGCTTATACCTTTAAATTTGGTTTCTCTGTTAATTGATGATGATGTCATGATTTTAGTGGCTATTTAAATGAAATATTCTTAATGGATTATTGTTTTATGTTGTCTGAGGAAGGTCGCATATTGTGTGTCTGAAAGCACTCACAATAAAGTGGTGTCTGATAATACACTTTGCCTTGGTTCATTAACAGTTTGAAATTTAGTTTTTTGTTTTTGTTCACTATTATTATCTATAGCCCTTCACCCTAAAGGGTATGACTTTGATATCATCCAGAGATTTATTTTTGGGGTTTATATGCAGCGACATCTAAGACTTTACTTCTTTAATGGTACTCCAAAGGGGAGCATGACTTTGCTCCCAGTTTCTCAGGGAACTGGGTGCACTGGTGTCCATAGCTTTGTCCTACAAAATTGAATTACTGTGGTTTCCTGGGGAAGGTGACTTTATAGTACTGGGTTACACGTGAAGGCAGGCACCTGTTAAAATGTTTTGCTATAACAATACCAAGTATACTGTAACTAAGCAATAAAGCAGGATAAGATGCATGTTGTTGGGCAATATCTCACCTAAGTGAGTCAAATGATGAAAGAAAGCTGAGTGTTTTGATATCCCAGGAGTAATGCCATTATATAATATTAGTTATACAAAAACCCTCCCCATTAATATTCCAAAATGTGCATGCTTATTGGCCAGCGGGCCCGTTATAAATCCCACAATATACCAACAGAAAAAAGTCCGTTCACCCAGACTTTTTTCCATTGGTATAAAGTGCTCAAAAAAAATTTTTTAACAAATAAAAAAAAAAAAAGAAAAAAACGAAGCAATGGAGACTTTCTTTTCTCCGTTGCTTCCATTTCAAAGCATTGATGTACTTGGTATGCATGGGACGCAAGTCCCATACGCACGCTCAGTACAACAAAACAAGGAAGCAGTGTACCACAACCAGCAGAAGAACAGTGACGTGCCATTATACAAAGACATTATTTAAGAAAAGTCAATATTTTTTTCTTAAATAACGTCATTGTATAATAGCAATAACCGACTCCGTGGTTGTGGTATATTGAAGATTTACCCATGGTTGGCTTTATTTAATCACTTTGGCTTCACCCTCATGATTAAACCACACCAACCGTGGGTAAATCTTCAATATACCATACCACGTTGTTGGCTATTGCTTAAATAACTATGGACTGCTTTATTGTTATTATACTGTGACTTTTTGTGATTATAATAATATTAGTTTAATTGCCTGACCCATCACAGTTCTCAAAACTGTCTAGCCATTATATAGTCACAACTAGGACTTTGTAACTTATAAAACCAGGCAACATTTTTTTCTCTTAAATTGTCAAAATAGAACTTCTACAGTGTGATAAATTATTGCCACTACTTCATTTCAAATTTATCCTACGTTTATTTTTATGATTATAAAGTTTTGCCCACTAGCATTAAATCTCAAATCATACTGTTTTGGCAATGCTCAGAAAATATAGAAATACAGCATACTGCAAATTTCTGGCTCAGTGAAAAATGCTATTAATCATGCATTTACTTGAAATATCCCAGTATGTCATTGGACCTCAGCTTATTATTTAAGTATTAAATGGATATAACAGTGGTCAAGGTTCTAAGACAATTAAGGATAGCCTTCAAGCTCTGGAACATATTGTGCTGGTAGTGACTATCATCTCCTATGCTAATACTAGCATGGTCCAAACTGCATTATAATTTGTCACTTTAGTTCTTTGTGTGCTGCTAGAGAATGCCATTGCTTATCCATACAAATAGCTACCTGTTACTTCCAAAGCAGTTTTATTTTTTGCCATTTAGCATTTAAATTGTCTCACCAAGATTATTTTCATCCTTTGGTGAGCATATTGAAAATTTCTCTAAAATAGTACCCATTGAGATCAAAAGGGCAGGATGTGGCCTGCCTTTGTCCTAGCAGTGAGAAAAGACCTTTTATCAAACTGTTTTATGTATGTTAGAGTCATCTGTTGGTAGATATTAATAGGAAACTAAACCTGAGGATATTTAAAATGAGGCTGTTAGGCTATTTGTGTCCCAATAAAATTGGCATTGCGATAAGGATACCTGATATCTGTGTTGTATAATCAACTTAATTCTACCTCATATTATTGTATATGTGTGTTTATATATTTTGTGCTGAGATTTATGTTGTCTGTCTTTCATTGAAAATTAAATAATTATTTGTTATCTTTATTCTGAAACACTGATATTGTCAAAGAGTTAACTGCGCATTCAAGGTCCCTGTTAATTCACCATTTGGGCACCAGTTGTAGTTGAAAGGGGTTCCTCGACCAGCCCATCCTTCTAATTATCAAATAAGAGAATAATTCAGTTATTGTTATTTATTCTTATTAGCTATATAACATTTATGTTACAGAGAAATGAGTACATTCATAAAAAAGACAAAATATGCACAGAAAATTAATGTTTTATTTTCTAACAAGAAATTAAGTTGTCATGTAAGGAAAGTTGTTAGCAAATAAGCAACTGGCAAACTCCAGTATAATGATAAAAACAACTTTGCTGTTACAGCTGTTAGTGAACTATAGGCATGATCTATAGGGATTCTCTGAGGTCACAATCACAGTATCACCCTAATCTTTTTGGGCTGCTAGTTAGGCCTCAGATCTCATGATAAACTGAAAAGGGATTACTTTCAGTTTCCTGCAGAAGTACTCCACACTGTTATCATTAGATTTCTTGATATAAGATCTAAGTTAAAACTGTGGCTGTCTCGTATTAATTTATAAGTAATGTCATGGGGAGGGATGGTTGCTTGATAACTTGATTAGATCTTCTCTTCACTTATGTACTTTGTCAGCTATGTTTAAATGCTATAGTTTCCCCTAGGATTAATGATTTTGTGACTATAACACTGGTACTGAAATTGAGAGCTGCAAAATTATATTTAGAAGTTTTGGTTTATTTCAGTATGATTTGGCTTGAACAGTAGCCTTTCCCTATTAATTTTTTGCGTGGAGAATATATTTTATTGTGTTTGAATAATTATATAAACTTCTATAAACTTCTATAATAAATTTCTCTTACAAGTCACCAAAGGTAACAATCATTTTGGAGATGCTCTCTACTCTAATCGAATCTCCATGATTTGAACTTAACCCCCCCAGCACATCCTAACCACTGCCAATCACTCACAGTTCAAAATACTTTTAAGCTCCTATATATATAATTCTTGGCTCTTCTCTTCTCTAACTCCTGGTTGGCTATCATTCCCTTTTGTCTAACTCTTGGCTGACATGCAGCTGTATTATTTTTTCTCTTACTTGTCTATCTTCCTCTGTAGATGTTTTCAGTCTGCTTGATATATGTCTATCTTATCTCACCTATAAACTCATCACAAATATCACCTTATTTTCTGTCACAGGATACTCTGTCCAATCTTTTCAATGTCACCCTATTTACTTCATTGTGTCAAAAGTTCTCACCTACACCATGTACATTTTTTTGTATAGTAGAAATAGTGACATTGTCAAATCTATATAAAGTCATGATTATATATGTATAACATACGAAAAAAAGCTTTTTTCTACTATTTTTATGTACTACTTATGCTCCTTTATATATATGCCTTTTTATGTATAACTTTGTATATGTATTTTGTATAAATTCTGTTCTTTTGTTTATGTTACTACTGAATAAGATTACAGCCTATGTCTTTTGTTACTTGTATCTATTTGGGCTTTTCCCCCTGGGCCTCTGCTAAAAATGGGCCTGTACCCAGTTGGACTACCCCGGTAAACAAAGATCAAATAAATAATAAATAAATATGCATTCACACAATATCTTTCAAATATTTTTGGCACATACCTCTCACCTCTTAACGTAATAAATCTAGACAAAGCCTAAAATAATGTGGGGACAAAGGCCCAAAAATAAGGACAGATTTTAAATATTGCACTTATAAACTTAGAAAGCTGTTAGAATAACATGATTTTTGTGTGCATACATTTTCTGAAGTATATGAAGTCTGAAACTCAAATATATGTCAATATCTGGTCATTATTTAGTGACTTCAGTCTTCTTTGATTTGCCGGAGAACCACAGATTTTATGACAAACCAATTATCTGAGGCAAAAATCTGGGCGCTGCAAAAATCTGTACAGTTGAGAGCTGTGTTTTGGAATACTAATATTGTTGTTTCCTTTTAACACGAGCACTGCACTACTTCATTAAGGCTGCCATCACTTTTCAGCTTTACTGAGGCATGTTCACTTATTTATTTATATGAATCTTAGGATGATATGACAATATGCATCATTCAATTTTTTTTGGTTATGAGTATTTTTAATTGTACAATTTCATAAAACTTTATGTATAATATGGAATCATTATGCAATTTTGTTTTAATGAAGAGTGTTTCAATTGAATGATTTGGGACCTTGTGATCTATTTAATTGATTGTATAAAAATGAGTGTGCTCAAATGGAGTTTTGGTTTTGATGAAGTCTCCTACAGAGTATGGTAGACAAAAGTGTATAAATGCTTAACGTTTTAGCCGATTTTTATTTTGAATAAGGCAGTTTAACTTTTTTAATGATACTATGTCTTTAGTCATTTGCTTCCATTGTTGCACTTGGTAACCAGGAGTGGTTGGTGTTTTGGCTCTTGTTTTTTTCCTTTTTGTCTTGTGGATCCTGTTTCACATACTATCTTTTGTTCATATGTTTGCTAATTACTTAGTCTGTTCTTTGTTATTCTCATAAACTACCTGTTTTCTGTCCTTTCTGGAGTCTCTTCCTTTATTTCATTTGTTTTGGCATCTCTCTTTTATTTATATCATATTCTTTTGCTTCTATTACTCTTCCGCAGTGGTGCAGCGGTAGCGTTGTTGCCTCACAGCAAGAGGTTCTCCCGTTCGATTCTCGGCTGGAGTGGGGAGTGCCTTCTGTGCGGAGTCTAAATGTCCTCCCCACGGTTGGGTGGGCATTCAAAAGACATGCGTAAATGGGTGTGCCTTCATTGAAGGTTGAACGTCAAGCTGGCACCTCGGTGTTCGTGAAAATCTACTGCCAATCATTAGCGGACCGGAGTTCCGTTGTGGCGACACCAAACCGGGAAAAGCCGAAAGACAACAACAACTTTTGCTTCTGTTACTCGGTTCTGTTTCACATAGTTATGTTACTTAGCAACTGTTGGTGATTGTTGTATTCTATGATTAATAGTTGTTAGTTTTCTTGTGCTTTATCAAATGTTTCATGTATTACCATCTTGTATTGTCAATTATTGTCTTTGCCATTGTGTCATGGGTGAAAAATGGTTAACAAATGTAAAATTAATAATTAAGCCTACAGCACATGGACAAGGAATCATATTAAAAGCATGACTAAGGTTGAGATAAGCAGCATGGACAGAATGACCCAACGTCAAAGGCATCAGTGACATCCTCATAAAAGTCAACCACGCAAGACTTACTTTTTATTTATTTATTTATTTATTTATAGTTGTTTACTGGAGTAGTGCACTGATCACATCCCAGGTGAATAGGATCACATAAGTAATGAACAAAACATATTTACAGATACAGATACAATGTTTTTTTCCCAAAATTGTGCATGCTATGATTTGGTGTTTATAATTTAGAAATCTTGCTGATGACAAGATTCCACGATTTTGAAGATGATATCAATGAGGCTAATGGAATGATAATTTCCTGGGTCACTTACTACAGGATCATGAAAAGATGAGTGAACTTGTGAACTTTTTTTATTTGCAAAGTATAACAAGAATTTAACTGAAGTTTGTAACAGCCTTTTGGTAGAAAATACTGCAGGTATACATAATATGTGGAATGTATGATATACGTGAATCAGGAAATGTAATTGTTCTATCTTGTGATTACAAGATCTGGGACTAATCCTAGACCTTGAAATTACAAAGGTGAAAGTATAATTTTTGTTTTTAATGAGGCAGCTAATGAACTGCAATTAAGCAAAATCATTAGTATGTAAATGCAAAACTCTGCTTAACTGCATCTTTGGTTTATGCACAGAAAAGATACAAGTCAGAAGAGAAAAAGAAACAGTCAGAACAAATGAGATGAACAACTATCCTGGTGTTTATAAAGATCTGCAAGTTTTATTCTTGCAGTTGTCTCTGCCTATAATATATCCAAAGTTCAAGCAGTTTAGATGAGAGAATCAGTAATTCTTGCACTTTAGAACTGGATCGAGAAAAAAGTCTAGTTGTAGTCAGATGCTTTTCTTTCTTATAATCTATTTGTTCGAAAGTATTAATTTTTGTTTCCCTATGCAATTTCATATGTCTCTGTATAGTTAGATATTAACCGTACTGCTTCCTCAATTACTTTTAAATAAGTTATTTATTAATGAGTATGATTGCATTTATTGCTAAATGGTGACAAGCTGCTGGCATCTACCTTTAATTGGTCAGGCCTCTCTGCTACATTTCTGCATTTAAAATTATTTGACTTTCTAAGAAAAGTGAAATAGTAACTGCAAGGGCCATATTCTGGTAATTTGGAGCTGTGATAGTAACATAGACTGGTAATTTGGAGCTGTGATAGTAACATAGACTGGTAGTTTGGAGCTGTGATAGAAACATAGACTGGTAATTTGGAGTTGTGGAAATTTAGAGTCTTGAGCCAGTGCAGAAGGCTGTAGCACTGCAGAATATTATCAGCCTTCCCCTAAATTAACATGTGGGTATAAATACAAATGTTTATTCAAAGTATAGCTACTGTAGGCTCGTGAGCCCTGGAAGGCACTGTAACCCATAGGGAGTGGTAAGAAAGGGGTTTGGGAAGCTACGCTAAAGGCAATGCCTGGGCAACTGTTTAGTGTGAAGCTTATTGCTGGGTGTTGATGGTGCAGGGCTATATTCACAGCAACAATGTATATTTCCTGCATGCTCGTATGGCCAAGCTGCACTTACTGAATTGTTTAGTTATTCACATTTGCCTGTTTTTAGTACCAGGGGCTTAACAGGCCTGTATACCCCTGGTGGCAACAGGATTATAGAGTTTTCAATGGAAGAAAATTTAGTTGGGGGCAGCACTGGAACAGGTACAGGTACTACAGTCCCTGTTTAGGCCTTTTTTTTCTCAGAGTGAAACAAAATAATAAGGATTTGGAGAGACTCATGAGCGCCATTTAAAAACATCTATTATGTTATGTGTCCATGTATCCGTGTATCTTCTCCACTTCTCTGCAAATTCTCACTGAAGTGTGAGTCATTAAAAAACAACAGAAATGATGGTTTGCATTCTAAAAGTGTAATAATTTACTGTAAAATGGCTTGGCAAAGCACTGTAACTTAGTACATCAGCAGTATATATCTCCTCTGGCATAATGGTCTTTGCATTTTCTAATCAGAATCAGCTTTATATCCATTTTTACTGTCTATGTTTTTTCGTATTTTTGCATCAGTCTTACCATGCATTTGTAATGCTTCCCACAAAATCTTCATTGCACCTGAGTCATGCAAACCTGCCCCTCTTGTTCTAGAAGTCATAAAACTGGAAAGATTTTGAACATTGAGTTCTGTTCTTTTATTTGTTTTTACCTTAGCCTTGCTGTCAAAGAGAACTGGAGCCAACACATTCTGTTCAAATTATGATGTACTGTCAAACAACTTCACAAAGTCCCAAACAAATAAACTAAACCACAAAGAAAATAAAAAATGCACCTCTTCCCAGCCAAGGTGCTTTCATTGACAAAGACTTTGCCAATAAAAGTGTGCTGACCATTTTTTTCTGTAAATCCTGGTATTTTATGTCTTTGTGTCTCTCTGTACGTAAGACACAGTACTAATTTTAATGATCAATGCTACTTTTGTTTTCTTTTCATGGACTACTATATTTGCTTTTCCTGCGTCTGTTTTCTTGACTGTCGGTAATGGGTGATTCCATGTGATATAAACATCATTCTCTATAATGCTTTGTGGCTTGTATTTCCAATGCTTCTCAGCTACTTCAGTATTTTAATGGTTGCACAATCCCCAATGCAAGTCTAAACACCCCAGAACTGTTAGAACAAGAACAGATTGATTTATAGATTTGACTTTGTTCCTAGATATCAGGGCTGTTTTCAATATTAATTTTAGTCTTCTAAAATGTTCCTTACTGAGTTTTGTTCACATTTGTTCATGTTTTATTATCCCCCCTTCATCAATTCCCAAACTTTTATGTACTCTCTAATGCTCAAGATCCTTTACCTCACATTCCTGTCCCAGATGGATATTTTCTTGGTGCTGCAGTTTTCCTGCTTTAAATGTTGCATTTGCACATTTATGAAGACCAAGTGACATTCTTATATCATCTGAAAAAGTTTTAACCACTTGCAGTTGTGCTTTCAGCTCCTCATTTGATGAACTATATAAATCATCCACAAAAAGAAGATGAGGAGTCTTTACACTTCGTTCTTTTCTGGGAGCTAGATTTTTAACCATGACCTAATCTGTTAAGTAAACAGTTTAATGGGATAAGGGCAAGACAAAAGAACAGGGATGTCAACGAGTTACCCTGGAGCATTCCTCTTTGAATTTTTATTCCTGGGATAATAATCTGTCCTTTATCATGGCTTAACTGTGTAGTGATTTGCCGCTGTTTCATGGTCATTGTAATATAACTGATCAATGTAGGGTGTATCTTATACATCTGTAAGCACTCCTTTATCCATGAGTGTGGGGTGTTGTCAAATACTTTTTTGTCATCTATCCATGCCATACTTAGATTCTTCACCTTTTTACAATTCTCCATTATGACTTTATTTAACAACAAATGATCCTTTGTTCCATATGACTTTCTTTTGTTATCCTTTTGTTCTGTTGCCATGATTGAGTTTTCTTCTAAATGATTATAAACTCTGGCAGCATTAATTCCATATGGTTTACACATTGTCAGAAGACAAATTATTGGTCTATATATTTTAGGATAGCTTGCTGGTTCACTATTGAGGAGTAGCATTTTTGCTGTTATTAACCAGGTTGGAGTCAGCCTGGGATGAGCATATAAATAGTTTTTACTCAGGGCTAAATCTTTGTGTAAAGATGTTAATACTTTTAGCCAGGCGTTAGGTACTGCATCTGGGCCTTGTGTTTTGCAATTAGGAGCTTTTTTAAATTTTGTTTTAATTTATCTGGCTGTTACTTCATCTCATTTCATATCCTGTACATTTGGACTTTTTACTGTTTCTTTTACTTTTTCTAAACATTCAGCATCTTTGTTATGTTCCACAGGGTCTTCATAGATACTTCTCCAAAATGTATCTATTTTTAAATTTTTGGAGGTGTTTCAATTCCTTTTTCTTTGTTCCCCAATTCTGTATAAAACTATTTTAGGTCATTAATGAATCGCTTATTTTGTATTTTTCCTTTGTATTCATTTGCATATCTTAAAGCTTTTACTGCCTGTGCTGATATCTTTAGTTTATTATTTGAAATAGTGTACAATATATATTGGTCTCTTCTGATACTCTGCATCGCTTTTATCACATCTATCTTTCTAAGTATTTTTATTGAACTGCTCTCTCTTCTAAACTCTTCTAACAGTGACACATCTTTTTTTAAACAAGAAATGTCTTTATTGAATTATCACTTGTGACATAGGCAATCATATATTTATATAAATGAAAATAAACCATATTGACATATTTTCAGTTGCAAACATTATACATTGCATATAATCTACTATAAAGTCATTGTCATTTGAATATTACATAGCTCATTCAATTCCTACCTTCCCTTAAACCTCCTTCCTCCTCTTAAACATTATTCTGCATGTATTGTTCCCATAGTTCCTACCTTTTTCTATGTGATTTGTTCCTACCCCTTTCTAAAGATCTCACTTCCAGTTATTTTATCTCTTTTACTACATTCACTACTTCTAGTATAGTTGGTTTAGACTTTGATCTCCTTTTTCTAGTAATTGTTTTTTTTTTGGCAGCCACCACAATTAACTAACGACTCTTCTTGTTTTAATTGCTTTATAGTGTTCTCTATTTGATGTTTCCATGATGGCATTTGATTTCTTCTCTTCCTTTCCTTTATTGTTCTGTGTTTTTGTGGCAAGACTTTAGCAGTTATTAATTCAGATGCACAGTAATATATTCTGTTTACTTCTGCTATATCACATGAATTTATGTTAATAGTCTTGATTACTGTGTTCATCTGTTTTATCAGACTTCTAACATTTTGGGTAGTATTGACTTTCTGTAATCTATTTCTTTCATCAATATTAATATGTCTATTCATTTCTATTAAATCAAACAGCAAATCCATTAGATCATTTTCTTCTAAACTGAGGATACATTCTTTGTTTTCTGTTACCTATGGGTATTCTATGCAAAGTTCCAGAACATCTTCCTGTGGCATATTCTGTTCAGCTGCATCCCATGTCGTCCATTGCTCTTTTATATGGGAACTCCCTGGTCTATCACTGTACAACATTAACTGCATCAGAGTTGCCACTGTTTCCTGCACCTTCCCTTGCTCTGCAGCTCCACCTGAACTTTTGTTCTGGTTTCCTGCTGAAGGCTCCAGAGTATCTTTATGTGGCAAGTGATCAGATGCTTCCTGTTCTACCTGTGTCTCTTTAATTAGGTTACTCATTATTGCATCATAATGTGACATTATCTGGGTTGCATTTTCTACATTAAATCCTTCACTTTGGAGGTAATCCATAACTTCAGTTCCTACTTCTTTAACTTCTCAATTACTAATCACGTTTTCTAACTCCCCCTTTGTTTTCTGATGTTTTGTGTTGTGACATTTTCCATATTCAGATGCCTTTGACTGCATTTCTCTTCAGATATCTTTGGTGCTGCCTTTTTGTGTTGATTAGCATTGCTTTCTCCTTTGCATAAATATTGCACCATATTACATTTCTTTTTTTCCCCATGTCCATATTTCTTTAGATGTCTCCCACTCCACTTGTTTCTTCTAATATGGGGGATTCATTGTTCCATCATGCTGTGACATAACCTTTGTTAAACTTTCAACACTAAATCCTTTACTTTGCCAGTATTTCTTCAGCTTCTATTTGTTTAACTTTTATTTTACTAATCTTCTGTTATGTGCTCCTCCTTTGTGATCTTATTTTTTGTATTGTGAAATTTTCCATATCTGGGTGCCTTTGCCTGTATTTATTTCTCTTCAAATATCTTTGGAACAGATTTTTTTGTACTGATTAGTTTGGCTTTCTCCTTGGATAAATATTGCAGATCTTGTTTTCTTTCCCATGTCCATGTTTCTTTTTTATACCTTTGAAAAATGTCTAGGTTTTGTTCTTTATATTTTCACATTTCCTCTGCCTACTTCTTTTTCCAAGCATCCCAAAGTTTCTTTGTCTATATAATGTTTTTTTCATGGATCTGTTGTATTAATTAACACAACTCTGCATTTGAAGCTTTTGACAGGTATTTCTTGTGCAAGTATTTTTCTCCACTCTAATTTCTCTCTTAATCTTTTTGAATATCTTCTATCTGGAAATTCTGGGCTTCTTCCATAATAGTAACAATACGTCATTTCTTCCTTATCCTCAACAACACACACTCTCAACTTTGTGGCTCCTTTTTGACCTATTAGTTTTCATGATTTTTGTGAACTACTACTTCCTTCTACAATGGGGGGGGGGCATCTCCCCCCTGAACCTGTTCTAACCCCATTGTAGGAATGTTTCAGTGTCTTGAGGATTCTACACTGTCATTTTTCCTGCTCCTGGCACCAGTGCACACAATAGGATTGGGCACTTTCTTATCCTGGCACTTGTGCACCCAGCTGTCTTTTTTATTTTTAACTTCTCTCTGCCCATGATATATACTATATAAAATACAGTCTATATATCAGTTTCTATATATCAGTGTCATCTTGGTGAGATTTTGGAAGAACAGGGTCTATGATGATAAGGTACTGACCCAGACTTTCGGATAGATTCAGTTCCCGCCATACTACCATACTTTTCTTACTGATTGTTCTCATTTCTCCTTTTGGACCCCAGTTTAACATATTGTCCTGTTTAGCCTGATTTATGACATATAATCTCATCCACTTCTAACCCTCACTCCTTTTGTAATTTTAGTTAATACAACTCTGTATCAAATGCCCTTATAATTTGAACAGATTTATCACCTACTATATTTTAAGGCTCAGTTGTTTGATACTTTTTTTCTCTTTTTTATCTCATGTCAGATTTATATTTGCTTACTATTTATTATCCCCACTACCTTGCTTGGTTACTTTCTCTTCTGATTCCTAAATTCCTTAATATTTACTTTCCCTTTTGGTGTTATTATATAGGTTGTAGGTACTTACTACGTTGTAGATCAGTAAGGATCTTTAGAAGTTTTTCTATACATTTCATGAAATATTTGGTCCTTATATTTTAAGTATAAATTACCCAAAGATGAGCAGAACATTTACATGTTGTTCTTATCAATGAGGGGACAATGGTGCCAAACCTGGAATGAATTTGCTGTTACCCATCCGTTCATTCAGATTTCATTTGGATAGTCTAAGGGTAGTACTTTGTTTTATGTGGAGATGAAGGTGATTCCAAAGAAGTTATATTCACTGTGATATGTATCTATTCCACTGACACACATCTATTCCTATTTGATCAACTTAAGTCAATATTTCTTATAGCACAGAACCTTTTTATTTGTTTTTATTATACCACCATTGTTACTAAACATAGTCCTGTACATTTTTTTTCCCACTATTATTTGTTTTTTTTTGTAATGCAGTCCTACCCATATTCTCACTTATCTCTTCCCTAATTTCCTTTGTATATTTGTCATTCTCTCAAATAGCCAGGCATCTGTACAACTTCCTCTACATTCCCTTTACTTTTCTTTTCTGTTGTATTTAGCACACTTTTCAACTTCCTTACCTGTGCCATGCCTTGACCTCCCCCTGTAATGATATTTTCCTTTACAACCTGTTAGATATAACAATTTCTCTGCAACCGCGGTTATGATGTAACATTATTCTAAAACCTGTTTTCAAAATCATTCCACCTTTTATTTACATGTAAATACTTCTTATAACAATTGTTTTACAATTGTTTATCTTTTTTCCCCTGCATGGGCAGTTAATGTGAGATTCTTCCACATATATTTGAAACATCTGTTTTAGTACTATTTCTTAATTTCATTCAGAAGTTTGTAAGCACACTGACAATTAGTGATACAGGGAAATATGTCTGTATCTCAATTTATTTTTGGGACTTCTTGACAATATTCAGTCTCCCCCCCTTATCTGACCCCTCTAGTGCCTAAGCTAATAATTGAATTCGAGTTGCCTTGGTCACAGACAGTGCTTTATACCTCCATGCCACAGAGAGAGGCTTGCAATTGGTTTTGCAGACTATTTTGACTGTATTAAGCCAAATATTTACTTGTGATAAGCATAAAGTAAATCAACCACTCCAACATCAAATGCTAAGATGCTTTTGTATGTATTTCTTTTTTTTTTGCCCCAAAATTCCTGTTGACCCCAGCCTGCTTTCTCCTCCCTTTGGTCCACAATTCGCATACTTGAGGTTAAGAAATATATTTCATAAATTTATTTTATTATGTCCTAGCTCAGGCAGAGGGCAGTTGGAGGGCTGCCTTGAGCCTACAGTGGTTTGCAATATTTTCCCTGAGACTATTTTATTTTATTGCTGGATCTTGCCTCTGATTTCTACTAAGTGGAGTCTTGAGACAAAAACCTACACCCTCTAGCTCAGAAGAAGAGATGGAAACTGGCTGCAAATCATTCACTCCAGCCAGCCTCCTGGTTCTCTGGGCTGTTATTTAGTCACCAGCATGGATGACAGGAGCTGCTGCGGTGGTGGTGGTGCTGCGGTAGCGTTGTCGCCTCACAGTAAGACATTGTCCTGTTCGATTCTTAGCTAAAGTGTCTTCTGTGTGGAGACATGTGTGAATGGGCGTACCTTCATTGAAGGTTGTGCGTCAGGGCTGGCAACTTAGTACAGAAAAATCTACTGCCAATCATTAGCGGACCGGAGTTCCGCTGTGGCAACCCCTAACCGGGAAAAGCCAAAAGATACAACAACAACATGGATGATAGGAGCTCTGTCTAAGTGCTTTTGAGACAGGTAAGAATATTATTGCTTAACTGCAATTATGCCTGTCTCTTTATTAGCACCTTTCTGTTGTATTTAATAAAGCTGAGTACCATCAGGGCAGGCTCAAATAACCATTCAGGCATCTCTTGGAAATTTCACCTCTTCACATTGAAACTTTTACTCTGAAGTGATGGAAGTTCCCAGTGCTAACTTCCAGTCATGGCTTACCTCAGCACCCCCGCTTCTTAATACAGCAAACAGAAATAAATGGTTTCCCCTCAAGCTGACTCATTTAGATAAACTTTTAGTCTGATATATCATTAAGTTATAACACAAGCTGCATTTCCCTCACTGACGTGACTGTCCTGCTAGTCAAATAGCAGTGATGACTTGAGCAGCTCATAATGTTTTAACCTTCCCACACTTATTTCTTCATGCCAGAACAGAAAACGCCAATGTCTGCTCACAGAGTAGGATGCATAATGTTAAATAGCAATTGTGGGAATGCCATTTAACTCAAGAAAGTTTAATTTACAAAGATGTAATACCATGAAAATATGACAGTGTGTAACAAAATCAGAATAACAAAATAACTTATAAAGTGGGGCTAATACAATGAGTCCATTCTTTTTTTTTGCTATTATTAATAATCAGATTATAACTGAGAAAAAAAAGAGTCCACGTTTGTTGCTATTATTAATAATCAGATTATCACTGAGAAATATACCTGTGGTGGTGGTGCTGCAATGGCGTTGTCGCCTCACAGTAAGACGTTGTCCTGTTTGATTCTCAGCTAAAGCGTCTTCTGTGTGGAGACATGCGTGAATGGGCGTACCTTCATTGAAGGTTGTGCATCAGGGCTGGCCACTTGGTACGTAAAAATCTACTGCCAATCATTAGCGGACCAGAGTTCCGCTGTGGTGACCCCTAACCGGGAAAAGCCGAAAGATACAACAACAACATCACTGAGAAATATGCTTCTGTGGTCAGGGGCAGATGATAATCCAGTTAAACAAAACCACATATGATTTGACCCAGTTATCTTACTTTTAAGCTCATGCTTAGACCTTTACATATTACTATATACATCTACATTTATCTTAACTCATTGCAACTTCTGTTACTTGCTTGTAGAAAGCAAACAAACAGCTTTGCATATGATGGACATGCAAAGCTTACCCTGTTGGAGAAAAAAAGTGTGCATGCACTGAGATGGCGAAGCATACTGTGAGACTGGTGACAGTAAAAACTCAAAGAAACAGTCACTGTGTGTGACAGAAGAAATAAGACACTCAAACAGCTGATAAAAGTTAAAATATATAATTTGAACTCCCATGCATTCAGAACCACTTTCTCTTGTTCGAACTACAGGAAAACAAGGAAGGAAGAATATTCACACTGATAATAAGAAGGTCAGTGAACTTGCTGGGGCCAATATGGGCCCACACAGCAGTTATTAGAAATTAGACACTTTTAGATGACACTCATATAATGAACCTAAACCTCAGGGTCCCTTCTGATTGATAGGCAAACACTAATGAAAACAGTTGAAGATGCTGTTAACATGCTTCAAGGCTTGTGTAACAAGTAATCTGCCTGCTGTATTTTGCACAGCAGGACTTTGCTGGCAGAAAGTGAAAGACAGACGGATACTTTTAACAATGCTCCCAAGCCACGGTTTCTTCGGTTTCACTTATTACTCATGCTTTATGTAAAACTGTAAAGATGGTAAAACAAGGCCCTCTTATTTTAGTCATGTTCTTTGGTGTGGTACTGTTCTTTTAGAATTATTTTAATTTTCATTGTATTTTCATGTACAAGCAAATATTCAAGCTTTTGCTTCTTTGTAAATTGCTTATTATTTCTTTCTGGGATGAGGAGGAGAGAGTAATGGCATGGAGACTGTATACTTAGGAGAGAAAAACAGAAATCCCCTTAAATCACAGTTAAAATATGACAGAAACATTTTTGAGCTGGATTCATTAATACTTTACACTAAGGACGAGGCTCTGCTGTGAGCATACTATTATAAACACCCTGATGCTGATTCTAGAAGAATTCTCCACTTTTCTATATTCTTTATGCAAATGAGAAAACATACAAACCTTCACTGGCTGACCCATTCCTTAACAGTTACGCAAGTAATAATGCCTGACAAGATGTGTCTTAATGTGTAATTAATGCCCGCCCAAGGGTTTTGTGAGGCCCGACGCTGCAGGCATTATTGAGCATAGAGAATGGGCTTTCTGTAAAATTGTTGTGTTTTATTTACTTAGTATTTTTTGAATACTATTTTTTTTTATATATTTTTGATGTAAAATAGTTCCTCTGCCTAATGTTTCATACTTGCTGTAGTATATCTTAATGGTGTTGGAGGAAGGATTTTATATACAAAATATATTAAAACATAAAATAGTACTTAAAAAATACATAAGTAAATAAAACACAACAATTTTACAGAGATCCTCTTCTCTAAGCAGTGGCAGAGAGCATTCTCTCTTCAGTCTTTCACACATGCTAGCAGAGGATCGTTGGACTGCTTTAGTACTTCACTCATTCACACACACACACAAACTTTTTTTTGTTTACATTTTACAAACACTAAACAGCAAAGGTGCTGTTTGTCAAGCGTAAAACTATGGCAGCTGTTTCGTTTTCTCAATCCGAGCTCCACGGCAGCTTGATATGCTGCCATAAAGCAGTGAACTCATTTTTTGGCAGACATTACTGGTACGTTAATAACCTGTTGGAGAATGCTCATTCTCCAATTAGGGTACTGATGTACTGTAAACCCATTTTCTAAAAAAAAATGAGTATAGGCATTGCCCCTTAGCTTTCTCACAATTATTACTTTGCAGAAAATGGCAGCTAAACATATTGTGTTATTTTGGAAATCCCCTTCTGGTTGTATTTGCACTCACAATGGTTAAAAAGGAATAATAATGTTAAGGCAATTACACTGCTCCGAAAAGCTTAATGCCCCATTAATGTATGGTGGGGCTGTGTTACCTGTAATGGACAGATAAATATTTTATTTCTTGCTTTAACCTTCGGTATTTCCCTTACATTTTCTCTCCATACATGTATCTATAGACTGGCATATTCTGTTACCAGTATGTACTGCTAAATTTCTCCTTTTGTTGAACTAACACTCACCACTCTATCATTTCCCAACTATACATCTTTCATGTGCCTTCATTGAGGCATCAGAGTTATCCTGATTGATGCAAGAATTTAAAACTATTTTCCAAGCACTATAGATATCTTAGGGGAAAAATTCTGCTAGCTTACAGAGTTCATAATGATGATGTGAAGATTTTGACTTGTTTCCTGCTATCATCAATAGAGCTTACAGGTACAATAACATACCCCAGGATTCAAAAAACTCTGTGTAGGCTTTGCACAAAGCTAACATAGGGTTTACATGTGTGTGCGGTGCTGCGCATCGATTAGCAGCGCTCACCACCTTGCATTGCACATTCATGCTGAGCACTCTGTTTAAGCAAAGTTTTGTGGCTGGCAACAGTGTTGCTGGCCAGGAACTGTGTAAGCAAACATGGATAGCAATCTCTTTTACAACAGAACACTTATGATGTGTGGTTTTACGAGGAATGCCAGAACTTCACAGACAGCTCTCAATCTCTTACTGCAAGACATCTGGGCAAACGCCAACATAATGTGGGGACAATGACCTAGAAATAGGGACATATCTGACATAAATTCCCTCTGGAAATCTGCTAGAATTGCCAGGGATTTGTGTTAAGATACATGTTCTGAAGGATTTGAAGTCTGATACTCAAACATACCTCTCAACCTCTTACAACAAGAAATCTGGACAAAGCCATAAATAATGGGGAGAAAGGGTCAAAATTAGGGACATTTTTGAAATATTGCTCTGACCAACTTAGAAAGTTGATAGAATAATAGGTTTTGCATTAACATGACGTTTCTGAAGAGCATGAGGTATGAAACTCAAATGTGTGTCAGTAGTTTCTGAATGCAGTCCGCAAGGACATGCCAATGATTTGCCAGAAAATCAAAACTTTATGAGGAAAAGATCAAAAATATGAGACAAAAATCTTGACATTCTGGAAAGATCTGGAGAACTGAGAGGTAAGAACTCAAATATATGTAATATTGAGTCACATCAGTCCTGAGATCATCCCAGTGATAAGGCAGAAAGCCCAAAAATTGATAAGGAGCACCTCTGGAGATTGCATGAATATCTGGATATTTGAGAGGTATGAATGTGAAGTATATGCTCCAAACACACTACAGGACAGTATACCTACAGTGCAGAGTGTTCTGATATCTCATTCCTGGCATAGTGTACTGAAGCTGTGTAAATGATCATGATTGAAGTACATGGACTTCCATCTACAAGAAACACTCAGGGGAAGTGTGTGTATTGAAAAGGGACGCACAGATGAATTGTAGGAATAAACATAAGGAAAGAGGACAGGTGAAACAATGTAATGTACAGAAGATGAGGGCATGTCAGATGGTTGTAGCAGCGACACCAATCACATATCTATATGTTACAGCAGGGACTGCCCAGTGAAAATATATTTTATGTGACTGTCACACAAGGTGACATAACAATGGGGTCAGATGTCAGTGTGACATAAGCATCCTTACTTGAATAATGCAGAGCACATCTATCAGGGATCTGACATACAACTGGGGTAGGCTGCATATTGTGAAGCTGTGCAAACTGATTTGCCTGAATATGAGTGTAATCGCAGCAGAGATCTCCAGCAAGTGGGGCACAGATAAAGGCTTAGGGAAAACCTTAAAATAACAAACCACAATCATGGACAATATCAGAACAATGCCACCAGTAAGCCCTTGCATCTGAGATAACACATGTGATTTAGAGTGATAAGAGATGATTCTGCACAAACACACTTGAACAACTATTATGATACATCCGCACTCTATGAGGGTAACCACACACACTGTTCTGGCACTGTAACATCTGCTGGAGGTGTTAGAAGGGACACTGCTATACCTGAATTGGACATTATGAGCAGTACAGGCTAGTTGACTGGTGTGTGTGTGTGTATATATATATATATATATATATATATATATATATATATATATATATATATACACACACACACACAAACACACACACACACACATATATAGCACAATCCACACTGTCACAAATGAAATCCATGCCATTAATGAATGGTGTCAAACACCTATCCATGCCATTAATGAATGGTGCCAAACACCTATGTATGTAGTGTGTGCATCAGCAGAAAAGATAGCACACATGCATCTGGTGTAACATCTTGATTGGTGTTCCGCACCATCAGACAGTCATGTATATGCCACAAAAAGAATACCTAGGTATGGCCAATAAGCTGTATGACAGCTCACTGTGATGAAAGTGGTACACTTCAGTTACACATCAGTGGAAGATGTGTAGAGAGGTACATGAAGAAGGGTGCATTATACTCAGTTATTGTTGTGATGAAGGCTGGGAACTAGGAAGGTATTATGGCTTCTGATGTGGATGTCCTACACATACTCAGTTATTGTGTTATGTAGGAGGGAGTAGTCAGCACTGTGACCACATGCTGGTGGATGTTCCACTTTCCATCTACCTCAGCATTCAGGTCACATACCTATTGGTCTGATTATAGGGTGTGATGTCTACATTATATTTGGGTTGTGTGTTTGCTTTCCTGACTTAACAAATCCCCCCATGTTTTCTTGTCATTGCAGGTGTTATCATGGCTGTGGCAGCAGTCTTTGTTATGTGTTGATACTGTCTGTATTATACTCATTTCACAGTTGGAGTCAATGATTGCCTACAATCTGTAGCCCTTCAGGCAGCTGTTTGGACACAGGATGTGTATGTCATCTGTGATATCCATCACTTAAATAATGCACAGGAAAGGACCTAGCAGACATCCATGATACATGGACCTGGTCACTGGACCTGAGATACAGGTCACTTCACACATTTCAGCTTAATGAGATGCCACGTATGTGATACACTGGTCTACCCATTTGTTGATATAGCTGTTTATGGCCACATATGGTGGTGTTGATTGAACACCTCACTGTGGATTTGTGTCAAATGCCTTGACCTGGTCAAGTTCCACATGATGATACAATTGTCATTATGAATGCCCTCAATGACCTCTTTGAGGACATCTATCAGATGTAACAGACATGATACAGCATTAACAACTGACACAGGTGTTTTGCACACAGCCAGAATATTACTAGTGTCCATTTAGAAGTGGTCCATCATAACATGTTGGTGTAGCCTACAGCTGAGGAGAGTCAGGATGTCTCTGTACATGCATGCATCAGGTACTGTCCTGCCAACTCAGATGGATACATGTTGATGTACAACCTTGTATGGGAACATAGCCCATATGGAGGGGGGGTTTGAAGTGTGTATTCAACCATATAAGGAAGGTGTATGTGAGAAGTCATGCCATAAGTGAGCTGTCACATTGTTGCAGCCCATTGATTTTGTGTGATAGGCCTGGATGAAGGTAAGACAGTGCTTACTGCCTATCCTGATCTGGTCTAGGGTTTGGACACAATCCCCCATGCAGGTATCATTGAGAAACTCTCCAAACTGGGGAGTAACCCTTATCTCACTAGATGCGTAACTAATTGGCTCACTGACAGAACACATACTGTGAAAGTTGGTGGATCAACTTGTACCAGTCAAGCTGCCACCATTGGCAAACCCCAGGGATCTGTGCTTGGCCCTTTACTCTATGGACTCTATTTCTTGACAGTTCAGGCTAAAGTATATGGCCTTTGGCTTACCATATTTGTTGATTCTTGCATATTGGGTGCAATCACTGAGTCCACCAATGATGATAGCATACTACATGTGCTAGCACAAATAAATGATTGGTGAAAAATCCACACAATCTACAAATAAATGCAGAAATGTGTCTTTAAGTTGTCATTCTGAAAAGTGGATGCCCTTGTTAATTACAGCATTGACAACAGTCCTGCTATGCTGAAACCCAATGATGCAGGCACTAGAAACACATGTAGATAGCAATCTGAACTTTGACCAGCAAGTGTCCACGTTGGCATTGAAAGCCTATGTTGTACAAATCATACATCACACCATCAAATTCAGATCTTAGGATTGTATGACAGCACTGTACTCATACCTCATTACAATACTAATAGAGTATAAGGCTCTGTTTTGCATGTACCTCACTAGACACATGAAACAACTGGACAGACCACAGGGCTTTCTCATCAAAGAAAATGACAAACCATGCCAAGATATATGTGGATAGACTGAAAACCATGTCACTGTAATCTGTATCATATAGGATGAGGTGACTTCTGCTTGGCCTCTAGTTCAGACTTTGACCCTGCCCTGGTGAGAATAGTGCATATCCACAAAACTGATTCAGCTGATGACATCAGCAGTGTCTGCTGAGGAGAATATGGTAATAACCATTCCACATGCTGGTGTAAAAGGCTCCATGTAATGTTAAGCAAGAGGACAGACACACACACACACACACACACACACACACACACACACACACACACACACACACACACACACACACACACACAGTTGACTGCAGTGACAACAGAACCCCGACCTAAGTATACAGACTACAGAACTCAGTGCTTTACACAAGTGCCACAGCAGAAGTTTGACTTTTACAAGTGTGTAGGTCATCTTATAGTGGATGATATCAGCAGGCAATGTGGGAGAGCAGATGTTGGGAAGCCTACATATGTTCATACCTTCATAGGCAGTTACCAGCCTAATGACCCTAGGATGTTTACAAACCTAGCTGTGTGAAAACACAAGTACTCTTATTGAGTACAGTTAGATGGCCATTGTTAGCAACTGGACAGCACCAAGTGGCCCAGTCCATGAGGGACATAGGTTCCACCCCAGGGGTGACTTTACAATCACCCATCTAGTTGTCAAGGTTGTGCTCCAACAGAGTCATTGAGGTCATTGAGGAGCACTGTTTCAGAGGAAGCCTATTACAGAGTTTTGTCAATTGCTAGGGGATATACCTGTCTCCCCAGCATGTTCTGTGTATGTCACAGGCTAGGTTGAGAACCATAGAGAAAGTTAGTCTAGTCCCATTTGATTTGCAGATGTCCAGCATTTCCAAGTAGGGCAGGGTCTGAGACTGCTCTGTAGGCTAGGCATAGGTCACCTCTCAGCAGCCTGCATGATACTGAGTATAGTGAGAGGTCTATCAATATTTCCATGTATGTCATGTTTTGGAGGCCCTGGATTCTCCCAGTCACAAACCTCTGTGTTTCTTCAATTGCTGCAGGTATCTGGTGAGGTACAGACAGAAGAGAGCATTGTACTGAATCAATGGTTTGATAAGGGTGGAGTACAGCAGAACTATGACCTCCCTGATCATGGATGTGATGTCCATATGTATGATGTGCACAATGAAGAATGTGTGTCTCATCACTATGGACACATAGCGATTAAAGTGTAGATTGCTATCAACATGTGTTCCCAAGTCTCACATCACTGTGTTTGAGCTTAGAGGGGTAATATTTATATCATAATTAGCAAGGGTACTTCATTGCCAAAGGGGAGAATGAGGCATTGCTTGCATTAAGGTTCAGTCCATGAGATTGGCACCAGTCATTTGTCTGTCTCAGCCACTTCTGTAATATGTTACCATCGCTGGTTGACTCTATATGAGTGCATCCATTTAGCAGTCATCTGCAAACTTGGTAAAACACAGGCCATCTACCATTGCCTGGGCTTCAGAGAAATAGTTTTAAAACAGCTGAGGGCCCAGTACAGATCCTTGTGGTATTTCACTGGTAAGTAGAAGTCACAAAAACAGTCTGTACTGCAATAGATGGAGTGAAGAAGCAGCAGTAGAATTCAGACTCAAGAATCTAATGCCAAAAGACAAAAAAACAACATTTATTACAAAGCTTTTGGGTCACAAACACCCTTCCTCAGTGCTACTATCATGAAAGTAAAAATACAACATTTAAATAGGAGCTCTTAAAAAACACATGATTATAGTCAGCCTGTTACAGAATAATAATGATACCCCCCAACTTTGACAGTGTGTGGTCTGTAGCTGAGCCAGTTGGCTATCCATCTAGTAATATATAGCTTAATTCCCAGATGGGAGATTTTCACTATGAGACATGAATGGGGGATAGTGTCAAAGGCCTTGGCTAACTCAAAATAGGCGATTTGTTCCTGTTATCCCTCATTCAGCCCTTTGCGGTCAGTATCAGAGCAGTCCACTAGGTTTAGTGAGCAAGATCTATCCTTGACAAAAACAAAATGGGTTTGGTCAAATGTGTTGAAGGTCACCTATGTCCCTGTGAATAAGGTCCATGCTGATTCCTTCCCTAGCCTTGCAGATAAGGATTTTTAGGCTTATGAGTCAATAGTCATAGTTCTACATGTTACCAGATTGATGTGCACTGCATATCACACAAAATTGGATATTACTTTCTGTAGTGTAAGTGATATATGTGTGGAGAAAGTACTGAGAACCAGGGTTGCAGTGGCTGGGGGGAGGCAACACATGGCTGTATTGTAAATCTGTGACATATTGTTAGATAGGGCCTTCAGTGTGTTATGTTTTCACATGTAATTTCATATCATAGACAGGAAATGGACAGTAAACAGCAGTAATACATAACAGTATTTACTTTGCCATAGCTCAGTGAGCAGCGGGCTTGTGCAATGGTTGGCAAAGTATATGGGCATGCGAGATACACATTTCTAATACTATTCATCTTTGCACATACCTAAGCAGTTTGCAAATGTGAGACATTGCTAAAGTCTGAGAGTTATTACGGACTCTATGAAATACACCTGCTGTTTAACTGACTGTATGGCAGCACTTGTTAATGCATTGATACATGTCTTTTTGAGCCCAGATGATACTGATTTCAAATCCAGGTGCATCTAATACTTTTAAATGCTTTTCAATAAACATCGATAATGCAATGACATGAACTCTTTGTAAGTACATTTGCAGCTGTGTGTTGGCATAGCACAGTGGGGTTAGGCGGCATTGTGTGGGGGTAGTTGCAATTTGCCACTGCTTACGGTTGCTGCATGTTGGTGCATGATGCTCATCTGTGTACAAACATGGAGCCCAAAATGTGAAGGGATCCATTGTTTTTTCTGCTATTTATGTGTGTTGTGTGTTGTTCTATTTTTTGACCAGATTAAAGGTATTAAAATGGGGTAGATAGGAAAGTAGTGAAATGGGGAGCAAGCAGGGGGAAGAACGAATGGAAAGCAGTGCAAGAATGGGCAGGAGGGAGGCAGGAAAGAATTATAACTATCCATTTCTTTGACAGTGTAAAATGAAAATATGTGCAGAATATTAACTGAATTAGGACTGCTACTTCCACAAAGTGGGGTGACCACAGTGCAATCATGTTGTAAAGCCAATTGGACCAAATCAAGTGTGTCAAGATGACACGTGCAAAATGGAGAGCTATGTATAGGACAATTTGTTTTGTGGGAGAGGTGCCCATTTACTTTTTATTTGAGAGAGAGAGGCATGTAATTATGTCTGGGTTAAGTAAATTGGGTAGGTGAGGAAGTAATTTCAGACAGACAAGACAAAAGACAGGGACAGTGATGGATACAAATGATTGGGGGATGCCATGCTGTGGTGAGGGTGGGGACAACCCAAGCCCATGGCCATCAAGCTTGAAGACAGTGAGAATCAAGTCCTCACCTGCTGGACAGC
Organism: Protopterus annectens; assembly: GCF_019279795.1. Lineage (NCBI taxonomy): Eukaryota > Metazoa > Chordata > Ceratodontiformes > Protopteridae > Protopterus > Protopterus annectens. The sequence continues at coordinate 767,346,838 of NC_056733.1, forward strand.
TATCACTGTAACCTTACTCAGCAGGTGACTGGAATGCTTGACATCGCCTCCTTCTATGGAACATAATGCACCATTCCTGGCCTTAGGACACCTGTTGCCACTCCTCCCGGAGAGTGCCAATGGACCAACCTCTGGGGCAGGACTACCTGAGGGTGTAGGTAGTGCAGAGGGCAGCAGAGGCAGTGTTGCCAGTGTGGGTCTCAGATGTGTTGGGCATCGGTGCTGGAGCCAGTGGAGCTGGGGCAGGCTGATCCAATTTGGCTGGCCTACCTCGCTGTGCTGTGGAGCATTTAGTGATGTGGTACACATGGATGACATGGACACATTTTGATGACACATAAAAATAAAACATGAAAGTAAAAAAATAAAATAATGTAAAATAAAAATAAAATAAAAAATATGTTTTTTTTTTTAAAATAAAAAAATAGAGAAAATAAAAAAGAGAGATATGGTTTGTTGTGACAGAAAAAAAGAGATACAGTTAGTACCATCATATGTGACATAAAATGCATTACTACAATTATACAACTTTATTATCTTAAGTTTTACATTTAAGTATACCTCCTACAGATTGCTGCAAGTAATCCTTTAAATGTGCATATATTGCACATATGTGGGTTGCAATTACACAGTTTACAGTTTACAGCAGGGCATTTGTCCCAGTAGTATAGAGTTTTTAATTTAATGTAAATATTATTGTAGAAATAACAATATTTTATTGTTGTGTATTTGAACCCACAACCTCTGACTAAAGTCTAATATTGGACTCTTGCAATTGGTTTGTGCTACAGACTAATGCATGCATATTTACTTTTACAGTTTAGATATGTATGCTCAATTTGATACCACTCCATAAAATACCAAAAAAGCTATTTTTAACGATTAATGATACAATAACACTTCTCCTCTGCTGCACACATACCACTTACTTCCCTCAGTCTCTCCAATTGAGTTTCATAGACCTAGACATTGAACACCCGATCTTTGGCTGCTGGGAAAAGAACAGAAAAGAACAAAAGAGCATTATGCATACCAGTCTTGCCTATATTATGCTTTCTAAGTCTTACAGTCTAAGTCTGTTTAGTTGATAACAGCTGTGGGATGTCCCCAGTCCTAAATTCCTCCAAACAACAGTTAAGGTTATCCATCTTCCTTCTCTGAAGGTCATTAAAATGATGTCTGCATTGCTCTCCCATGTACAGGATACCAGTGGCACTGAATATGGCCTAGGCTAAACTATTCCAAGCCTCATACTTGTACTGAAAGCCAGAATAGTTCCTCTATAGAAGCCTGTGGCTGTGGTGCCTCACTTGGAGTACAATAAACATTCTGGACTCCTGGACACATCACCTCTATGAGCTAATCATGGCATCTTCTCCACTAATGCCAGCCATGTCTACCACCACACCTAGTGCAATAGAGACTGATGCTTTCCCACCAATTCCACTTATCACATTTACTGGAATGTGCAGACCCAAGCAACATGTTTGTGCAATAGTAAGTGGAGATCAGCAGTGCCAAGTAGTGAGGAATGAAATACTTGCAATTGGAAGGTTAATCTGATAACATAATAACAGTGTCTCATTCCTCATTCATATAATTAACATCATTTCCACTATCTAAAGTGCTTTAAGTGACAGTGAATATAATGGGAAGTGGATCCATAGTAAAGGTATACAGAATATCCTGTATTAGAACCCAGGACTATGTATATAGCAATCTTACACTTATCCCTGTTGCCACAAGAAAGTTGAAATAACACCTGTTCATTTTTCAGTTAATTGCTATCAACTGCAGTGTCACAACAGTAAAATAATGGTTGCACACCTTGTACTAGAGCCCAGGACCATATGTACTACAACCTTACACTTACACCCGCTGCCAAAAGACTAGTTACATGACATTCCATAATTTATTTATTTGTTTGTTTTCCAGGATAGCACACTGGGCCGAAGGAGCCTGTTTTCAATGGAGTCCTATGGAGAAAAGCTCCAAGAAGGTTAAACAAATAAATAAAGCAACAATATAGAAACCAACAAAACATTTGTAGTATACATAGTAATAGAAGATATATTAACATCAAATTTAAGAGAGAAAACAATATATAAAATGCTTTTACAGGGAAAGCAGAGTATGTGCATATATTTACATGTCTACAATAGTGATTTCTGAATTAAAATTCACAAAAGGAGTGACAGTGAAAGAAGGATGGAATAGAGCAATTAATAAGAGGAATGTGGGTGTAATGTAATAGAAGGAAGTTGGGAGGAATGGTGTAGGAGGATAGGAGGAATGTGGATGTGATGTAATAGAAGGGAAGTTAGGAGAATGGTGTAGGAGGAGATTAGGTAGGAGGGTATACAGTGAAGAGATGAGATATAAGAATTAGAGAAGAGGGTTAGGTGGGGTGTGAGGAAGTAGTGCACTGAGTGATCACACAACCAGTTAGGAGTATTGCTTGCAAATACACAGCCCTGTGTTACCTGTCTGTTTGCTGGTCATTCTTCTCTTAGTTGACCAGTAATCTGAGACATGCAGTCTGTAAGCCATTCTATATCACTGACTTTAAAATGTGTGAGGATATTAAATGGTAATAATATCATATTCAGTTGCCAACAAATGAAGGGGAGGTTGGATGTTAATGAACAGAACCTGTGAATTGTGCACTGCTTACTTACATTTCCAACCTTGACAAAACTACATCTAGCACTTTGTAAGTCTAATCTGACACACCCACTGGCTGTAGGGCAGTCTGCATTGCTGTTGTGTTTACCTTCTTCCAACTAGTAGTCATTCACAGTTGCAATCCATTAAACAGAAACACTGAAGGAGTCCATGCACTATGTTTATATCTGATACACAGAGCCAAGTATTTGGGATTCAGCAATTCTAATGAATTCACACCTTATTTGCATCTTCACTGTGCTGACAGCCCTGAATCTACACCAGAAAAGGCAACCATGTAGCTAGGGAAACTGAAGGGGAGCAGACTTGTTTATGTGATGAACACTGAAGATAGGCTATTACTTTGGCATATATCTACACAAAGGATTACTGATGTTGAGAAGGTATGCCTGCATTTTGTCAGCTGTATACAGCATAAGCTGACATGTAATTATGAATAATCTGTTTAATAGTTTTATATATATTTTGATTAGCAAATGCTTTTATACATTTATCTGTATGCATTAGTAAGACATATACTGATGGCATGGGCAAGTTTGTCAGGATATTTCACAAGTATACATGACTGGCAATACCTTCACATGGAATATTCTGTATTAAATCTGTAGACATGTTTCAGGGACAAGTCACTTGATAGCACTTTTAACATTTCAAAGATGGATTGTTAACAATATGTGTCATTTGCCTTCTTTTGGGCATGAGGGAGCAAAGGTGCATTTCTGTTATGGCACAAACAAGGATATGTTGCTATTGTTACTCTTCCTTTTTTGCATTTAGCCTGCACATATAAGTGTAATACGTCTCTGATGTCACGAGTTAAGGTAATTTCTGTACAAATCTCCCTGCTTTTACCTGCTTACACTACCAAGTAGCAACATGCAAGGATATGCCACTCATTCATATTATTACACAATATACTCCAGGTTCCAGACTTGCCTTGTAAATGCAGCAAATGCCACAGTTGTAGTTCAGGACTGACTCTGTCTGATGCCATCAATACATAGCCAATATATGGGGAAGTAAAGGTTGCGAGAGTTGCCTGGCATCAATGTTACTATATGCATCTGCATAGGAGGAAGGTTTTAGGCCCTTAGGTGGTGAGTGAGTGTGCTATGCATTGTCTCTCAATGTGAGGGCATATTGAGCACACTACACATAGCCTGCCTACACCCACAGCAACTGGTGGTTCCCACTCTGACTCCTCATCTGTATGTGGCTGTGGTGATATTGGCATTGGTGGTGGGATATGTGCTGTTTCCCCTTGCTGATCTTGATGTTGTGTAGCATGGCACATACTGTGGATATTTCAGTACATTTCCATAGATTTCACTGCAGAGCTTCCCCAGATGTATCTAGGCACTGGAACTGTGACTTCAGCAGCCCAAACACCTGGTCTATGATATTTCTGGTTTGAGCAAGTGTCTTATTATGGCATTCTTCAGTGGGTGTGTGTGCATTTCTGATGGGTGTCATCAGCCATGGCTCCAGTGCATAAAGGGATATCCCACTAGCAAACATCTGGTACAGTTGGAGGTGTACCAGATATGTGAGTCATGGTAACTGCCAGCATTGCCAGCACACACATTAAATTTGAATCCCTTGGCATTACACATTACTTGGCAGTTAATAGAGTGGTATCCCTTTCTGTTTATGTAGAGCTTACCCTGTTCACCAGGTGCTGCATTGATTTCTATATGTGTAAAATCTATGGCAAACAGTACTTCAGGGTAGTGTGCTACATGGGAGAACTCCTGCATACTTCTGGCCCTATCCTCAGAAGTACAGGGAAAATATATGTGATCATTGGCATTTTGGAGCATAGCATTCAGGAACTGATGGAGGATCCTGGATGCTGATGCCTGTAACACCCCAGCATGTCCCCTGTTGGTCTCTGAAAGGTGCCCATGGCTAAGATTCTAATTGCTACACATACATTTGTCTCCACTGGGATGGGTTACCCATGGTTGGTCCTAGTTCTTTTGAGAACAACAGAGGTTGCAGAGTTCCTGTAGTGTGTCCTAATCTATCCTGTAGTGCTCTACAATTTCCACATCATGTAGGTTGTGAAAAGTTAAACAGGGCCTGGAAACTCTTCTTCTTCTTGGCCTAGGTCTAGTGCCAACAGCAGCATCATAAGCTTCAGTTTGTTGCACATACAGATGAATTAAAGCAGAAGAAGCCCTTAACATTCTTTCTGTGTAGACTCCTTTCCATGGCTGTATTCCATTAGGTTTTGGGGTTTGCAGGGAAAACTTACATGGAGTCTACACAGTTGCTGTGTAGCTTGTTGAATTGTTTTACCATGTTGGATAGGTTGATTAGCATGTAATTCAGCTACTTATGTTGTAATTAGCATGCCATGGTGTTTACTGTGTTTGCACGGTGGTGTGCGCCTTTACACTGTGCTTACTGAATCTAAAACTGTGCGCTACATGACACACACATGGTAGAAACAGACCATGTAGGGTTTATTGAATTTAGCTAATATACTTTTACTTTAGTTAAAAAATGAACAAATAGAAACAAATTTATCGCTCAAATAATAATCATATCCTGGAATGAAATTCCTCACAAGATTAGACTCTATGACAAGTGTGGATTTATATAAGTAAGGCTAGATTCTTTCAATGAGACTTCCATCAAGAATTTAGTTAAAGTGGGTGAAGGTCAGTACTTCAAAAACATTTTTGCCAAATGTAGTCTGAGCTACAAATAATGGGGTAACTTGTACTGTAAGAATAAAGAACCATCAGACACTGTACCCCTTTACTTAGCCAGCTCTCAGATTGCTGTATTTTGGGAACTAAAGGAATTCTCCAATACTGGAGACCCCCCCCCACAAAAATAAAGATTTTCATTGACAAGTCATCATCAAGTACCCCAGTCCATAACTCTCAATTTCTTTGCTCAAGAATTCTGAACAAAGCCAGAAATAATAGGAGACAAAGGCCCAAAATCAGGGCAGATTTTACATGACATTCTAATTCATTTAAGAAGTTAATAGAATAAGTTTTGCATTAATAGACATTTTGTGCACAAAAAGATGTATGAAATTCTAATGACTGACATTATTAATTCATTGCAATCATCAATGATTTACCAGAAAAATCAAAAATGTTATGAGGGCAAGACTATAATGAGACAAAATCTGGGACAGTTCAGTGGTATGCATGCCACTCAAGAACAGAATGGATGCCAAACTATCTGACTCCCTGTTAAACACCATATTGTCATTTCTAAGCATGTTACCACTGGGCCTAATAATTTTGGACCCTGACTGCCTATCCTATGAGGGGCTCTCATTACTTCCCCTATTTGATACATTTCAGGTTGTTGTTCTGCTTGAAAGCTGACCTGATTCATTGAAACATTACCACCACGGTACTGCTCTTCAAACAGGACAATTTAAAGGTCTTGCAAATGACACACCTGTGGCCAACCTCCATGCCCACATATGAGTTCAGAAAGGGTTGGACTGTAACTGTCACACCCTTAACATTGGCCAGTACAGTAATAACTGAAATCACTGCAGGACGTTTTAGTGGGTCTACCTGCAAATGACATCTCCTTGTCATGCTTCTAGTACAATATGACTTTAATGATGTCCTGCACTAATTTACAAACAGCTTTTTGTAATGCATCAGGGTACTAAAATGTGGTACTACTTGATCTGTTCCACTTGCCATCATTGTCCTTCTCACAGAGACTCAGCTTGAGTCCTTTATTTCCCCATTTTTATTAATGATCTGCCTCATCAGGCATCAGATTGTTGTACTCTCCTTTATGTGGATGGAACTGATAATTTTCCAGTGCTAAAACATCTGCTGAGAGCTATATTCCCCTTGTGATGTCCCCATTCTGGGCCGGTAATCAAGGAGTCTCAATCCTTACCATTGACACTGGAGAGGGATGCTCACTTGGAATATCAATGAATACACTCAGTATTTACAGATGTAGACCTCTCTGCATCAAGCATCATTTCCCTTAAGGCCACACAGGGAACACACAGCCTGGGGTATGGGTTTCTCTCTTTGTCTCTCCCCAGGTCCCCAGTAAGGCTGCCCACTGCCACAGCTGTAGGGTTAAGTCCTTAGCTGAGTGTCCAAGCCAAATCCTCCAGCACCCTCTCTGTGAAACCAGTGCTTTGTGTCCCTGCTCCAAGTAGCTGACCACCACACTTTTTGAGATTTAATTTTCACACACACACACACACACACACACACACACACACACACACACACACACACACACACACACACACACACACCTGGGAAAGGCTGGCACAGATTACTCAGTTTTGCCTAGACCTAATGTAGATTCATCACCAGTCAATTACTATAAGGCTCTTAAAAGGGTATCCAGTTATACTGAGTGAAGTTAATACTAATAAAAATGGTAATGTTGACCAAACAGCAAGATTACAGGAGTGGCCAGAGTTATCACAAAATAAATATGTGCAAATACTCTCAAAACATAAATATTTTCTAAAAGGACCAGCCACAATGAGAAGTATATTTAATAATAAATAATAAAAGAACATAAAAATAGTAAATATCTATTTACAGTAAATACCAGAGTTGCAATCACAGGAAATATTAAAAATAACACAGCTGGAAAGCTTCATAGAGTTTCAAAAATCAATACTTAACTGTTCTCACTATATTTTCCTAACTAATTTAGAGAATTACTATCCCTGGTCACTTACCAGAGCAAAGCAAGATACTTCTACGTCAGGTTCCAAGAAACAGCCTGCCCTTGAGACTTCAGTCTCCTCTAACATTAAACCATTATTTCTGCACAGAATTACATCACGTACATCTGGTCATCTGACTTCTGGTTCCCATGTAACCCCGCATTGCTAGAAGCTGTCAGGATTTATCACATAGGTGTCAATAATACATACACAGAGAGCCTTGCTGAGATTTGCTGCAGCTCCTGGAAGTCATAAAACAATGTGAAGCTGCTACAATTCCAGAGCAGCAATTAGTTCACCTCAATGACAATGCAGGAAGCTTCCTAGTTCAGACGTTTTGTCTCTGGTTGCATTCAGAACTGTGAGATAACATCTTTATGACTTAGGCCCTGTAATTTAATTTTCTTACTATTTCTCAAAGTCAGGTGGATTGAGATTAACCTTTTCTCTTCTAGTATCCTCTGTTACAGTATATGAATTTAAACAGTTACAGTACAGTACAGTTATAATGATAGCTATTTTTCCTGCATGTCAAATGAGGAAGAGTGGAAAGATGAACCATGTAATGCATACTGTCATTTAGATACTTCAGATATTGATTATAAAAGTACATTTATCCATCCCTTTATGAATGAATGTATATAACACTTTTCTGTGGCTTTCAATTTTTCAGTAGAACAACTTTATGCTGATTTTTTAGATCTAAACATGATATTAAATATAATTTAACAAAAGAACAATGGTTAGCTTTTAAGGAATTATGTAACGACCGTGAAATGGTTGTGAAACCTTCTGATAAAGGGAATAAAATTGTGGTTTTAAATTAAAAACAGTATCTTAAAATGTGTTATGACCACCTTAATAATGCTGAGATATATGAGATATGTGGTATTTGTTATAATAATGCACTTGAAAAATATCAACTCTTATTGAATAAAGGTTTGATGTTAGGATATTTGGATAGGACTGATGTTGAAAAAAGTTTTCTACATATGGTTGTGGTTTAGCAACATTTTACTGTCTAGCAAAAATCCATAAAGCTCTGGATAATCTATTTGGACATCCTATAGTTTCTGCCCATAAATATTTTCTTCATAATATTGGGCTATTTTTACATAAGTATTTTTTTCTTTTGTTAAAAAGATTCCTTCTTACATTCAGGACACACAAGATTTTTTTAGAGAAATTTTCAGTTATTAAATGGAAGAATAATATGTATTGGTTGACTCTAGATGTTAAGAGTCTCTATACTAGCATTCAGCATATACACAGAATTCAATCTCTATATTACTTTTTAGGGGATATCCCTCTTTCACACTATATTATAGAAATTGTTAAATTTTGCCTTGAAAATATTTTTTTTAATGAAGAGATATTCTATCAAATTCAGGGAACAGCCTTGGGGGCACTTTTTGCCCCCATGTATGCAAATGCAACAATGGCCAAATATGAACTAGAATAAATATATCAAAGTTTTTTTAGAGACCATGTTATGGTGTATTATCGTTATACTGATGATTTAATTTTTATTTGCAAAGGGGTGAAAATTTGGCACATAATTTTGTCCTTGGTTTACATAATAATCAATTTAATTTTGAATTTGATGGTCTCCAGCTAGGAAAGCAAGTAACTTTTTTGGACCTTATTCTTACTGTGACAAGTGTTGATAAAATCAATACTTTTATTTATAGGAAATTGGATGGGGGTATGTTTTTATATGGCAAGAATTGCCACTCCTCCATCTTATTTCTTCTTTACCTTATGGAAAATTTTTAAGCCTTCAAAAACTTTGTAATTTGGACCAGGACTTTGATAGAGAAGTTCAGTATACATCTAAAATGTTTTTGAGTAGGGGTTATAGTGATAAAGATGTAAAGGGAGATCTTCAAAAGGTCATATCAAAAAGAAAAGGTTTGGAAACCATTGTTGAAACAAATTTAAATAATATGATAGATATCTGTGATGTAAATAATTTCCATTTTTAAGCACAATTTTGTTTTTAATTTAAGTGGGAAAGATCAGTATAAAGATAAAAGGATGGTCTATTTTGTTACAGTTTATAGTGTCCTTAGTGAGCAAGTCATTAAATTGCTCTGATATTTTTGGTCAATGCTTTTTCAAGACAGGGAACTTTCTCACATGATTAATATATATATATCCTTTGGTCTCTTAAAAAGGAGTATAATCTAGCTAAAATGCTAGTACAAAGTAAATTTGTTTTGTCAACTAGTCAAATAGTGAGACAGGTCTCTGTCTCACAGGGAACTGTCCAATGTGGGAATTGTTCAGTGTATAAACAAATAGTTAATACTTCTTCTAAAATGAATGGTATTACTTTTCATCCTATTCAGAGCTTTTTTGTCACACTGAAGGAGTTATTTATGCTTTAAAATGTCCTTGTGATCTATTTTATATAGGGGAGACTCAATGCCTCTTTAAGGTTAGGTTACAAGAACACATTAGAGATATTAGAAATGTATGCTGTGAGAGTTCTTTGGCTGCTCATTTTAAACTTTTTCATAACAGTGATGCTACTTTAATAAATGGTGATTTAGTCCCACTTAAGGATAGACCTTTGTTTAAGGAAAATGTGTATATTTTGAAGTATGGGACTTTAGCACCCAGAGGTTTGAATAATGAGTGTAATTGGAAATGTGTTATTTATTAATTAATGGTTTACTTGATTGATTGTTTTATTGTTTGATATATATATTTGTTAGTTTGTAGTCTGTATGGTACTCCTTGATGGCAGTTTTGCCAAGGCGCTAGAGGTTTTACAAGTTTTCTGCTGTTTTATCCTTTGTTTATGGTTGTCTTTCCTTCACACCTTAAGTATTGTCTGTGGTTATGAAAGCCATGTAAGGGAAAGGATCACTGGTTGCTGGAATTAAATCAGAGAAAGCTACCAGAAAGATCTGTGGATGGAGAAGGAGGAATATCACTAGAGGCTAGAGCTCATCTCACCTGAGACCTGAGACCAGAAGAAAAAGTTAAAGGCTTATTTTGCCTGCTTATTTGATCTGTTTCTTTCTGAAATTTGTGCGCCTTCTTTGCTGTAGCCCAGAAGTTAGTAGTTTATTGGCCATTTTGGGCTAATTTCTATCTCTTTCATTTCCGACAAACTTTCAACTTAAGCACTCAAACCATTCATTTCACAGCTCAGCACTTGCTCAAAACTCATAGCAAGCACTAATTAACCCTAGCACTAGACCCCCTATGCTGTCCAGAAGGACAGGGCTCTCTATTCGTCCCTACCAGCTAATCAGTAAAACAGCTCACTTTACCTATTCAGGCATGTCCAAAGGGCAGTTTCCGGTGTACTCTCCACCAATGTTACAACTGCCTCATGTACACAGACAACCCTCTCCTCCTACCACCAAACACTAATATATGCAAGAGATACAATTATGCAGCCAAACTGGAGGCAAAGCTCTCTCAACCCAAGACTGGAACTGACAGTCAAAAGGAGAAGGAAAATACTTGCAACACACCACCAGACCTACTAAACCAACACCGGCAAATAACACACATGAATACATGAAAACATACTCGGAAGCTCTAAATAAAAATCTGCAAAAGCAACAGAGACCTCCAAAGCAGACAGCCAAGCAACCTCCACACCCCATTACAAACCATGAAACACATACATCACATAATCAGTGTGCCAGGCAATCACAGCCCTTAAGGCAAAATAACATACCCAACACACTAGTAATAGATGACTCTGTAGTCAGGCACACTGATGTCCCACTAACTAAGCTGGACAAGGGGAAGGTTACAGTTAGCTGCCTGTTGGGCAACAGGATCCGCCACATAACACAAGCAATCACGTCACTCCAGAACAAGTACAGATATGACTCTGTCATTGTCCATTTTGGTGAGAATGACCTGAGACATACCTCCCTGGACTACATGAAAAGAGACATGGAAGAGCTCTCTGATCATGTAGCCCAGGCCGGTATGACCCTGACCCTGAGTAGCATCCTGCCCTCACCAAGAATGATGCCACAGTATAAAGAAAAAATGATCAATGTCAACAATTGGCTAAGTTTCTGGTGTCATTCAAAGGGGATCCAGTATCTGCCCACCTGAGATGACATGCTCGATAAGCCACATTGCTTCGCAAGAGATGGCTTGCACCTGTCACCCTTAGGCTTTTGAATACTGGCCAAGGCTTTTGCCACCCCCATAGTGCCTTTTTTAGGCAAGGCTCAAAAGACAAACCCACCACCATAAATAGGATAAGTAACCAAAAACTGAGGGTAATGCTACTCAACGCCAGAAGTCTAAACCTCAAAATGCATAAACTCAAGGCACTCCTCAGTATGGAGAGCATCGATATCTGTGCAGTAACAGAAACCTGGTTTAAGGCTCCTGAGAGCACCACAGCACTGTCAGGCTATAACTTATATCATACTTTTCAGCCACAGAACCCAGACCAAACCACAAAAGGTGGGGGTGTATGCATATTCATCAAGGATACCCATACCTCCAGGTTAGTGGCACAGCACAATGCCTCAGAGATCATCCATGTGCAACTAACAATGGGCAAAACTGCAATTCAAATTGTAGCTTGCTACAGATCACCCACCATGACCCAGGACCCCCATTCTGCATTTCTGGAGACACTGGAAAATATGAAGGTCATACCAAATGCCCTAATATTGGGTGATTTCAATTACCCAAACATTAACTGGGAGAACTACTCAAGTACTAGCTCCCTTGCCTAACGCTTCCTAGAATTTATAAACTCGAATGCCCTGGATCAACTGGTCAACACCCCCACCAGAGCTGACAACATATTGGCCTGGTCATCACCAGCATGGGCGACTGGTGTTCTACACTGGAGGTCAAATCCTTGCTGGTTAGATCAGACCATAGACTAATCACTCTGGATATCCACATTCTGCCCCCACCCCCAATCAAAGAAACTACTGTGAAAAACTTTTCAAAAGCAAACTTCACATTACTTAAGACTGAGGTGTAAAGGTTCACAGCCCCCATGCTAAAGGACAATGCTGTCTAAGCTGCTGAATCCCTTACAAAGGCACTCTATGAGCACCTACAAGAATGCATGGATCAAGCTATCCCAAGCAAAACCAAGACTCACTCCTCCAAGAAAAGGAAACCAGTCTGGTGGACCACTGCCATAAACAAGCTATACAATAGAAGGAGGAAACTAGCGCAGAAAAGAGTAAAATCTCAAGAAGGAAAGACATCCCTGATTAGTATCAGCAAGAAACTATGAAAGATGAGGGAAAGGAGGTCCACACAGCCTACCTAGACCTCACAAAGGCTTTCAACACCATTCTCCATTCTGGTATTATAGACAAGCTCACCAGCCTGAACATAAACCCCTATGTCACAAGATGGGTTGCCAATTGGCTCATGGATATAACCCACACAGTGAGAGTTGCAGGCTCTAGGTCTGGTTCTAAACCAGTTACAAGTGGCGTCCCCCAGGATTCAGTCCTGGGACCCCCCCCTGTTCGGTATATACTTCTCAGAGGTACAGGCAAGCACAGGAGGACTATGGCTGACCAAGTTTGCAGACAACTGCAAACTGCGGGTCATAACTGACTCTCCAGCTGATACAGACATCCTCCAGAAGGGTCTCACTGAGACTGATACCTGGTGTCAAAATCATGGCCTCAAGCTAAATGCCAAAAAGTGTATAGTCATCCCCTTTGGAAAAAAAAGTACCCACAAACTGCCACATACTTGGTAGTCACCTGAATACAGAAACTGTAATAAAGGATCTGGGGACCCAAGTAGATAGTAATCTCTCCTTTGATAATCATATTGCCAAGGTGGTTAGAAAATCCTTCTATGTGGCCCACCTAATCACAAAAGCGTTTACATCTAGAACAAAAGAGGTTATTGTGCCCCTCTACTCATCACTCATCAGACCCATCATAGAGTACAATGCCCCATTTGGGATGTACCTTACAAGACACCTGCAACAGCTGGAAAGACTACAGAAGTACCTCACCAAGAGGATTATTGGGCTCAAATATATGCCCTATGCAGCCCAACTGAAGAAACTCCAGCTGTACTCGGTTGCATACCGCTTACTCAGAGGTGATCTCTGCCTGACATACAAGGCCATGTCCAACCCAGAATTGATGGACATGCTCCACCTAAAAAAAAAACAAATCCCCAAGAGCCACACGCTCTAGGGATCTAAACCTCACCACAAGGATAAATAGGACGTGCTGGAGGGATAGATTCCTGTTCCAGAGACTCCCCATGCTTTGGAACAGGATTTCAGTCTACATTAGACTAACACTCACTAACACTCTTCAGGAGAAACCTTGATGAGTGAATGGGAAACAGAAAATTTACCCCAGGGATCATTGCAGTGGTTCTGCTGGACAGAGGCACAGGGAACTAATGGCTCTGTTGGACCGAGGCACAGGGAACTAATCTAAGGGGGCGGTGAAAGCCAACACATTCTGGCTAGGCTTATAGATGCCCTTGGGCAGAGATAGCGTAGTACTTACCTATGAACCTAATAGTCAGATGGACAAGACACTGGTGTACAATGTCATGTTAAGGAGCTGTGATGAGATTTTTTTTAACAGAAAAGATGGGTGTAGGGAAAGAGACACAGGCAGCAGGCTGCAGAGACTAATTGTTCTTTGGATTTCCAAAGTACTTTTTCACACAGAGGGTTGTAGACTCATGAAATAAACCATTAGAGTAAGTAGAGAAGAAGGAATCCACAGAGAAACTGAAGAGAGCATGGGACAGGTGAAAAAAGGGTAGGGGTGTGTCAGATGAAGAAAGGGTAAGGGAGAGGTAGGGATGAAGGGGGGCCAGAATGTTAAGGTACATAAATGGGCAAAATAGAGAGGCTCATTGTCTCTTTCTGCTGTTTCTGCCATTAAGTAAATGTAACATCATTTAGAAGACTATTTTTGTTATGTCAGATTTGCCACAGCAAGATATGGAGGTTTGCTTATGACTGGAAGCACAGTATGAGACATTTAGTTTGATTCAAAGGATGTACCAGTAATGTTCTAAATGTTTTTAATAAGACCTGGTACAGACACTAGTTAAAAACATGACATGACGATGCATACATTTTTGTGATTTGTGCTATCACTAGCCTGGGTGGTCCACATTAAGTAGCATTGCTAAGAGTGTTCTGCGGTAAACCCTTGCAGCTCCCTCTGCATTATGACTCATCAGTTCAGCCTTCAGAAGTTTCACTTACGAAGCACTTTTATTTCATCTTCTTAAAATGAGGTAGGAACATTTTGCTTATGTAATATGATGTGGGTAGTAGCTACAGGCAAACACTAAAAAACATCAGAAATTGTTTATTTTCCATAATCTCATCTACAGTCTCTTCAGTTAGATCTTAATTATATCACTTTTTTATGTGCTTAGCAGTGAATATGGAGTTAGAATTCCAACATGTGAGCACTACATAATGTATTTTTGTTCCCTTACACTCTTATGTTATATCAGCAACTTATCACCAGTTCAAAGCTTTTAAGAATTTGTAAAGGGACTAGTAATATTTTAAGGACCTGTGTCTCTCAAATATTCTTATACAGATATAGGAGTGAAAACAAAATAGTTTGCATCTTTGTGTCTATTATGTGGTGCTGGCACTGTTCCCAAAACCAAATTGATTCCAGAAGGAAAATAATTGCTAGAGTAGTAAAATGACTGATAAAACTGAAAGGATTTTTTTCCCTTGAAACCAGGAATGGATCGTGATAACCAGAAAAGTTGCAGAGGCAGGTATAGTTGGATAGTAGTTTCAATACATGGTGAAGGCAGTGAATGAGATCTACAAGCCTCACCCTGAAGATATGGGTTTAATTCATACAACCTCGAGCTATATATACTGTGTATCTCTGAGCTGGATACTTAATCTAGCCAAATCCATTAATTAAGGATTTAAAAAATTACTTTTTTTGAGAACTTAGCATGTGAAGTGCTTTGTCCCTATTATTAAACCTTTATTTCAAGTCTGTTTAATGATTGTTAGAGTCATAAAGAAATATTCTGTTGTCCAAGTGCTTTGCCTTATTATTTTTGGCTTTCCTACAAATGATTAAGGAGAAATTGCTCAAGTGTCAGTAGCCCGCAGAAAAGAAATGACATAAGGTCCAATGCTTTTTCCCCATATCAAATCATTGCCAGGGTGAGATCTAATTGTACTCCGGAAATAATTCACTTTGTAGGGAGATTTCTCCCTTCCTTGAACTGGTGTGTCCATGGCGTTGCTATACATAACTTCAGGGAGCTTTTTACCCTTTTGAGTTTTGGGTATTTTTTTTTTTCATTCTTTTTGAATGTTGATTTTCAGGAAATCAGCATTTCATAAAATAACCATTCTTATAAGATACAAGGAGTTATCACTGATTTTATTTTTGTCCTTATTTAATCTGCTGACACAAATGTGTTCAGTGTGCTGTTCCAGTTTGTGGCTGTGCAAGCATATGTGAGATTTTTAAATATAGGCGACACGTTGTAATAATGCTGAGGTATGAGCATCTAGGTGTTAGATCTTGTGCTTTAACAGTAACACAGTTTGCAAGAAGCTTACATCATCAGGGGGTGGAAGAGGCTGGGCTGAGATTTAGATGTATAGTTTTTCTCTTTCTCTTCAGAATCATTTATTCCCTGCCAGCAGGCAAATAATATCAGCAAAGAGAGGATGCAAAGTTCATATTTACATGCTCTTCATTCATTTCCACCTTGGTCCATTCTTTTGGAGAATTCACAGAAGTACTTTGGGAATTCAAGTAAAACAACCATCATGTTAGCCCACCTGCCATGCCGTAAATGGTGGTGAAACATCTGCAAGTCCTTGCAAATTGCAATAAATAAATGTATATATATTTATGTGTGTGTGTGTGTGTGTGTATGTATTAATATATATATATATATATATATATATATATATATATATAGAGTTACATGTTAAAAGATCGAATGGTTAAAACATCAAACTGCATATGGTCGAGACCAGATGCTCGATGTTTCAAAACATCGATCTTTTAACATGGCTAATTGTAAAAGAAAGACACCGCCGCTACTTAAATATAACAACTCTGAGATCGTGCTACAGCAGGGAATAGGACAACTTCCAGTTCCACGCTGTATTCTCAGTGTAGCGCGATCTTGGAGTAGAATATTTAAGTAGGGGTGTGGGGGGGTGCAGCCTCCACATGGGGGTGCAGGGGGGGCTTGCCCCTCTGCATTACACTCTTCTACCTCATGTCTTTGTTTTACAATTAGCCATGTTAAAAGATTGATGTTTTGAAACATCGAGCATATGGTCTCTACCATATGCAGTTCGATGTTTCAACCATTCGATCTTTTAGCATGTAACTATATATATATATATATATATATATATATATATATATATATAAAAAATGTTATATTATATGTTTGGAAGAACAGGAGGATGTTACCGTTTATCATGGAATATTCCACATGTCATTACAAGGGTGTTACTTAAAAGTTTCTCCATCTTCTCTTCTCTAAGTGTATCAGGCTACATTCTTTGCATCTTGCAAAGATCTTGTCCTAATGAGGGGCATTTGTAGTGTACATAAATTCAAGGCAGAAGTGGTCCATCTTGGCTGATTCCCTGCTCCTTGCTGCAGTTTTGGGCAGAATTTTTATCAATTTGGTTAGAAGTGGTTAATAATGTTTAGAGAATGGGTGAACTGTACATCAGCAGCCTGACCGGAAAATAAACGTTCTCCAGCAGGGTATTAATGTACAAGTAATGCCCGCTGAAAAATGAGTCTGCTGCTTCACAGCCGTGGAGTTTGGACTGAAAAAGTCTAATGGCCACCATTATTTTATGCTCACTAAGCAGAGTTTTTTTAGTAAATGTAAAATAATAATGAAAAAATGTAAATAAAAAAAATGTGTGTATGTGTTTATATCTGTGTATGAGAGTGTATGCGTATATGAGAGTGAGAAATTAATCTAGCTGTTATGTTACACTCAGTAAGCAGTGATTTTGCTGTTTAGCAACTGTAAAATAAGTGAAACTGAAAAAGTGTGTGTGTGTGTGTGTGTGTGTGTGTGTGTGTGTATGTTTCTGTGTGTGAGTGAATGTATGCATGAAAGCAGAACAGACTGTGTGTGTGTGTGTGTGTGTGTGTGTGTGTGTGTTTCTGTGTGTGAGTGAATGTATGCATGAAAGCATAACAGACTGTGTGTGTGTGTGTGTGTGTGTGTGTGTGTGTGTGTGTGTGTGTGTGTGTGAGACAGAGTGAAGAGTGAGACTGATCCCTGGCAGCAACACCATCAGTTAAGAGGTCTGCATACCTCTCGACTATACCACACAACCTTTCTGCCCAAGAAATCTGGACAGAGCCACAAATAATGAGGGACAAATGACCAAAAACATGGACAGATTTTAAATATTGCTCTTATAAACTTAGAAAGTTGCTAGAACAACAGGGTTTCCATTAACATGTGTTATCTGAAGGATATGAAGTCTGAAAGTCAAATGTCTGTCTTTATTTACTTCAATCCCCAGTGACTTGTCAGAAAAATACACATTTTGTGAGGAGGGGACCAAAGATACGAGCCAAACGAGAGCTGAAAATTCTGTTCTATTGACTGTTATCTTACAATATCTGGATAAACCTAAAATAAATGGGGGACAAAGGCTCAAAATAGGAACATATTTTACTTGATTATTAGCATTTGTGTTAGGATACATTTTCTAAAACAGAGGTGTGCGTGAGAGACTGAATGAGAGTGACAGTAAAGAAGTTTCCATAGCTCTGGACCTTTCAACTGAAGAAATCTGGATAAAGCCTAAAATAAACAGGGAACAAAGGCTCAAAAATAGGAACAGATTTTAATTACTGCTCTTATAAAATTACAAACTTGCTTAATTAAAAGGATTTGTGTTAATATGAATTTTCTGAAGAAAATAATAGTTTGAAACTCAAATGTGTACCATTATTTAGTAACTTCGATTTCTGACTGGCAACAAACCAAATGTTTTAGGAGTAAGGTACCACAAAATAAAGTAAATGTCTGGATAGTTTTTAAGTGTTATATTTTGGATGTAAAATGCTTCCTCCAACACCATTAGCAGCATATACTACCGCAAATCTGAAACATTAGGCAGAGGACCTATTTCACATCAAAATATATATATAAAAACTATAGTACATAAAAGAAAAGTAACTAAAATACAACAATTTTACAGAAATTCCATTCTCTGTGTGCAATAATGCCCTCCAAGGTATGTGTTAATGTGTAATCCATGCCCTTCTAGGGGTGTAGAGGCCATCAACCAGGCATTAATTACACATTAGCACACACACTGTCAGACATCATTGCTTGCTTAAGTAGTCAATAGGTTCATAGGTAAGTACAGGGCTAGCTGCCCTTGTGTGCCAATTTAAGCCTAGTCAATTTCCATTTTGGTGCTCGAATTAACCTACCCTGTTTCGTGTTAGACTGGCCTCACATAACCCAGGGTCAGTAATTGCAAGCAACCATTAGTGAGAATAACTAGGATCATATCATAGATAATATGATGGGGTCCATGCATGGGATAAAGTATTTAGGAAAATATTTTTCAGTCTTCTCCATTCATACTGCTGAAACAGGACCATGTGTACAGAGCCACGTACTCTGCTGAGCTGAGGTCTCTTCCTTTGCATTATTTAGATTACATGTTATCCACCTAAGCTTTTATCTGTCAGCTACCAACAGCTAAGATAATAAGCTAGCCTGCTATATGAGGGCAATGTCCAGGTAAATCAGCCATTACAGGTAAAGGTAACTTAAGGATACTCTCAAATCTAATTCATTAACATCAGAAGAAATAAAGAAAAAACATTGCTCGACCTTCTTCATTACTGGGATACTTGGGAGAATGACATTTCTAAGTCACATTAATGGTTCATTCATTTTAAAATTTCCTGACCTAGTCTAAAACTTAACTAGCAGAACAAAAATTTCCTTTTTATTAAAGATTATTAGAGAAAATGGTGTGTCTTTTTGAGGTGATCTCTAGCTTGTCATGGGACATATAGTGGACAGGGAATACTGTCCTTAGATCTACTCTCCTGTCCAAAAATAAATGTTATAAAAAACAAAAATACGATAGCTATCAAGTATAGTCCCCCTGCACCACCTTACTTATGTTTACTGATTTTATGCCTAACAACAGCCTGACATGTCACCTTAGCAAAAACCCTTTCCTTAACCATACTAATAAACAAGACAAATAAAGATATACACACACACACACACACACACACACACACACACACACACACACACACACACACACACACACACACACACAAACACATACATACCATTGATACTATTACCTGACCTAACCCTAATCTAACCCTAAATCAGAAATACCCACACTATAAAATACACACACACACACACACACACACACACACACACACACACACACACACACACACACACACACACACACACACCAAAAGCTATCCTATTAACTTTTATGCATTCATTTATTTATTTTATTTTACATTTGTTGACTGGGAGAATCTGACTGGATAAATGTCCAATTTTCAGCAGAAGCCCAGGGAGAAAAGCTCCACAGTTTGATAAAATACAAAGGCATATAAAGGCGTGTATATATATAGCGTCAATTCACACATACAAAGACAAAGTACAAAACTTAACATTTTAGAAGTACATAGAGAAAGAAAATGTTTTGGCTGCACATTTTAGAGGTACATAGAGAAGAAATATTTTAGCTGCTAAATGTAGTATAAGGACATGTTAGTTGTATGACCAGTGATTTCTACTTGAAAAATTTGAGAGTATGTATGATTTGCCAATAGAATTTTCAAGTTTACAGTAGAACTGCTAGTAGATGTGGTTTGCGTATAAAGAATTGTAGTACATGCAGTAAATTAGTATGTAGAGGTTGATAGAGAAGTCCTGAGGTAAAAAAAGTAAGTGAAGAGGGTCAACCTGGGGGAAGGCATGGGCATTGCCTATTGATATTTATTTATTTATTTATTTATCATTTGTTGACCGGGAAAGTAGATATGAAGGTGTTCCTTTAGTAGTTGTTTAAACTTAATGACAGAGTTTGCTGAGGTAATATCAGGGGGCAGTGAGTTCCAGATTCTGCCTATGTAGTTTGGAAATAGGGAGTCTCCTGCTGAGTTGTTGGATCTGGTGATCCTAATTATGGTCCTGTCAATAGTGTGTAATTGTCTTGGGTTTTCATGTAGTTTAAGTAAATTAGATAGTGTTGGTATTTTGTCTGGATATAGTATGAGTTTTTTGTGAAAACTAGCTGGTGGAATGTAATGAGATTTTGGAGTTCCAGCCAATTTAGTTGGTATAGTGAGTGGCAATGATTGGAACAGTAGGGAGAATTTGTGGCAAATCTGGCAATTTGATTGTAATGTGTAGTTTTTTTAATTTCTGTTTTAGATAGGTTGGTGAAGATGGGGGCAGCATATAGAAATGTGGATATTAGCAGAGTCTGAGCCATGATGATATTAGTCTGCTGATATAGGTATGTTTTATTTTTGTACAGACTGCCTAGTTTTCTGTGTATGTTTTTGATGGTTTGATTTATGTGTAGGTCAAACTTCTGTTTATTGTCAGTTGTTACACCCAGTAGCTTTGTGTGGGAGTCTAAAGAGATAATGGCACCATCACTAGACATAATACTGAAAGAATCAGTGTCTAAGTTGGATTTATTTGCTTTAAAAATGAGTAATTTGGTCTTTTTTGGGTTCAGTAACAGGTTTTTACTGAGAAACCAAGCTTCAGTGGTTTTGAAGACTTGTTGGGTAGTGGAAAGGAGTGTGAGGGGGTTGGTGGCTGAGCAGACTAGTGTTGAGTTGTCAGCATATTGTATCACAGTTGCATCTTGGGTGATCTTATTCAGATCGTTGATGAATATGGAAAATAATAGTGGGCCTAAAATTGATCCTTGTGGGACTCCAGTTGTAATAGGGAGCAGTGTGGATAGTTTGTTATCCCACCTAACTGCTTGCTGTCTACCTATTAGGGGATTTTGAAACCAGGTTAGTGAGTTAGCGGCTAGTCCAAGGTTGGAGAGGGACTCCAGAAGTTTGGGATGGTTGACCATGTCAAAGGCTTTTGATAGGTCTAGAAATATGGCCGAAGTTAGATTTCATAGATTTAGGTTCTGGTTGATTAGGTTAGCGAAAGAGAGAATGGCAGTTGTTGTATTATATGCTGGTCTAAATCTGTGTTGGGTAGGAGTGAGAAGTTGGTTTTTAAGTAGGTATTGCATAAGTT
The DNA here is from genome assembly GCF_019279795.1 of Protopterus annectens. NCBI lineage: Eukaryota > Metazoa > Chordata > Ceratodontiformes > Protopteridae > Protopterus > Protopterus annectens. The sequence goes on from NC_056733.1 coordinate 767,368,499, forward strand.
GCTGGTGAATACATTTTTCTAATATTTTGGCAAGTGGGGATAATATGGCAATAGAGCAATAGTTGGTAAGATCTGTACAGGTCCCACCTTTGTGTAGTGGGGTGGCATATGCTATTTTCGAGACTGATGGAATCTCGCTTTCTATTATTGATCTGTTCAGGAGTATTGATATTGGATAGGCTATCGCATTAGCAGCTGTTTGAAGGTATTCGGCTGGAATGTTGTCGGCAGCTAGGCTAGTTGGTTTGAGTTTACCTAATAGTCTTTTTATATAATCTGTGGGAATAGGTTTGAATTGGAAGGTGGAATTGATATTGGTAGCAGGCTTGGAGTTGCTGGTGGTAGGTGTTGTGGGTTGTTGATGAACAAGTTTTGAAATGGTTTCTATGAAAAATCTATTAAAGGCTTCTGGAATGTTAGTGCTATCCTTTACAGTGGCTGGTGTTGGGATACTTGGTCTGCTGGGGTAGAGGAATGTATTTAGTCCAGACCAGAGTTTTTGGGGTTGTTTTGGTGTGTATTTTGCAAATTGAGAAAATAGTTCCTTTTGTCTAGTAGAATTTGTTTTTTTGTTTCGTTTCTGAGTTTTTGGAATTCTTGTTTGGTTGCTATGGTTTTATTGGCTCTCCATTGATGCCATGCTCTATTTCTGTGGGCTATCATGGTTTTAGTTGTACTTTTGATCCATGGGGCTATTTTAATGTTTTGTTTGCTTGTGCGAGGAGGGGCATGGGTGTTTAAGATGTTTAGGAAGGTAATGTTAAATAGCTCAACTGCTTTGTCTAATGGGAGAGTGTTTAGAAGATTCCAATTTTGGTATTGTAGTTCAAGTTTGAATTTTGTTATGTCAAAGTTTCTTTTGTTTCTAATGGTCCGGGTTGGAGGTTCGGAGTTGGTGTGAGATATTAGTTTTAGTAGGAAGGTGGGCTGGTGGTCACTGATGTTGTCTGGTAGGACACCTGCTTGATATAATGTATTGCCATTGCTTATTAGGGTCCAGTCTAGGAGGCTTTCTTTGCTTTTATTATTACCTAGCCTTGTACTGGAGTTAATTATTTGGGAGTAATTATACAGGTTTGTGAAGTTGGAGGAGTTGGAGCTAGAGCATGTATGCCAGTTTATGTTAAAGTCACCTAGGATAATTATTTCTTGGGGTAGGTTTTGATTGGTCCAATGTAAAAGGGCTTCTAGGGTGGGGATGTTATTGCCCGGTGGTATGTATCCTATTATAATATTTATAGATTTTTTTTGTCGGTTAGTTCAAGCTTGGCTAGTAGTAGTTCTGAGGGCATTAGGGGTAGGTAGTATTGGAGGGTCAATACTGGTAACCTTTAGGTTGTTTTTATAAAGTAATGCTACACCACCTCCTTTTCTGAAAAATCTATCATTACGTATTACATTATAACCTGGGGGAAGGAATTAGCTGTCGGGAGTAGTAGGTTTTAACCAAGTTTCGGTTAGGGATAGTAGATTTGGGGAATAGGTGTCTATTAGAGTATGTAGTAGATGTAGTTACATATGTTTAAGTTCAGGAAAAGTAGGCTATTCTTTGCTCTAGTGAGTAAGGTTGAGTTATTAGATGGGGGTTTTGAAGGAGGGGGAGTGTGTGTCAGGATATGGGCCTGGATTAGGGTGTATGTCACCTGCTAATCCTAGCTGGTGACTGATATGGTGAAGGAGTTTTGATAGCTTAGCAAGAATGTGTATGTACTTATGTGTGGAGAGTGATTTTGTGGTTGTTATGATAAGTGTCGTGGATGCTAGAGGCATTGTGCTGTGATGATAACTACTTAAGGGAATGCGTAGGCTATAGTGTTTGGTGTGGGTGGAGTAGGTGGATGTATGTTTAGATGGGGTGGTAATGGTGGTAGGAAGAGTGATATGATAGGAGGTGATGTGATAGGATATTGCTAGTAGCGCAAGGGTGATGGTGTTGCTTAAATACATGTTGAGTGGTTATAGAGGTATGTCTATTACTGGATAAATAATTATAAACACTTGATTTACAAACATTCTTTTAGAGAGAGGAACCAAATTCCTCTTAACATAATCACAGTTACCAAGTACTGGAAAAAAATACTTAAAAATCTGACTAGTACAATCACATGTATAAACTGCCAACCACAATAATTAGTTCACAGTTACACAAAATGGAGTAACCACACATTCTGTGACCTGCATAAAATAGTGATAACCACACATTGTTATAAAAATGCTCTATTTAAATCACATGTAATGGCTGCTCAACTAAAACATGTTATAAGTTCAGGAAAGTGTCCCAAATGATCTTAATGAATGTCAAAACACAAACATGAATTTAAAGCAGACACCGTATAACAAATCTTTAAAACATTCCTAGTGATTCAGTATAACTGCATCTAAATGCGACAAATCATAAATCACAATCTAATGTTTATATAGGTCTTGCATACAACATAAATTAAAGTTTTAATATCCTTCTAGTCTCTTTTGTAAGAAGAGCTGACCCAATGATTATGATTTCACCAAAAACAACAGCCACGATAATTCTGAAACGCTTTCGGAAATCAATTGCCAAAGAAAGCCATTCAAGTGAAACCACCAAATAGTGTACAAAACAAACAAGTGGTATGCCAGGCAGAAGAAATAATAATCCAAACAAACAGTTCACTTCACGATTTAATGGTTCACAACAGAGTAAGCGCTTTCACGTTGGTCAAAAACGCTTCATCAGACTTCAATAGCTAAAGACAATTCACAACATTTGAATAGTCATTTCAATTAACTCATTAATTAACCACTCAACATTTAAAGACACCATGAAGTAAAATTTGATGTTTGATGCAAACTCCATATAACCAATACAATATAATACAACCTATAAAATGTATATAATAACATATATATAACAACATCAATTCATTATGTCTAGTTTTAAGACATGTATCATAAAAATAAAATCCATTTATGAATATAAAAAACTATTTATGAATATAAAAAACAAAACAATGTATTATAAAACAACATGTCCCAAATCATGTGGGGTCTAATTACCATATAGGCTATTCAATGGCTGTAAGAACAGGCTAAAAGAAATGGCTTGAGTGACACTTTGTCATTCAAGCCATAATCTTGATGTGCCTGTAGCCTGATAATCCACCTATTCTCTAATTCCTCTGTTCAATTCTTAATATTACCTAATCTGCATGTCTTCTGAACTAGTTGTAAGACCCTAAATCTGAACTGACGTCTAAGACCTTTTTCTAGAACATGCTTAGCAAGGGCATTATTAGTATTTTCTTTGCTAATAGCGTAAAGATGTTCCCTAATTCGTTCTCACAAGCTTCTGCTCGTCATTCCCACATAGAAACACCTGCAGGTCTGACATTCCGCTAAATATACGAGATCTCGAGACCTGCAGTGGAGGAAGGGATAGAAAAGACCATTGCACTAGAAGTGTCCATTGCAGTACCCGCATGTTCAGACAGGTGCATGGAAGGAGCGTAATCGCTGCCGCCATGGAGCCTAGTGCCCTCAGGACCAATTCCGCTGGTGCAGCCTCTGATTGGAGGATAGCCCGCACATGGAGTTGCAAATTCTGGATTCTCTCAGAAGTTAGAAAGGCTCGTAGCTCTCTGGTGTCTATTCTGGCTCCTATGAATTCTATGACTTGTGTTGGGGCAAGAAGGGATTTGTCTGCATTGATAGTGATGCCTAACTGTGGGGCTAGGTGGAGAAAGAAATCTCTGGCTGAGCAAAGTAGATGCCTTGTTGGGGCGGTCAGGAGCCAGTCGTCCAGGTATGGAAAGACCTGTATTCCCTGGAGTCTCAGGTGGGCCGCAATCACTGCTAATACCTTGGTGAACACCCTGTGGGGCTGTGGTGAGGCCAAAGGGAAGAACCCTGAACTGGTAGTGACTGTCTCCCAGCCGGAAGTGGAGGAACCTCCTGGATCATCTGTCCATTAGAATGTGGTAGTACGCATCCTTGAGGTCTATAGAGCACATCCAATTGTTCTCCCTTAGAAGGGGGAGAATAGATTGAAGAGTGACCATTCGGAATTTTTCCCTGGTTACTGACAGGTTCAAGCAGGAAAGGTCTAGGATCGGTCTCAAGTCCCCCGTCTTTTTTGTCACCAAAAAGAACCTGGAGTAGAACCCTAATCCGAGCTGGTCTTGGGGGATGGGCTGGATGGCTCTTTTTCTTAGCAGCTGCTGAATTTCTGTGGCTGCGGCCTCCCTCTGATCGGATGGTACATCTGGGAGGTTGTTCTTTCTAAGGGAGAACAATTGGATGTGCTCTATAGACTTCAAGGATGCGTACTACCACATTCTAATGGACAGATGATCCAGGAGGTTCCTCCGCTTCCGGCTGGGAGACAGTCACTACCAGTTCAGGGTTCTTCCCTTTGGCCTCACCACAGCCCCACAGGGTGTTCACCAAGGTATTAACAGTGATTGCGGCCCACCTGAGACTCCAGGGAATACAGGTCTTTCCGTACCTGGACGACTGGCTCCTGACCGCCCCAACAAGGCATCTACTTTGCTCAGCCAGAGACTTCTTTCTCCACCTAGCCCCACAGTTAGGCATCACTATCAATGCAGACAAATCCCTTCTGGCCCCAACACAAGTCATAGAATTCATAGGAGCCAGAATAGACACCAGAGAGCTACGAGCCTTTCTAACTTCTGAGAGAATCCGGAATTTGCAACTCCATGTACGGGCTATCCTCCAATCAGAGACTGGAGTAATGGTATTTTGTACCCTCTGGATATAATGCGAAGCACCCAGCGGTCTGTCGTGATGGACTCCCATGCCGCTAGGTGCTCTGAGAAGCGCCCCCTGACTGCCTCCAGAGTGGAGCAGCTGGGCAACCCTTCAGGGCTGCTGCACGGGCCATTCAGAGAAAGGTTCTCTGGACCCAAAGTTTTTCGGAGCCCCTCTGCCCCTGGGGCGGCGTCCTCCCTGTCCTCCTCTGCCACGGAAGGACTGGTTGTCTGGAGCAGGTTGGGAATGTTGTGATTTCCGGAACCACATCTTCTTCTGACCCTTTTGGTTTTTCGAAAAGGACCGCTGGGGAGCAGAGAAGCGGACTACGACGGCAGACAACGTCTTCCCATCTTTCTCGCTCTGGACAAGTGTCTCACGAACCGTTTTGCCAAAAAGGGCAGAACCATCGAAAGGGGCGTTCGCAAAAGACGCTTTAAAAGGCTCCGCAAAGTCACAATGACGGAGCCAGGCCTGACGTCTCATGACTAGGCCTGCTCCGCTAGCCCTAGCAGCTCCCTCTGTGGCGTGGGACAATAGCCGCATAGAGGTATTTGAAATTGTTCTCAGAGTGGCCATTCAGGTGGAGTACAATTGTTTGTCATTCGCCGACATGGACTCAGGAGGGGAGGCAGCGTATTCTTTGATAAGATCCCGCTGCATCCTGATGACATGTGCCATATAGTTCGGAGACCTTACCGAGAAGGTCGCTGAACTAAAAACTCGCTTCCCTAAGCGGTCCATCGAGCAGGACTCCTTGCTCGGTGGATGGACTGAGGGGCTCTCCTGAGCCAATTCCCTCTTCGTGGCTGCCGCCGTCAACATGGCATCTACGGGGGGGCCCTTACTCCAGTGTGATCGGTCTGAGGGGGGGGCTAAGTATTCTATCTGGGCGTTTTGGTATTGGCTCCACGGTGTCCGGATCCTTCCACGCCCTGGTGGTAATGAGGTCCACCAAGGGGTCTGCTGGAGGGGACACCCAAGAGGTAGATGGGCCTGCTTCGAATGCCTCCAGAAACACGGACTCGTCGGAGGAAGACTTGGGGGCAGACCACCCACCTCTGATCCTCAGCATCTCCATGATGTCTCCAAAGGAGACATCCTCAGGGGGTGATCTTGGGGAGCCTTCCCCTTCCTCCAAGTCCGTGTCCTCAGTTAAGGACTCAGGGGAGTCCACGTGCCTCCTCTTGCACTTATGCTTGCGGGGCACTTCCTCGGGGGAGGGCTGTCCGAGGAGGCCTCGCCAGCTACATCCTGTTCTAATGGAACCATCTGGGACATTGAAGCAGGCTGTCCCTTTGGCCGGGTGATGGAAGCCTGGCCCAGCAGAGAGGGAATGCAGGAAGGAGCCGAGACAAGGACCGGGGGTCCGGATGCTCTCAACAGAGCCCTCTCCACAACATCGAAAGCCGAGGGGGAGCCACTCTCTCTTGGATCCGAAAGTAGGTTCCCACTCGGATCCAATGAAGGGATTGGAACCGGTGCCGAGACCATCGGATCCAAAGGACCAGTGCGCTCCGACCTGGAGAGACCCGAAGGCACACTGAATCCATCGGATCCAAAGCTCGGGCCACGGCTCTGAGAGGTCAGATCCAACAGGCTCGAGGGCAGGGTCGGATCCGAAGTACCAAGTACTGTTGGCGCCAACCCACCCGCGGCTCCAATGCTGCTCAGCTCCGAGCGCTCTGAACCTGAGTAGCGGGTCGGAGAAGGAGCAATGGGATGGAAAAAAGGTGTCAAGCTCCCCCCTGAAGGGGGGGAGGCAAGAGCACTCCCATCTGTAGCTGGGCCTGGATGAACCTTCGCCTCATCCGGTCCAAGTCTGCATCGGACATACTAAAAGTTGATCTCGAGGAGATCACCGAGGCAGGCCTGGAATGCCGCCTCAATGACCTAGATGGAGATCAGGCCTCCTCCTCCTCAGGCCCTGGGGAGAAACAAAGGAATCGGAGCTGAGGAGGAGGAGACCAAGAAGCAGTGGAGGGAGAAGCCTGCTTAGCTGGCGGGGCCGAAACGGAGGTCTCGGCCCGCCGCTTGTGGTGCTTCTCCCTCTGTTTCTCCCTCCTGGCCTCCCTGTCCTCCGACACTTTAGCGGGAGTTTGAGTCCCGGACGGAGGAAGGGGGGCAAGAATGGCAGCAACCACAGCCTGTGGTGGAGCCACGGGAGCAGCAGAGGCCGGAGCCGAGTCCGGGGGTAAAAGTTCCGCCAAGACCAGCTTCGACCTCCACTCTTTCAGTGCCCTGGGGTTGAACGCTGCACAAATGGTACAGCCTGAAGTGAGGTGTTCAACCCCAAGGCACCGAACGCACCGAGTGTGGCCATCAGCCGGGGAGAGCTTATGGCCACACTCTGTACATTTAGAAAAAATGGCTTTTGGGGCCTCAGCCATACTTAAAGAAAAGTAATGTAACCCACACACACAGGCCCCAAAACACAGCACACAAACACACACACTCTAACGACCAGCGAAGGGAGGGAAAACTACTTAAAAGGAAATATATTACTTTAAAGGGTACCTAACACTTACACACAAAAAATTTTGGAGAAAATTTAAGAAATCTGACAGTAAACTAACAACTTAACTGCCAAGACTAGATGAGCTCGCAAGAATCCAGCTATCCACAAGCACGGCAAACTAGATCTGGGGTCATGGAGGGTTAGCAGGGAATTATGGGTGAGGGGAGGAGCTAGGAGCTCGGATCCATTAGCTTGAAACAAGTTGCCGGCTCAGATCCGATATCGGATCCAAGACCCACAGGTTGCTGACAAATGAACTCCCTACTTCAGATCAAACATTCATAATCCAAACATAAAGAACTGTCACAAAAAAAAAATCCTCTGGTAGTGCACTGCTGATACAAAATCTACTCGAGCTAAGTTCAATGAACCTGTATGGTTTTACAAACATTCTTTTAGAGAGAGGAACCAAATTCCTCTTAACATAATCACAGTTACTAAGTACTGGAAAAAAATACTTAAAAATCTGACTAGTACAATCACATGTATAAACTGCAAGCCACAATAATTAGTTCACAGTTACACAAAAGTGATAACCACACATTCTGTGACCTGCATAACATAATGTTTACCACATCATACCAAAAATGCTCTATTTATATGACATGTAATGGCTGCTCAACTAAAACATGTTATAAGTTCAGGAAAGTGTCCCAAATGATCTTAATGAATGTCAAAACACTAACATGAATTTAAAGCAGACACCGTATAAAAAATCTTTAAAACATTCCTAGTGATTCAGTATAACTGCATCTAAATGCGACAAACCATAAATCACAATCTAATGTTTATATAGGTCTTGCATACAACATAAATTAAAGTTTTAATATCCTTCTAGTGTCTTTTGTAAGAAGAGCTGACCCAATGATTATGATTTCACCAAAAACAACAGCCACGATAATTCTGAAACGCTTTCGGAAATCAATTGCCAAAGAAAGCCATTCAAGTGAAACCACCAAATGTTCAAATATATCTATTTCTATCAAAACGTTGAGGCACAAAATGTAGCATTCATATATGGGTCATCAAATCATAATCCGAACATATCCGCTGTGGTACAGCAGTAGCATTGTTGCCTCACAGCAAGAGGTTCTCCTGTTCGATTCTCGGCTGGAGTGCCTTCGGTGCGGATTCTGCGTGTTCTCTCCGCAGTCGAGTGGCCTCCGAAAGACATGCATGAATGGGCGTGCCTTCGCTGAAGGTTGGGCATTGGGCTGGCAAGTCGGCACCATAAAAATCTACTGCCAATCATTAGCGGGCCGGAATTCCGCTGTGGCGACCCCTAACCGGGAAAAGCCGAAAAGATAAACAAAACAAACATTCATAATCCGAACATAAAGAACAGTCACAAAAAAAAAATCCTCTGGTAGTGCACCGCTGATGCAAAATCCACTCGAGCTAAGTTCAATGAACCTGTAAATTGAAACAAGTCCCTGTGGTTATAAATCCAACAAAATAAAGACGAAAAGTAAAAAAGGCTAGCTCAAAGATCTCCGGAATGGAGAATCAAATAATGCTACCTCTCTCAAAAGACGCCATCAGCAAAATACACAACTCAGGAAGCAGCAACCACAATAGCACTGGATACGTAAAAAAAAAAAAAAACGAATCCCTGGAACTGCAATCCTGGGCTTCGTCTGAGTGGATTCAAAGAATGACCGACCTAAAACTCACCCGACTGGAGAGAGAAACGCCAAATTCTCTTACAACAAACACCACCAGATCAAAAATCCAATCACACTACAAGAAACCAAGGAGACAATCAACATTTCTCTCCATGGAAAGTTACAGGCCTGTGGTGACCTAACGCAGACCCCTTTAAAGTGTTCAGAAAGACCGTTGGCCCTTCACTCCTCAGTCTCCATCAGCAGGCCGTCAGACTGAAGCTGAGGAAGTGCGATGTACAAGCTTTCATGTCCCTGGAACTCCGAGGCCTCTGCATTCAACCTTCCTGCAGGATGGCTTGCACCTGAAAAGAATCAGATCACTTCTTTTCACTGCACCAACATTCACTTCTGTGCTATCCGCCATCAGCAAATCACGAACCTTTCTTTCCTTTTTCTTCTTGAAATGTAAACTACAGCAGTAGGATACTTTTATGAGCTCTTCTTAATGTCTTCTGTATTTCATCTGAGCAATAAACACAGTACTAGCTTTCAATTATTAGAGCCGCTAATGTACTCCCTCACCTTCAGACTTTATCAGTCACGTCCCTTGACTGCCGAAACCCTTGCTTGCTCCGACCTAGTACTCATTTGCTTTCTGCTGTGCAATTTATGTATAACATCATGCAAACTAACTTTAACTGGCAACACTCTACTTACCTGCAGTCATGCATGCCTCACACACAACAAAAAAATGTTAACAAGTCAACTTTCAAACTCTCCAGACACTGACCAACATAATTTTGATTTAAAAGCAGTAGACTCTGTCAACAATACATGCATTTGGCAGGTTATCCTGCACCCATTATAAACATATGTATATTCATAAATATACATCTACACGCACACACGTACACACACACACGCACACACACACACACACACACACACACACACACACACACACACACACACACACACACACACACACACACACACACACACACACACAAACACGCACATACACACACACAGATTTACAATTTAAAACGTTGAGCCCTTTAGAAAAGTGAAAGCTCTTTTTCCATTGCTTTGCTGACTGCTGTTTGCTCTGTCTATGAGATTTCACTTCAGCAGAGACTGGAAATGTACCCTTTCCCCACTGCTATGTAACCTTGGAGTTGTGTCTAAAATAACTGATCATTTTTGTTTGCTCTTATGAGTGTTTGCTGTTTCAATAGGTAATCGTAGTTATAGGCACCCTAATGTTTATGGACACCAGGCTTGATTTTAAGTTTTGTTTTTCTAAATTATTGCCAAACAATCCACTTATGCTGCACTGATGAGGCCAAAAAACAGGCTGAAACATGCATGTGTATAGCTAGTGGGGTTCGGCTTTATTTTCCTGAAGGTATCCATAAAGACTTAAGAAGTTAAAAAAATGTCATGGGCATGTAGAAGCAATGTAGCTGAAACACTGGTATGGCCATAAGGGATTATTTAAGCAATAACTGATGACATTGTGTGGTATATTGAAAATTTACCCATAGTTGGTGTGATTAAATAAAGCCAACCGTGGGTAAATTTCAATATACCACAACTACAGATTCGGTTATTGCTATTATACAATGACATTATTTAAGAAAAAAAAAATACTTACTTTTCTTAAATAATGTCTTGTTATAACAATGCATTACTGTTCTTCTGTGGCTGGTAGTATACTGCTACTTTGTTTTGCTGTACTGTGCATTCGTATGGGACCTGCATTCCCATGCATACCCAGTACATCAGTGCTTTGAAAAGGAAGCAATGGCAAAAAGAAAGTCTTCGTTGCTCCGTTTTCTTCTTTTCTTTTTTTTTTTACTATTAAAAAGTTTGGGCTACGAGACAGAATGGAGGAAATGCAAAGAAAATCAGGTACTTGTCTTTAGTTTTAAATAAGGTGCATGATTTTCTTTGTGTTTTCTCCATGCTGCCTCTCGGGTATGTCCAGAGTACGGACTACAGGTTTTTTTTTAAATTTTTGTTGAAAAAAAAAAATAAAAGTTTTGGAATATACGAACGGAAAGAAGTCTGGGTGATGGGACCTTTTTCTGTTGGTATATTGTGGTATATGCAGCGGGTACGCTGGTTGGGCTGGCCAATTAGCGTGCACGTTTTTGAATACTAATGGACAGTCATTGTATAATTGCATATATCTCATGGGCCTCCACTACAGGATGTTTAAGTTATTGCACAGTAAAGATTCCAGTTGGCTGGGTCTTTGTTGTGGTTTTTACTGAATGGTTTGTCTGTGTGACCTTAAGACAGACAAAAACAGTTTGAATATTAACATTATTGAACACCCAAAACACCAAACCTAAACAAAAGTGCAGAAAGAAAACAATTTCCTTTTGCGATCTTTAAACCAAAACCCTACCACAACATTCAGACCTATTTTTTCTGAACAGAGGTAGTTTTATGGATACAGTTTTTAAGGTAAAGTATAAGTTTAGGGGCATGGACAGGGTCAGGGCTAAATGCATTACTTAGGTCAACAGGGGATTTCACCCCTCTTCCCACCTTAGTAATGCATGCTACACTAACCCTGCCCCTATTTCTACCCCATAAATGTACACGTTACATTGAAAAAAATACTTTCAGTAACAATGTCACTATATAAGACTCAGGCATAGTCACACACCAACCCACACGCATAACATTAGATCCATCTCTTTTTACCTAATGCTTACTCTAAGATTAACTCACACAAACACTAAATCTGTCCCCTTACATAATTACTCTAACCCTAACCTGCAAACACACCCGCACACCATTATAAAACCCTCTTATCTATTTCAATAAAACAGACATTTGACAAAACAGATATCCAATAAAACAGATGTTCCTACAAGCAAACCTGCAGTTCCTACTGTCAAACAAATCTCGAATTTCAGTATCTTGAGACAAAAGTGTTGAAAGTGCAGTTGCCCGAAACTGCATATGACCAAACTTGGAAATGTTGAATCTGCAGTTGTAGTGGTGCGCTATGTGACATGTGGTTTACTGTGTCTGTAAGGAGCGGTGTGCTATGGGATATGGGGATGGCTGCCGATGTGTGGTCACAGCTGGAGATTATGTAAGTGTTTTTTAAGGGTTTGGGAAGGGATATGTGTGTATGTGAATGCGTTGGGAAGTTTTAGGTGTAGGTTAGGGTAGGTAGGTAAGAGTGTGAGTGTGTTGAAAGTGGTGGTGTTTGTGCAATGGGAATGTGGAGTGTGTAGCAGTGAGTTTAGTGTCTTTTTCTTTTTAGTGTGATCTCGGATTTTGTATATATAAGTAGTGGGGTTGTGGGGGGCACAGCTCCCCACAAGGATGGTGAAGGGGGGCTTGGCCTCCTGCTTATATGTAGGTTAGGTGGGTTTGATTTGTATCTTTGTGTGTGTATTTTGTTGGTTTGTTGTAGTGTAAGGAGGAAGGTGTATGTGTGTTTGCTTGTGTGGTGGAGGGTGTATTTTAAATCAGAGTATCACATACTGAAAGTTCGATATTCTGAAGTTTCAGTACTGTGATGTTCAATTTTATGGGGTTTTATGATTTTGTGGTTTCAGTTCTTTCATCTCAAGATACTGAAATTCACGATTTCAGTATTTTGAGATTGTAAAGTGAATCCATATATATATATATATATACATGTTTGTGTGTGTGTGTTTGTGTGTATAAATGCATAAATATAAAAACTAATTCTGTTAATCGTTACTAGTCAATAATAATGACATTTTTCAAAATGCACTTAAAAAATAAAACAGCAATATCTGATTGTATTGCAGGTGATGTTTATCAATAATCTTGTATATTTTTTTCAGTAATCAGTTTAAACGAGCACACACTCAAATACATGTGAGCATGTATACTGACACGTGCACACACACACACACACACACACGCATGCACGCACACACACACACACACACACACACACACACACACACACACACACACACACACACACACACACACACACACACACACACACACACACACACACATGCTCTACCACATCCTGTTTTCTTTTGAATCTAATCTCTCTTCAAATTGATCACTAAATTGCAGTGTATGGCTATAGCTCTTTCTATGATAATCCATCGCAAATTGCTTTGAATTAAAAGCTTTTGTTCCAATGTCAAATGGTTAAATACAAAACCAGAGGTATTTTACAAAACTCCAAGAAAACCCTGTCAGCAAATGAAAACTGAACTGTCAACAAATAATTGACACAACCTAAAAAAAGGTCCTCAGTATCAAATGGTTATTTTAATTAGTAGCTTTGTGGATTTAGTTATGTTTAAAGTACTACATTTTGAAGTCTTCCTGAGATTTATTTCAAAAGACTAATAAATCACAGTAATTACTTTAGCCTGCAGTTTTTAAACCTTCTCACTTGTAAAATGACCCAGTATTTTCAGGTTTTTTAATTTGAATTACTGTGAGATAATACATATGCATTTATTTTCATACCGTCTCGCTCTAGCATCATATATAAGCTATGCACTAGCAGGAGAGGATAGCCAGGAGGCACTTGCAATTATATTTGAGCACAGACTTTTCTTTTATTTCTGCCAATTTTATGTGGTTAAATTACAAAAAGAAAAAGCTTTGCATGGGGGGATGCTTGCTATCTACATTTCTTGATGGTGAACATGTTGCTTCTTGGGAATGGGGGGGGGCTTTTCTTTAGTTATAAGGGTGGAAGATAAAAGATACAGTGAGTGATACAGGCTCCCTTTCCATTCCATGGTATCACCTGGGTATGCTATGTTCTATTTAAAGACTTTTCTTCTTATTCTTATTTTATTTATTTTTTTAGCTTAGTTAACATGATAAGACATATTAAACATGAAATTAGTTATGTGCTATTGTACTGGACCTTTCTTTGGTTATTTATTGCATTTTAGGAGTCTGGTGGTGACAGTGGAAGACCTTGGACCACTTGCACTTGATTAATGCAAATGATGTGCACACATGTAGGAGAAGACAACCATTTTGGCGCACTTGTGTGTGTGTGTGTGTGTGTGTGTATGTGTGTGTGTGTGTGTGTGTGTGTGTGTGTGTGTGTGCGCGTGCACGTGGGTGCATGCGAGGGGCTACATTTTATATTAAAAATTAATTTGTCAGGGTCTACATCTTCATGATTAATTTTTAGTGGGTACTTCTATTAAATCCTACTAGGGACCATTGAGTGGGTCTATGAAAAATTTAGGTTGCTAAAAAGAAATGAAACACAAGAAAATACTTGAATTTCATGAATAAATAATTATACATCTTTGTTCTTAAACAGTAAGGTGCTTGATGCATTTAACTTAGCTCAGGTACCTGAGCAGACAGAGGGAGAGGCTGCAAGATAAGCTCTTAGAAAAGTGAGACCAGTTATAGCAGAACTCCGTCCTTCTTCCATGTAAAGTAGAATATACTTCAAAATGTCTATAGACTAGACATCTAAAATGTCAGTCAGTGAGGAACGTATGCTCATAGCTGTCTGGATATTAGCCCCTCCTCCAGACAGCATAACATCTGATAAAGGAGAGATTTACGGTCAGCAGGCAGGGGTAAAAACAATATGAAAGAAAAGGTCTGGAGGGCAGTCAACACACGGCCGCTGAACAGAACTCTTTGTAAATTATGTATTCATTTATTTCTAAATGAGATGACCAGGTAGAATACTGATCCAACTGGATCAATCTCACTCTCTGTCTGGGGGTTACAGACATAAATGGCAGAAAGATAACCCATTACAATCATAAAGTAGTGAACTAAAATTTCAGTATATGTACAATATGCATCCCTGAAGATGCACAGGGCAAAGCTACCACAAATGGAGGGAATGATCCATGGATAATGAACAGAAAAAAATAAGACATTACAATAATACAATATTATACTACAAGTTCAATATATTTACAATGTGCATCACTCAGCATGTGTGTAACAAGCATAAGATAAATGGAAGGTATATGTAATACAATTATATTATATATGTTTGGTTAACGAGGTTCATATATCATCCTTTTCAGATCTTGGCTGCAACAGCAAGGGCAAATGCGACACACATTTGGAAAATTTGAAAAGTTGAAGCAGATGTGGACAGAAAAGCAGCTAGAACTCAAGACTGAACCATGGACCCTGGAGCTGTGAGGCATATATCATACCACAAAATCACTATACTACTTATTTGTTGAATAAGATCCCAAGAAGGCTTTATCCACCATTGTTATGGACAACCCCTGACTGACACAGAAATTAAAAATAATTTGCCACTTGGGTTTGCATCAAACAAAACATTGCAATCACACTACTTCAGTAGTTATTTATTGCATTTCAGGACACTGGCAGTGTCAGTGAAAGTCACATGAACATTGAAGTATCCCAACAGAACTACAGAATCCATAGATGGTAGCCTATCAAACAATGTCCTCCATTGTGTTGAAAAAGGCTGTATTCTGAAGCATATGCACAAAAATTGAAAGTTTTCCTTTCTACAACTTGCCACCATATTGAGGTGACCCTTTCATTTTCTGGGACTGACACCAACCGAACAGAACATAATCAGTGTTCATGAGTATCCCCAGACGTGCACAAGCCTCTCTTTAGTGCCAACTCCAAAGTAGGATAAAGACTACCAACTTTCAAGAAGGCTGATTCTGGGAATATTTCTGTGTGCAGAGGTAAGGCCAACTGCTTTTAACAAATACTTTTTGACCTCCCACATAAACCTTTTCCTTCTCCAGCAGTGAGGTGTCATTTCATGTCCCAGCAGACAATTTTGCATTTTTAGTGTGTAGGCCATCCTAATCCATCCTGCTCTTGGCTGTACTTGTATGGCATTTCACCTGGTCCTCACCCTTCATCTTTCAGACAATTAGTCTACATGGTGGTGTGACTGGGCATATCTGGTTCTTTAAAATGTTAAAGTAGGTGGATACCTTTTTTTTTGGCACATTTTGCCCCATGACTGCCAAACATCAAGCCTTCCACCTATGAGTTTCTGCCTGTTTGTTCCTGAGAGCCATATTAAGGAGGGCTGTCATCCAGGCAGCCATGAGGGCGTTTTGTGCCAAAACCATCAGTTTTCATGCTGTGGAGTTGGGTCTCCTTCACATAAGCAAGATGTGTCAGGCTTATCCTCCATGCTAAGGTTTGCAGGTGCCCTATCCTTCTAGATCTGACCATGGTGAGTTATCCACCAGACTGGGACACAAAGATGACTGGTCCATCTTGACCACTCTCTCGTTCTTGCTCTCTCTTTAATCCAGTTCACATCATCCATCTGTGTAAGTTATAGAGACATTTATTCCTAACCATAAATATATTCAACCTGCTGCTAGTATGTGTAGACATCACCACAGAACCACCAGTACCCCCCATGTGTGTGTGTGTGTGTGTGTGTGTGTGTGTGTGTGTGTGTGTGTGTGTGTGTGTGTGTAACTGTGCATGAGTGCATTCCCACATATACACAACATATACACCCCATGAAAGTTATCATCACTGGCCATCCAGGAACTGTAATACCCCCTGTACAAAATGGGTGAACTGACATTGCCACTCTGTCCCTTCACCCACTGTCTTGCTCTTCCAGACTGTTAACCACTACTTTAAATCCAGTTATCTGGGTCATAGTCAGGACTTTGTCCCTCTGCACAATGAAACCAGGTAGGCAGGTACCTCTTTTTCAGGCTGCAATTCAATTCCTTTACATATATTCTAAAGAGGTCTCCTTTCTTTATGGAATAAATTATGAAAAAATGGAATCCATTACTGTTGGAGGCTGGAAATTACAATTTTAAGAAGTTTGTTGTTTGTTACTGTTCTTCTTTCGTTTTTTCCCAGTTAGGGGTCGCCACAGCAGAATTTCGGTCCGCTAATGATTGACAGTAGAAGGTATGCTATTAATATAAAGAATTCTAGTACTACATTAAAAAGTCTAAGAGATGAAGCATTGCTGATACTACAAGTCACCATATGCTGACAATGTATGTGCTTCCAGGACCTGCAGTGAAACGTTTTAGTGCTAGATTAACAGAATGTTTAGGAGATGGAATGAGGCAGGAATGTTTTGTATGCAAATGTGGATGGAGACTTGTTTATGTCACATAAGCCTAGATTCAACCTCACTGTAGTATTAACCAGAAAAAAGCCTTACTGGAAAACCAGTGAATGGAAGTATGCTTATTTGCATCCCTGTGAACTTAGCACAGGTATAAATCTTTGCTAGATTTATTCTTGCGTTAATCGCTTGTGGCTACACAACATTTGTTCCCTTCTCTGTTACTTGCTGTCTTATGCCCCAAGTCATAGCACATTTTCACAGATTATACACGGTTCTTTCTACATATTTCAACAGAGATGTCTATTATTACTGCAGTTGGTCTAGGAGTACATTGTCTTATTTGATGCAAATGAAAACTTTTCCCATGGACAGTTCTTTCTTTACTTATTCAAAGACACCAGGTATCACTGTGTAAAAATAAATGAATCATCATGCTGGGGAGTTTAGTTTTCTTAAGAATCACTGAATGAAATACCAATCTCTGGCCTGTGACTGAGGTGGACCTTGTGTAAGACGTTAGTTCTTAGACAAGACTATATTGAACAAGTTTTGCTGGTGTAGATTACTGTTATACCAGACTTCGCCATCACATCTATTTGTATACACCTAAACACAAAGATAATGCAGAACATTTCAAGAAACAAAGCCAGTTACAAAATTAAAAAGGAAGCAACAGTACTAATTTTTTCCCCAAACAAAATGCACACAAAAATATAAACACTTCTTGGTCTATAATATACATATGCACAGCTTTTAAGACATATTGTAAAATCCAGCTTAATCAGTTTCTTGCTCTTCCTTATAAATTATAGGGTTTTGTGTAATCTGTGTCTTTGCCCTGCACTAATGGACACCCAGAGTGTGTCTGTTCCAGCACCTCTGTTAAGAATCTGTTTCATGGATTAACTATCCTTTCTGTGAAGGAATGTTTTTTTATGTTACATTTTAGTCTGCCTTCTGTTAGTTTATCGTTATGCCTCCTTGTCTGTGGACAGTTTTTGCAAGATGCAACAACGTGTCTCATGCTTACCTTTCAATAACTGAGCATTTCTTTCTTATTCTCTCCAAGATAGTAGATCTTCTTAAATTTTCATTAGTTTCTATTCTAAAATATTTAACTTCTTCGAAACCTCTACGTTGTCTTTCATTGCAAAGTACCTCTCAGTATTTCCTATTTATAGCAAGAATAAATCACCATAATATTTTCTTCACATTCTCCATTACCTGACATCTTTTCATTGACTTAACATGTATGAAAATCTTTACCTTATCTTCTTTTGCATAGGTGCCTCTTAGCATTATTTGTGTATAGCTTAAATAAACCGCCATGGTTACCTCAGATTCTCCATTGTCATATGATCTTTCACTGTCTCACCTACAACCTTATGTAAATCTGTATAGCTTTAATTGCTCTAGGCTTATCATTTATATGGACTGTTATCAGCCCTAACACTGCAGTTTAATTTGTTGTGAAATGTCTGTAGTTCAGTATATGTTAAGGGCCGCCCTTAGCTGCGTGTGC